>NC_135497.1:102768462-103075041 GCF_052857255.1 Amblyomma americanum
TGGGTCCAAAGTTAAATTCTTCCCATGATAGGATCGCCGGTGCTGGAGGGTGGCGAGGCGGGGCTTCAGGTTGCAGAGACGCCACTGGTGACCCGGGGTCCAAAACTGAGGCTGTACCCAATTGCGTGCCGGGAGTCAGCGCGAGAGGTACGCTGCTGATGTTGAGTATAAATACGTGGGCCTCTCCTTTGAGCACAGGCAGAAGGCTTCGAGGGGAGGTCATCTGACGGGCTGGAGCTGAACACCGGATAGGTTCGAACAGCACGTCTGCTGTCACCGGACTGTCAAGCTTGGCATACACCCACGTTGCCGCACCCGGTGGCAGGGTCACGGCGGACGCCACAGTCACGGTAGTGACGTCGAACGGCTTGACTCGACACGGCCACTTCGTCGCGAGGTCACGCAGAGATGCTGAGGCACGCTTGGCCGCCGACACCAGGGACTGCCACAGGGCGACACCGAGGCTGGAAACCCGGCTAAGCCAGCCCGGCCCACAGAGAGTTCGGCTCGCCCGTGGTTTGGTTCTAGTAAAATTAAGGACGACTCCGGCTTGCTGGCACCACCCGCACCCGAGCACCACTGGCCAAATAGGGCTGTCTGCGACAACAAACTCGGTGGAGATGGTATTTCCGAGTGCTGTCAGGTTGACGACGACACGTCCGACTTGCTCCACAGGGGTGCCGTTAAAAGCTAAGAGCCGGGTTTTGGCGGCTGGCAGAAGCAGGTGGGGCGCGTTAGCAACAAACGATTTGTGCAGTACATTGACAGCCGCTCCAGTGTCAACCAAGGCCTTTACGTGCCGGTCAAGCAGGGCGACGTCGACGAGCACGTAAGGAGCATCAGTGGTAATCGGAGCCGACGAAAGGAGGGGACGCGGAGAACGAAGGAGTGTGGGGACGGACGTGGCCGTGGACGTGGACGTGCAGGTGGATTCGGCGGAACGGTGCCCCCGGAGTTCCGCCAAATCGTTTCCCGACGTTGGAGGGCCGGCACAGTCCCTCGCGTAGTGTCCCCGCAGGCCGCAGCGGAAGCAGGTCATGCGGACGTCGTTACGCAGGCGTCGGATAGAGGCCGCAGTTGGGGCTGCGGACCGAGGAGCCTGCACCCGGACGCTGCGCTCGGCAGACGGTGGCGACCCCCGCGTGGCCAGCAAAGTCAATTCCGCCTCGATGGCGAGCGCCATGGCGGCGCGGACGGAATCAGGACGGCCAGAGCGGACCAAGCGCTGCACCTCGGGGAGTCGGATGGCGTCGACAAACGCCTCGGTGCCGACCAGGGCCACGGCGTTCTGAGGCGCTCCCGGCAGCGACTGCAGAGCCAGGCGCTCAATGGCGGCGGCGAGGTCCTGGTACGTCTCCCCGGGCTCTTGACGGCGGGCTCGCAGGCGGTGGTACTGCACACGGGGTTGACCTGAGGCACCATAGTGGTCGGCGACGAGGCCCGCCAGAACAGTGTAAGAGCCCAGCTGGTCGGGCGGCACGTTCTGCAGCAGCTCGGTGGCGCGGCCCCTCAGTTTTGCAACGAGCATCCATGCCTTCATTTGCTCGTCCCAGCCTCTCGCCGCCGCAATACCGTCCAACTGGATGCGGTAAGCATCCCACGAGATGGTGCCGTCAAATGTGGGCAATTCCACAACGTCCAACGAACACTGCGGCGAGGACGCACCGGCGCCGAGCACGCCATTGGCGGCCACGACCGCAGGCCCAGCGACGGCAGAGCCGTAAACAGCGGCGGCGGGGACGCCCAAAGGCACCTGACCTGTGCTCGGCTCGGCTGGCACCAGGCGACGGAGTTCGCGCCGGAGAGCTTCCATCTCCCCAGCCTGGGCAGTCAGACGGGCCTCCCATGCGTCCATCCGTTGGGTGACTGTATCCAGGAGGCGCTCAACACCGGCGTCCGGCTGCTGCGAAGAGCCGAGCCTCTCCGAGCCTCTCCGAGCGCCTAGGTCTAGCGGCGCCGGCCGCCGCGTCGTCGGCGCTATCGGCTGGTGGTGGACTCCTGTCGTCTGGCACGTCGGGTGCTTGATTCTGGGAGCGGGTGAGCGGCATGATCCCACCGCTGCCACCCAAAATATTACGGTGTGGGATGCCACGGGGTGGCCACGGGCCCGCCCAGAGAAATATAGCAGCAGTACGGAGGAGAGCCGGTGAAGCACGACCGGCGGTGGCCAAGCTTTCTCGTTCTATCTCCCTCGTGCTAGAGCCGCGCGCTCGCCGCTCGCGCTCGCTCTCCGCCTCTTCTTTTATTCCCGTATCAATATATATATATATATATATATATATATATATATATATATATATATATATATATATATATATATATATATATATATATATATATGGCAGTACTGGTTACCAACATCCCACGCCCTATTCCTCCTTTGTTCACAAGGCCGCTCTGCGCATATGCGCGCCTCTTCTCAGCTTTACTGCTTGAAAATGAAACCGCCTGCTCTTACTGCGCATGCGTAGTTCATGTTAGTGACAGGAGCATGCGACAGATGGCGGTAGCTGTCAGTCACACACTTGTCACTCAGACGCAGCTGGCTTCCCGAGTAACCAGTCTGCGCCTGCATATCCCTCGTTCGTTTCTTTTGAACCAGTAGCAGACGGATTTTCGCCACTCTTTAGAGGGCGTCACATTTTGTTTAAAAAAATGCGGAGTGTATTTGCGTTTTGCACAGAACTGTTTACAGCGGGTCTGTTAGAAGATCATATCCGCTGTATCCGTGGATGTTCGTGACCAGCGCAGGACACGTGACCCTGCTCCATGGCGTCAACGCGAGGATGCAGCCGTCCAAGTCAGCTTATCATTCGAAGATCACGTGACTACTCAAAAAAAAATTTTAAAAAAGATCACGTGACTACTCGACGCCTCTGTTTGAACTGCGAACTCACTTTTAGAATTTAGCCACGCTTGATGCAAAAAGAGGTGCTGAGGAACGCAGTAATGAGAAACATAGTCATACATCCTGTTTTGCTAACCATGCAGCGGCGTACATTGTGCACGTTACAACGCCACATCTACAGGCGCAGTAGCCTGAAGCAGTATCGGTAGCGCTCCCGCATGATGTCCTATTAGCGACCATAATGATGCCCGTGTACATCGCAGCAAAAGCTGAAAACAAGACAGCCCGCCTTCTGTACCCGCTGCAGCCGTTCCACGAGACCGGCTTCTACGAGGCCGTAAGCATGGTCATCCAGGGCACGCTCTACCCGGCCATACTCTCGCTGGCGGATGCGCAGGCCTTCTACAACTTGCGTTGGTGAGCACCGGACGTCGGATAGTTGAGACGAGCTTATGTTAAAAGCAAGGAGCCCTCAAACTGGATGGCCAACCCTTGCGAGCAAGATAGTTCTTAAGGTTTTAGACGTGTTTTCTCTTATGGAACTCTTTTTGAACGGCACGTGACAAAATAGGCTTAATAACTCGACGGCCGCGCAGGAACTTGCTATTTGGAGACCTCTGGAAATATACAAATAGCTCTCAGACAGTAAGCATGGAAAGTTAATCTATGTGGTATCGGATTGCGGCGTCTAATAGAAAACTTACAAAAGATTGTGAACGATCATATCGGCAGCTTCATGCAGAAATAAAATATTCTGAGGCGATCCACACAGACGGGTGATCCGCAGTGGATCGTTTCAATGCATTAGCAGCCAACTTTCGTTATATCCTATATGTTGACACATTAAAGTTCATTATATCCGAGGTGGTACATTTAGTTTCGCTGTATCCGATGTCAACACACTAAGTTCATTACATCCGAGGTACAGACACGAAAGTTCGGTTTATCCGAGGTGGGATACTAAGGTTCATTATATCCGTGGTGGTATACTAAGTTCGAATAAGTAGTAGCTAAGCTCGTTCGTAGCCTGGTGGGCAGGTTGCCGCCTGCTACACCTGCCACTGAAAGCTCGCCCTTTCCGCTGCACAGAGCCCTCTAATGATAACGTAATACAACAAAGGTGCAGTATGCGGATATAATTCTGGCTAGGCGACGGTTTTATAAGGCTTTTTACTATACGCATCTGAGCGCGCAGCCACTAATGGTACGCAAGAAACGATGCGCAGGAAGCCGACAACTGAGTTTGATGCTTTGACAAACTCGTAACTACTACAGCCTTGCTCAGAACCGCACTGGACGCGGAGTGCGTCAGTCTAATTTTATTTGTTTTTGAAATCATAAGAGCTCAGTTCATTCGAAAGTATATAGCACGCCATAGCAGTACGCGAAGTCCTAGAGTCCTGAAAAATTATTTACACTACTGTAACTGGTGCTGAAAAAACATTCTCCGTATTTTCCCCTAACAGCTTCACTGTCAGTAATAACTTTCGTGAAATGTAACGCTGCTTTATATATCATTGAATTCCTGACAAAAAAAATTCTTAAGCCTGTTCAGCACACTCCGTATGCCACCAAACAATGAATAATTAACCCGTTTTATTGGTGTAGAAACCTCCTGTTTAGTCGGCGTCGACTTTCTACTACAGTCAGTGTTCAGTTTTCTTGGTGCACGTCATTTTGCAGCAAACCTGTAAAGTGCCTCACACACAGCATAACAGCTGAAACATAAGGACACATGTCCTTGGACGATGCAAGAAACACTTGCAGGATGCTTAATTACGAGGACGTTTTTACAGGCTTGTTGGCGCATTACTGGACTTGTTTTTTTTTTTTGAAGCGCAGAAAGACAGCACAGGAAAAAACGAACCTGACAGAATAGAGCGCAACGCCGCAGTGCTGCGCTCTGCTCTGGCACCTGAGCAACACCGCAGTGTTGCGCAGGTCCAAGACGCAACTAGGCAGAGGGGTAACAGAAGCTGGTCAGATTAAAAAAGCTGGCAACACGTATGTCAGCAATCTCTCAGTTTTATTTTTTAAAAAAAGAACTCAAATATCTTGCGCAGCAACAGCATTGGAACTATGCAAACCACCTCGAGGGATCTCAGTTAATTTGATGTGTCTTTTGTGCGATTTCTTTTCTTTCCCTTTGTTGATAAGAGCTGCTGTATAAAATCAAATGGTCTGTCAATAAAAACCCGAGTTGTTAGCCCTCTGTCCTGCAAAGTTTTTTTTTTTTCCTGTGCTGTCGTTCTGCGTCTAAAAAACAAATTCAGAATGCCTAATTACGATTAGCTGTGAGATTGCGATAGCACGTGCAAGAACCTAGTTGTGAGCTGCCATGCACGACAGCACACACCATACAAGTGAGGAGGGGGATTTCCCTCTCTCCCTTTCACCCACTTGCCAACCTTGCAGGCAGGTGGCAAAGTGTGACACCGGCAGTGGACAGGGGACATGGGGATCTTGTGCTGTCGCATAATACGTGATTTCGATGGATAACCAACGTGGGCATGGAAAAGTTGTGCGATGGATAACCAACGTGGGCATGGAAAAGTTGTGGCTGCCTAACCCGTGTTGGTCGGCGGGCAGGTACTTGGCCCGCCGCTTTCATGGTGGCGAGGAGTCCGACGAGGCACCCGAGCAGCAGAGGGGCCCCCGGCTCGTCGCCGTCAGCATGGACCCCGAAGTCGAGAGGGAAGGGAACCTAGTCAACCAGGTCTGCCGAACCAAGGCTTTCAAGGACGTTGCCATGGTTATCCGCAACATGCAGAAGGCCGTAGGCTTTATCACCCCGGTGAGCGCACAATGCTGGTGGCGAGAGTTCACTGGTATCTACTTGACAAGAGGAGGCTAGGCAATAATAATAATAATAATAACAATAACAATGATTGGTTTTGGGGGAAAAGAAACGGCACAGTATCTGTCTCATATCGTTCGACACCTGAACCGCGCCGTAAGGGAACGGATAAAGGAGGGAGTGAAAGAAGGAAGAAAGAGGTGCCGTAGTGGAGGGCTCCGGAATAATTTCGAACACCTGGGGAACTTTAACGTGCACTGACATCGCACGGAACACGGGCGCCTTAGCGTTTTGCCTCCATAAAAACGCAGCCGTCGCGGTCGGGTTCGAAGCCGGGAACTCCGGATCAGTAGCCGAGCGCCCTAACCACTGAGCCACTGCGGCGGATGGAGGGTAGGCAACAAAGACAAAAGAGCTTCAGATTAAGTCAGAGCATCAGGCTTAAATATAACCGGAAAAAACTTATACAAAAAATTGCCACAGCATTTCGTGCGCATTTTTGTTGCCATGGGGCACGTGCTAACAATGTCAGCATGCGTTTCTGAATGCCTGGATTGTCTCACGTTGCGTTCCGTGCAGTAGACGGCAACTTGCATGGTCTTTGTAGCAACCACTGTACAGCGCTGATAAGAATTCTTGGACTTTTCAATTTCACTATTCCTCCTCGTAACCGCCACTGCATCCAGCGCTATCGTATTCAGCGTCACTTGTGGCAACGCCCGTGCACTGCGCTCTTAGGCCAAGGTCCTGGATGGCGTTAGCATCCTACTCAATCGCGGCGAGTGCCTCGGCCTGGTGGGCATCAACAACTCGGGCAAGAGCACGCTCCTGGAGGTGCTGGTGGGGCTCCAGGTGCCCACGGGAGGTGGAGCCCACACGGCGGCCCTCTCCCTGGGTGTGGACCTGCGCGCCTTGCAGCAGTGCATCGGCTACGCCCCGGACGGCATCAGCGAGGCGAACATGCCGGCACTCACGGTGGGCGAGTTGCTGGATCTGATGGCCAGGCTGCGCGGTGTCTTGTGGAGACGCCAGGCTGTGCTGGGCGCACTGTCCCTCGTTGGGAGGCTCAAAGAAGACCAGATGATTAATAAATGCAGGTGTGCCGCGCAAACTCGTCAATGATATTTCTAATAGACGCCCAGTATATTCCGCATACAAAGCCCTGTATGTGATGCATCTCTCTTGATCTTGAAGTAACGATGTCACTCGATAGGTGTAGGAGTCACTCGCGCTTTTGCAGCCTTTACCATGCAGTGGCAATATATATATATATATATATATATATATATATATATATATATATATATATATATATATATATATATATATATATATATATATATATATGAGAACAGTAGTCCTATAATGGCAGCGGCTCCTTTGTTGGCTTCGCGCAACACCACAAAAGTGCCCCCTTGGGTCGTCTTGACAATCAGAATTAGAATTAATTTGTTGGTACAGAAAAGAAATAACATCGACAAATTTATACAGAAGGAGGTCCCGTAGTGATCGACTGTATTGGCACCTCCTATATCAAGTGAAACTGTAGTAAATAATGATACACAGAAACGATAATAAAACACAATGAAGATTTGTTCATTTATTGCTATAGGCGGCGGTACAGTTAATAAAGAGAAGGTATGTGCAAACAAACATAGGCTTATACAAGTAGTATATAGTTAAAGAAGTTATGCAATACAAAACAAGAAACAATCAAGAAAAAAGTAATCGGTAAAGTTGCGATTGGAACATGTAATGCACAGTTCACAAAAGCGCTATTCTTACCCTGTGCAGTTAATTGTAAGGTTTGCAAACCAGCTTAATAATTGTTATCAACAATTAGACTTTTCAGGTCCTTTTTGTATCCATATATATCGGACTTGTGTTTTTAAATTCCACTGGTAAGCTATTCCAGAAAGAAAACGATGAAGGATGATGAAAATGATGAACAATGGACTTTCTCGGCAACCCTAGCGTATCTTTAGCATAATTCGTGACCTTGAATCCAGTGTTTACAAGCCCGGACTCATGATGCAGGCAGAGGCAAGTTTTCGCGACTTTGTCAGTTGTTACAGTATCAGGGTATAGGACATTGCAAGTATGGCCGAGCAATGGCCGAGGTGACCGCAGTACTGTCTGCAGTTCTTCAAAGTGGTTCGAAGACTGTACAGTGGGCCTCGGGTGGTTACTAAGGCTGCTTATTCATGAGATTATATAATACTCTTCTAGCCTCTGGCTGCAGCTCTGTACCTTGAAACTTTGATCTTATCAGCTGTGCAGTCGCTGTTTATGCCCACGGTTTGACACCTCAATAAAACTGTTTTCGTAGATAAATTATTCGAGACCTTTTGGATTAGAGATCTTTTAAATGTTTTCGGCCTATCCTAATAGTGCCTGTTTTTTTCTCTGCGGGTTTTCTGGAAGGCGTTTTCTAGTGTCAGTAGGTTGCATGTCTTTGCACGGCTACAAAGTATGCTGCACATTCCACTCGTTTCGTTCTCTACCGCCAGACAAGGTCATGTAAAATATAACCACACTTGTGACTGACGTCTCGCAAATAACTTACGATAGAGAATTCATATTCTAGACTCAGAGAAAGAGGCATGAAGCTAGCGATGCAACTGAAACTGCCGACCATGTAAACAAATGGGTTAACGCGGAAGTCGAGTGACAGCAGACGTTTGGATATACAAGGTGCTTCACCTAAGACTTTGCACAATTTTCAAAAAGAGGCTTTTTGCGGCAGAAGAGTGCTTTTCTCGGCAAAGCATAGTCAGCAGTGTAGTGCATCAGAATACAGCTAAGACGTGCTAACTAGCTGCTGTTTTACTAATATTAAATAGTTAACATTTTAACTATTACCGTTAGGCTTCTTAATTATGAGGCGTGTAGCCCACCGTGAGTAATATGGATATCAGATTTTAGAATTTCGAAAGCGCAAGTTACCCTCGACCGGCGCCGTGGTCCAACAAATCTGGACTATTTCGACGAGTTATGTGCACTGGAGAGGTTGCTTTGCCTGCAAGCTTCACGAAAGCGCATGCATTTTGGCGCGATGTAGCCATGATTTTTTGGGCCACAGCGCCGAGAATAACCGCGTCTTGGAATTTTTAAAATCTGATATGGATATTACTTACAGTGGGATACACACCTCTCAATAATTAAGAAGCCTAACAGTAATAGTTAAAAGTTAACTATTCAATATTAACCACCTGCTAGTTAGCACGTCTTAGTTGTATGCTGATGTACTACACCGTTGACAATGCTATGCCGAAAAAAGCACTGTTATAACTCAAAAGCCTATCGTTGAGAATTGTGTAGTCTTAGTTGAAGCACCCTGTATATACAGGGCCGACATAAGGATTCTGTAATTTCATATGTCACACACTTCGCCTCAAAGGCTTCAACGCTTGAAAACTATGGTGCTGCAGCCACGGCGAAATGAAGATGCTGCTCATAGTAGCGGCGGTGATGGGCGTGCCGCCCGTTGTGCTGCTGGACGAGCCGTACTCGGACGTCGAGCCGCTCTACCGCAACGAGATCATCCGCATGGTGCAGGTGCTCAAGGGAGCGCAGGCCATGTCCATCATCATGACCTCGCACCGGTAAGGCCCGCGTCCGTCAACGCATGGTTACCACCGCAAAGTTTCCTTCACGGGAGATTTACGGCACGGTATGATAGGATATGTGCACTCTAAACATTAATACGTCTATATTCGATTAAAAAGGAGTAAGCTGTCCTGTACAATACTTCCTTTTATAAAAGGGAGTGCTATAGAGTACAGAGTCGATCACACTTGTCTAGAGTGCTCGATAGGTTCCATCCGGGGAAAATAAAGCAGAATTCTAAAGCAGGTATTGACTTTCACTGATAATGATTGCGCTGTAGAGCAGCAGAATAGACACGTGAACCTCACAGGCACCAGCGCTTTGCCGCTAGCAAAGCAGGTGCGAAAAGATTTCACTTCATTTGCTCTGATGCACACTGCCCGAGCGCTCTAGACAAGTGTGATCGACTCTGTACACTTCATTCCCTGTTTACCGTCTTTTATTGCATGTAGGCCCACGGGATTATTGTCCCGAGGGCCTACATGGCTATTGGAGGGCTCCGGATTAATCTTGACCGCCTTGCCGTTTTTGAACCTGTATATTCCTGTTCTCGAATTGTGCCTCCATCAAAATCTAGCCGCCGAGGCCAGGATTCCATTTTCCAGCCTTAGCCTCAGTGGACGAACGCCGTGAGTCCTAAACACCGCGGTGGTTCAACCTTGTCTGCTAAACGAGAGCACAGATAAGGGCATTGAGTACGGGAAATACAACAGGCAGGGCCTGACTGCAAGGGCCACAATATGACTCTACACTGACCACGACGAACCCTTGTGAATCCGTCCCATTTGAAAAGAGGCGATGTGCCGGAACGCACCTGGAACCGTCGCGTCGCTTGTATGTGCAGCATGTCCCACTGCGAAGTTCTGTGCGATCGCGTGGCCGTCATGGAAGCCGGGAAGATCGAGGCGCTGGGCGACGCGCTCCAGATGAACCAGAAGTACGGCCGCATCTACATCGTCACTCTGCGCCTGCCGCCGGAGAGGCGCTTCGACTACCAGTTCCAGCGCATCCTCGTAGACATGATGCAGGAGGAGTTCCACCAGTGCAGCTTCGGTTACAATTACAAGGTGCACCCCGCGTACCTCCACCCATTGTGATATATTCTTCTCCCTTCTTTCCTTCTGGCTTCATAACTATGGAGTTGAACCTTATAACGAAGTTATAGGGGGCCTGGTGATTATTCGCTATAGCCGTAGCCTCGTTATCGCTCGTGTTGACCGACCTTCCAAGGGGAATCGTCATTCCTTCGTTATATCCATTATTTCATTACAAAGCGTTTCGTTATAGCGAGGTTCTCCTCGCTAAGTGCGCTTATACTAATCAAGCAGCTGTTGTTTCCTCTTGAAAGCAGAAGTGCGGGACTGGCGTGAAACAGCTCGACAAAGTCCCGACTCCTTTCATATGGAGAAAACAGCAAGATGACGGCCTGGCACGTACAATACCCTCAGGTAATCTAGAAACAATGCACGAAAACAAAAGGCAGAGAAACACTGGCCGGTACAGTATACATCAGCAGCGTAATGAACAATTATGACGTGAACAGTTCCAGTTGTTAATGGGTGTTATGTAGTAACGTTGTATAGTACAGTATCCTATCAGCCATTTCATGTCACTTTTGTTTACAGGAAGAATCAAAATCTCCCCGATTCTGTGCGGCGCAATGCATTATAGCACTGCTTTTGAACGCGTAAGATAACATATTCCATTTTTAATTGAACATCTTCAGTCATTTTTTTTTTCAATATTTACGCCACGTAAACCGTTTGTCATTTTCTCCTGGCGTGTGTTGGCTTTTGGGTTGCTTTCTGAGATGGGAGCGAAAATCGCTGTTTAAGCCACTCAATACAAGCCAATTGTACTTTACTTTTCTTTGTTTGAACAAGCAGTTACCGCACCCTGCAAATAATTTACTATTTCCGCTCGCGGTGATTGTTACCCTGTATATAGATTGCATTATGAGGAGCTGTGAAGCAAAGATCGCCAGTTAAAAAAATTGTCAGTGGCTTAACTTGGCCAACCCTGGAATTCCTGGAATTCAGCAAAAAGCAAGCACGCTTGCTAAGCGTTTGAGGCTCATCCATGGCATCTCCTCTACACGCTCGCGACAGCTGTTCTATTATACCCACACCACCGCGTGGCTGTGACGTGTATCACATGGTCTTACGACACCCCCGTCGGATGTCATCACGTGGATTCACATCACCCCATTGGATGTTCTTAAGGTCAAACGTGACCCAAACGTCACCCAGTGTCAAAGGTCAGAGGTCAAATAAAGGTCATGGGTCAATTTCAGGGGCTCGACATCACAACTGTGCCACATATTGTCATACACGGCTAAGGTGGTTGGGCTGAAGGTCGTTCAAGGTCATTCTCCGGCCTACGGGACGACTGCTTTACCTAGCGTATAGTGAAGCTTTGCGCTTAAAAAGCTTTCACACCAGCCACGAGACAAGACCTGCAGTTGACGCACTGTATCGTTCACGGAATGGAAATGCGCTGGATCTTCATTTCATGGTATTTACTTGAGAGGATACGCGACAGCCAACCTGTCGATATTTCTGGTGCCTTGCTGCCGCACTTCCTACTATTGCCTTTTACGCTGTTCAGAACTTCTCTCCGAGTGTTTCTGCTTCGCCTTCGAGAATGACTCCCTCGACACCTGCGTGGTTCGCCTTCAGATCTCCGACAGGCTTTGCCTCTATCCTTCCTACGAGAATCAGGCTTCTACATCCAGGCTTCGATGGGATAAATTTCTATCCGAGAAAAATTTGATTCCGCAAAGCTCAAGCTTGCTATCCTGTGATCAATCCACAGAGATCGGAGGCCGTAACCATATTCAATACCTGGCTGTGGCAGAGACACCATTCAACACCTGCTCTTATAACGGGAAAGAGTTGAGGTGCAAAGCTACTGCACACTGACCGCGCAGCCTAAGCAACCAGTTCACCCGAATGTCTTGTAATTACCTATATCTATACCACACAACCTGCGAGCAGTAAATGACCTGTGTGCCTATGCAAGCGAGAATTGGGTCCGAAATGGTGCCCAATTAAACGCACGTAGGCCTCCAACTTTGTCGAGGGAAGGAAGCATATGCAGGCTATCATATCCTTCTTAGTGCTACTTTATTGATCGTGTCGTATATTTTTCAAAAGTTTCCAGGACACGGGGTTTGTTGCTGGGCCCTGCCTGCGCTCCGTACACCATATTTATCTCTGCACGTCTTTCGATGGCGAAGAATAGTTTTCAGGTCGGTCGAGGGAGCGCTATTGAATATACGGTCTTGTTCAAAATTGGGCAGGCCGCAGGATTCACTCCTGGGCTTTGCATTTCGGTCATAGAGCAAACCTGCTCTCCAAACATCTTGGTGGCAAGAATCTTCTTCGCGCATCTTCGCTATGCTGTAGCCCTCCTCCCAAGGAAGACAGTATAGCACTCCACTGTGCGGCGGCCTAGCACAATATCTCGTGGTCGCAATCAACTTTTAAACAGAAAGCATATTATTCATAGACCTTCTCTTTTTAGCTTTTTTTTCATGATTCAGAAGTGAAGTTTGTCTGTTCTTTTCGACTTGAAATTCAGGTACAAATGGTGTTTTCAAAAAACAGGAACAAGAGTACATGTTCATAACCGCCAGCAGTTTAATAAGGCAAGCATACTGAATTGTACACAAGTTAATAGTTATACACAAACTTCTATAATGCCAGTTAGAGCGATTAATTGCATACTGAAGCTACATGCTCGGGAAAGTGTTTTTTAAATAAAAATCGGGCCCAACGTTTATCCAATAAGTTCTGGTTGAGAAAATTGGCCTCAACCCGAAAACAAAGGGCCTACGTATGCGAAAGGAAGCCTGACCTGGGCAGCTCGCGCGGTGATCTGTTGCGAACTATTACAGCAATAGCTGTCTGTGCCTCATTCGGCATTATCATCGTTGCTGTAGTCGCCCCCCGCCCCCTCCCACTCCACAACTACCGCCGTTATCCGTGACAGCCATGACTCTCTCAGTGGGCGTTCCGCTTTTGAAATCAGAGATACTTTTTAAAATTCTTACTGCCCTAAACACTGCACGCACGCATTGTCCTGCCTGCGAAGGGGCTTACCTGAAGTTCTTATAACAGCCACTGGTACTCGATCGGCCCGCATCGCCGCGGGCTCCCAAGTTCCCTTTAATACTGCTTCTACGTGTACATAGCGACATAAGCCCAGCACGCATCCCACACCCATACACATAGTTAACAGACACTCGGACTGATATCATGCCTTTCGCAAAACCCCAGATGTCACTGAAATTCGTATTACCTCGAGGGTAAAAGTCCGCCGAATTTTACAGCGACAGCTGTTAACACCACGTTTCTCGTACCGCAGCGCAGCTGCTGATGGCTCACTCAAGGCGTGAGCGGCGTCGTTTGAGTAAGACATCATTGTCACTCGCATTTCGTGATCACGGGCCGATCACGTGATTATACACCTTTCACATCATCACTCAGTGGCCTCTTCGACGCTTCTCATTAGTTCTGAGGAACCTGACGCCAACGCTCACGTGATCTCTCAGGTGCCTCTTATTACTTCTCAGATTTGGTACGTCATCATCAAGGCTGCATAAGGGGCCGTGTTCTCTCCATGCTACTTATCGGTGATTTAAACGTCGATATCCGAAAAAAGCAAGAACGTTGGCATTGACATAAGAATGACCATTAATAACTTAAAATGGTTATGCGGGAAAATACCGTCCCTGCGCAAAGTAGTGATTTCATTTCACCCATAACAGCTGCGCTGCGCTAACGCATTACCGAGTACCATAATCGTTAGGTGAATTTTATGCTACGTCGGTGTCGGCGTATAACGCAGCAGGTGCAAAGCGTCACGCTGCTTCGTCGCAACAATGTGAAGTCACCCATGCAGTCTTGGTACAGTGTGGCTGATTGGCCACATTCGAGTTAGGTTACGCATGGCTTCGTGTAAAAGTTAGTATGATTGGTGAGAATGGAGCGAAGTCACGCATGGCATCGTGACAACACGACACGCAATTGGGCTAGAGTTCCAGTCACTGATTGGTCCAAACACCATGTCGTTACTGATGACTTTATCCTGTTTCATATAGATGGGTCCGTGAATATGTATGAATGGATAAGCGACCGTGTGCCCTCATACCCAGAGTTACTAGCACTCCGACTGGCCCCACCATTCCGCACAACCCCAGCGCTCCCCAATAAGCACTGAACCTTCCCTGGACGTCCTGCAAACGCCCTAGAGACATTCTGAACGTCCACAGGACGTCCAAGAGAGTTTCAGTGCCTACTGGGTTCCTGAATGAAATTCGCAGTACCTGAAGGGTTAACGTCCTAGTCGAAATAAAGAGGAAGAAATTGGCTTGGGCAGTGCATGTAATGCAAAACCAAGGTAACCGCTGGGCCTTAAGAGTAACAGATTGTAGTCCAAGAGAAGGCAAGCGTAGCAGTGGCGGCAGAAATTTAGGTGGGGGGGGGGGGGGTATACGGGGGTGGCAGCTGGCAAAGAGCACCGTTAATTGGAAAGGCGTAAGAAAGAAGCCATTCTCCTGCAGTGAGCGTGGTCAGGCTGCTGCTGCTGGTGATGATGATGATGAACGTTCAGCAATTTTTTCCCCCAGGGGATGATGAGTTTCCGCGTGGGCAAAACGTACACGAGCTGGAGTGAGCTCTTCACCAAGATGGTCGCCTTCAAGAGCAACCAGGAGCTGCCGGAGTTCTCGGTCTGCGACATCACGCTCGAGCACATCTTCGTGGGGCTGGCGCGGCGCCAGATCCTCATCACGGGTGTGCGGCCACACAACTACCTCAGCGGAGGCCTGAGCAGACTGCCTTCGCGCGTCGAGACGCCCCGCCGCACCTACTAGGCGAAATAAGAAAACAATATTCACTTCTTGTGTGCCCCTGAACGTGACCTCTGGGTGATGCTCTTACACAGGGCTTCTCCAGCGTCTAGCCCTCTCTCGCCTCCCCCCCATTTTGGCTGTCAAAACGTGCAATTTCTCACCCTCCCGTAATGAAAGCACGCTTCCCTAACAAAAACTTCTTTAGACAGTCTACAGACTGTCCATAGACTTCGGTCTATAAAGTCTATAGAGTCTCTATTGACAAACCTTAGAGAGCAGTCTGTAGGCAATACAAACCCTATAGACAGTCTATAGATAATCTATAGATGTATGGCCATACACTTTAATAGAATTTTGTCTTACACAGTCTGTAGACTATTAATATACAAAAAGAAATATCTATAGGAAAGCACTAGAGTCTATAAGAAGTCTGTAGATCTGTAGACTGTCAATAAAACGTGTTTATAAGGGTTTTGCTGTGGCGTGCCCTGTTTTCGAGCAAAACTACGCAGTATACTACAAAGCCCCATATTTCGAATGGCGAGGATTGTCCTACGGTATGAAACTGCAAAAAATGTAATATTTTCATTGCCGCCGCAGGTAATTACAATATTCATCATGGCTCTTATACGCCAGTAGCGGCTTGTGGAACTTGGCCCGGCAAGTTGGAGCGGCAACAAATTTTTTTTGCACTCAGAATACATCAAACAATTTAACGACAAAAAGTTCACATGTTCCTGACAGGTGAACAGAATGTACAGACACACACGTAAATGAAATACAAGCGTGCAGTATTCAAATCAAATGAAGTAGATTTTTTAGCACATTTATAAAAGTAGCAAAAAAATTCAACCGGCAAGTCATTGAAAACTACATAGCGTCTAGCCTCGCCGTATCTGGTCTTTGATCGAGGGAACCAAAAACGGGAGACTTAACAAAGCGGGTGCTGAGGAACATGCTCAGTTTTAAAATCGGAGCACCAGAAATGCCGTATAGTACCACTGTGTGGGTGAAAAGGGGGTGAAAAGATGGAAAACCAAACTCTAAAAATGTTGCTCTATGACACCATTGGTGAATTGTATTGCTACTACTAATAACAGGAATTATAGTAATAATAAAATATAATAATAATGCTTTGGTTCATGAGGTTTAATGTTCCAAAGCAACTGAGGACATGAGGGACAGCGTAGTGAAATGCTCCGGAGATTTCGACCACCTGGGGCTCTTTGACGTGCACTGACATCGCACAGTACACCGATTTCTAGAATTTCGCCACCATCGAAATTCGACCGCCGCGGCCGGGATCGAACCCACGTCTCGGGTCAGCAGTCGAGTGCCATAGCCACTGAGCCACCGCAGCGGCTCATATTCATAATAAAACTAAAAATATAATAAAAACAGTAATAACAATATTATTAATGTCTGACCAGGTTCTCACTACCTTTGAAGCAATGGCACACTTCCACTGTGCACATACATCTACCTACATGTAGAAAAACTAAAGGAAAATACAAAGAATAACACACAATACAGGGCTTCACACTCAAGCCTAGGTGGTGTTGCTCATGATCAATAATGGTTGGAACGCTTTCAATGATGAAACTTCGAACAGTCAAAAGATAAACATGAAGGATGTCAATATTTGAATCAAAGAATCTATTTAAAAGTACCGAGAGTCACTAAGCATTTGGTGGCCGTAATTAGTTCGCACAGCAGGTAAAGTCCAGTGTGGCTTGTGAAGTTGTGGGTATGGACTCTGGAAATGCTGGAGCCGGGTTAAGTGGTAAATTGTGTTTAGGTGGTATTTTTGTTCAGTTCTGTAATATTTTACTTGTAGTTATAAAGATTCAGGACGTTTACAGTACTGAATGTCGCGAATAAATGCCTGGTTATATGTCCGTAAGGTAAAACAGATTATGGGAAGGATACTTTTTTAGAGTACTGATTGTTTTTCTAAGTTTTGTTTACTGTCCTTAGGCCGCTTGCGAGCTCTGTTTACTCTTAACACGTCATGTCCTTCGCCTGAGCTTCTGCATGACGTAGGAAACATTCAGCATAAATTGTACTCTGTGCCCGTTACCTGAATATCGAGAGCCCGCCCTCCGCCAGTACGTACACGCTGATTGGTCCCAATGCGGCAGGCGCGCGCGCAGCTGGCGCTCTCAAGGCGATCTGCGCATGCGCGCTGATGACGCGCGTGCCCTAGGCACTCCGGAAACATTAGCACGGTATGCTAAAGGTGTCTCTTGTTACTCGATGAGTTTGACGCGAGCTCCACCCGCACGTGGCAACGCGGGACTGGAGGTGATACATCGACGCTCCCCGGCAGGTAAGTTTCCCAAGCCAACGGCAGCGTAGCGACCGACGGAAACAACTTTGAGGAGGCCCCAGCACGCCACTCACAGCATACTGGTCAATCGAGTCACGAGCGTCCTTCCTCTGCGGAGGCTGCGACGGACTAAACGCCTAAATCGGCGAGGACGCTCAAGCCAGATTGCACGTCGTTGTTCTTCGCAGTCCTGACTACGCATGCGCGTCGTGCAAGAACCGTATACGGTTATTGCCGCTATAGCGCGCAGTAAGCCCCATAGGAGTGCGGAGGATACAGCTCTGGCTCCTCAGACATATGGCTGCACAGCCTTCGTAGCTCATGGTACACATGCATGTGTGCATGAAGGGGCCCTCGAATGATGCTGTATAGATATGCACTGTGATCCAAACAACTGTCGCTATAGAACATTATGCAATGCGTGACAAGTGACATGCGCGGATATCGGTCCAAATATCAGTTGCCAGCAGTTACCTGTCAACCAGCACTGTCTGCAGTTCGACTGTTCTACGTATATGGACACATTTGCTGTCGTGCATCAATCGTAGCCTTTTGTTTCTTCGAAGAATCAATGCAGAGCACCCTTCCAACACCCATTTTGAAGGGTGTTATGTTTAAACTAGCACCCTTCAGTAAGGGTGCAACCTTTGCACCCTTTTGAACATAGAGCTACTACTACCACTTTTGAACTACTTGCTGTGCACTCTACCCGCCGCGGTGGCTCAGTGGTTAGGGCGCTCGACTACTGATCCGGAGTTCCCGGGTTCGAACCCGACCGCGGCGGCTGCGTTTTTATGGAGGAAAAACGCTAAGGCGCCCGTGTGCTGTGCGATGTCAGTGCACGTTAAAGATCCCCAGGTGGTCGAAATTATTCCGGAGCCCTCCACTACGGCACCCATTCTTCCTTTCTTCTTTCACTCCCTACCTTTATCCCTTCCCTTAGGGCGCGGTTCAGGTGTCCAACGATATATGAGACATACTGCGCCATTTCCTTTCCCCCAAAACCAATAATAATTATTATTATTGCTGTGCACCCTTTTTTAAGGGTCCTGACCCCTGCACCCTTTCTCAGCGCCCTTTTTCAAGCACCCAATTGGGTGTAAAGGGTGTTCGTCCGGGGACAAACTGACTTGCACCCTTAAGGGTGAGAATTTGTTTAGTGTGTACAAGAAGCTCCAGCTCATCCGGAGGATCATCTCTCGAATGGGAGGCAAGGCACTGGCGTTGCTCAACTCGCGACCGCCCTGTTGTCGTCTCGTGTGCTCTAGAGCATGCTTCTACGACCTGTACGCGGTCCAGTGGAGACTCCTCATCGCGAGGCACTTGATCACCGGGCGCCGAAAGCGGCAGCCGAGCAGCTGTACAGCTATTCGATGCTGCCCCCGATCCGCCAGACCAAAGAAGCCGCGCATGCCGGCCATATACCTCGCCTCCAACACACCTGACAGGGGCGGCAGCTGCCTGCTCACATGGGGCGGGACATGTCACTGCTGCCGCCGATAAACCACAGCACTGGGGGAACACTGCCGTGGGCCTGTTACCCGTGCCGCGAAATATGGGCCCAAACCAACCGCAACGTCGCGCAGATTTTCCGTCACGGCACGCGGAGGTCATGACTGCTTCAACCGACGCTGAGCACGTGTACTGCGACGCAGCAGTTTACTCCGGGGCGGAGGATGTATGGCAGATGGAAGGGGATAGTCCCCTCCCTGCATTGTCACGCTAGCAGGGCCGTAAGAATCGGCCGAAGCCATTGACTGGAAGCAGAATGGAAAGCCAATGTTTGCAGATGCTAAGTACCGCTGTATATCGTCGTCTTAGTAAAGAATCTTTAAAAAAATTACAAAGAGTTTTCATCAGCATCAGATGACGCACCAAATGACACACTATCACGTCAATTTATAAGTCAAGCATGGAAGTCCTCCAATGTTTTCTCCTCGCCCTTACATTAACACGGAGCCGACGACGACGCACGCTACAGGCGTCGCCTCTCAAGCTACTACGAAGCACTCATCGCTGTATTCCTAGTAAAAACACCTATGTAGCCTACACAGGAACCGAACTCCTGACCATCGGCTGCGAGTCAAACAGGCTACCGCTACGCCATGCAGGCACGTTCGTGCGTGTTGGTTACAGCGGGGCTTTATACGTGCGTCTTGTAGACTTTGATGATTGATTTTGACTGTGAAAGAGGAAGCAGTGTTCTTGTCTGCGAGGGCTAGAGGAAACCGTTGTCGTGTCATACCCACCTTATATTGTCGTGGATGTAAAGATTGTAAGCCCGATTGTGTCCCGGAATGTAAGCCAGTGCGTAAGAAAAAATGTAATCCCCTTTATGCGCAAGCTGAAATTTTATCAACTCATGAAAAACGACTTCACCACGAAATCACGGAGGCTTTCTATATTTCAAGGCAGGGAAATACATGCATAAGAGCACCGTCAATTTATTTAACAGCAAAAGAACTGGCATATTTGGACCACATGTAGAACTGATTTATTCCGTCCCTTCCCTCCCTATGTTTTGTGTTGTTTTGCTTTTCGTTTTTTGTGATTTTTGTCATGAAGTTTTGATGGTTTTGCACCATTTATCATGTTACTGGGCACCCCCATCTCATGTATGCTTTTCTTGATGCTATCGTGTATGATTCTTTTCATTCACTTTCACGAGATGGGTACATATAATGTATTGTTCCATTAAAGTTTTAGTTGCGAAAAAGCACTCGTGTTGTGTCTCTCTCTCACTTTACCCCGCCGCGGGGGCTCAGTGGTTAAGGCGCTCGACTACTGATCCGGAGTTCCCGGGTTCGAACCCGACAGCGGCGGCTGCGTTTTTATGGAGGAAAAACGCTAAGGCGCCCGTGTGCTGTGCGATGTCAGTGCACGTTAAAGATCCCCAGGGGGTCAAAATTATTCCGGAGCCCTCCACTACGCACCTCATTCTTCCTTTCTTTCACTCCCTCCTTTATCCCTTCCCTTATGGCGCGGTTCAGGTGTCCAACGATATATGACACAGATACTGCGCCCCTTCCTTTCCCCAAAAACCATTTATTATTATTATTCTCTCACTTTGGTCTTTTTTGTCGCTAACTACATCATGAATACCCCTAAAGGCGGAGATTGGTGTCTCCCAAACTTTTTTAGCCTCCACGTTTCTGCCCCGTAGGTATCGGCAAGATAAAGCTGTTTTATACTTTTCTCTTGAGGGATATTGGTAAACTGCCATTCATTATGTGCGAGAACCTGTCATATGTGTTCCACCTCATTCCGCATTCTGCCAGTTATTTCACTCGCGATCCGGATCTTCGGTCACTATCTGCTCCAAATGGATGTATTCCCTTACCACTTCCAGCGCCTCATTACCAATCGCAAACTGCTGTTCCCTACTGAGACTGTTTAATATTACTTTAGTTTCCGGCATGGTATTTTAGACCAACCGTTCTATTTTGCCCAAGTCATAGATCATAATTTGCAATTCATCCACTGGGTGACTTAGCAAAGTCATTAGCGAACTGCAGATTACTAAGCTACTCTTCATTAGCACTTATCCCCAACTGTTCCCAATCCATGCCTCAGAATACATCCCGTATCGAGTTTTCCACCCTTCTGAATTTTTTTTGTAAAGGAAATCACGCAGTAACTACCTCACATGTCTCGGTGGACACCCGAACTGCGCCGTAAGGGAAGGGATAAAGGAGTGGATGAAGGACGAAAGAGGCGTCGTGGTGGATGGCTCCGGAATAATTTCGACCACCTGGGAATCTTCAACGTGCACTGATATCGCACAGCACACGGGCGCCTTTTGTGTTTCGCCTCCATCGAAACACGGCCGCCGCGGTCGGGTTCGAACCCGGGTACTCCGTCTTAGTAGACGAGCGCCTTAACCACTGAGCCACCGTGGCGGGCTTCCCACCCTTCCTTGTTGGAATTTTATTGCCGTCTTTATGGAGGACTATTGTGGCTCCAGTATTTTGCATAAGGCTCTTCTGCACCCCAATTCCATGAGGCCTGCATGACTGCTGAGGTTTCGATCGAGTCAAATGCTTTCTTGTAGTCTATGAAGAGTGGGGCTCTTCCACGTCCACTTCCTGTTCTCTTGTTTGTGGGAGAAAATATTCGTGACACGTAATTTTTTTCTTTCTGCTGACTCTACTATCACCCCCAGCTATTCCTAGAGCCGGTGCCATAGTCGCCCACTGCCCATTAGTTAGCCTGCTTCTTGCCTGCATTGGTATTGAAGTCGCCCATCAGTACAGTGTATATGTTTTTACTTGGCATAGGATTGCTCAATAAATCGTTTGACTTCATCGCTAGCCTGATTCTCGCCTACCAGAGTCCCTGTTAGAGCAGTCATGTGATTACGCTATAATGCAGCTCACTCTCCTTAATAAAATCTTTTGACTCTGTTTGTGGTTGATTCTGTATAGGATAGGAAAGGGCGGGGTGCTTATTCACTCTGCGGAAGAAGTGGATATCCTAGCCCATGGAATGCTTTTTTATGTGCATATGAATTTGCACTCACCTCCCAGTTCATTTTAGCTTACAGTTGTGTTGCTGATTGTGAAAGAAGAATCCCGTCATTTTTGCCTCACCTTATCCTGAGCGAAACTGTGATGCGAATTCGTACAGCGTGTCTGCATGCGTCTAGGATTACGAGTATTGGGGCGCGTGGTTTTCAAAAGACAGGGTCATAGGAGTGCCCGTGCTCAAGATGTACTACGACTCAAGATTTTGGTGCGACCCGAAGAAGGTCGACACACGCAGGTACACAAATATTTTTCCCAATTCTTAGCGGTGACTGTATAATAATAGGTTTTTTTGGGGGAAAGGAAATGGCGCACTATCTGTCTCATATATCGTTTGACACCTGAACTAAGGGAAGGGTTAAAGGAGCAAGTGAATGAAAGGTGACTGTATGCCGAACTAGCTTTGTACCATTCGGCTTCTAATGTGACCACAACATTTACCTCAAAGATGTGACTCTTGATGCCGTCTTTAAGCGACCGATTACCTACTGGTATGGCAGCATGACAATATTGTTAGTCGGAGCTACCTTCCAGCACTTAGACCTAAAACAATTAAGTGTTGTACGCAAAACAATTTTCGGCTTAGAGCTCGAGACACTGAGGTAGAGAAATGCTATGGTGGGACGGATAAAATAGGAAAAAAATTGGAGGGACAGTTAAACTTCGCCTTAATTAAGGGTATGAGGCGATATCGTTAATGGGCTAATGCACATGTACGGGGAATTGGTCATTCTCCGCTTTACATTCATAGATCACTGGGAGTCCTCATAGCACTCCTAGCGCAGTGGTGCTGCGGATAAGCGATGCGCCACTGCACTGCGATGGCGGCTGGGATCTGAGTGATCCGGCCGTGTTCCTCTTTCTTAGTAACCTCTCGCGGCCACTCATTGACTGAACTGCCTCCTGCCACGGTGGTCAGTTTGCTAGCAATCCTGTGGGCAAGTTGTGATGACGCCGCAAGACCACGCGGCCTAGATTAGCACACCGATCGCGTCCGCGGCCAGAGCTTTGGGCAGAGGTGGTGAAAAACGTTTATTGATACGAAGGCCTAAAATGAGGGGAAATTACGCAGCAGCATTGCGGGCGGCTTTCAGGCTGCCGGTTGTGGCGTCCTGGCGGTGCCTAGTCGCGACGTCCTTTGCCCGGGTCACCAGCCGAAGTTGGAGATCCGGCTTGGTGCTGGACAAGGCGCCAAACATCAGGCGCGCACGGTTACCGAGGTGCAGGAGCCCAAGCTTCACGCCGCCGGTGAAAGACTGCGAGATCGTGAAGTATGCGCATGCGTAGTGTCAAGTGGGAGAAGATGAAGGAACGCCCAGCGAAATGGAGCGGCGAAAGACTGCTACCGAAACAGCCCCCCCCCCCCTTCCCAATAATTCATCCGGTCATTTTAGACAAAGAGGCATTTGCTCATTAGCTTTCAATACGTGATTGAATGAATAGAACCACGTTTATTCCACATTAGAACGCGCGAAGGCACTGCGGTGGAAGGGGTGGAGGTATTATCAAGGAAATTTGAGGGGGAAATGTGCCTGTTTTGAGCAGCTAGGTTGGGACTGTGCGCCTTTTGTAGCCGTCTCGGAGCCGACCGCCGACGAGTGACGCCTCCAGGTCCTGGAGGAAAACGAGGAGTGCCCGCCAGATCTCAATGATATGATCTGAAGCATGGAATCTGGGCAGGCGCAGGTCCGTGGAGAAAGCCAGGGTCTGGTCAAATATTTAGGAGAATCCCCCAAGGTGGAGTAGATTTGTAATAAGGGAGTAATTGCTCAGTGGCATTCACTCAAGTGCATCCATACAGCTACACAGGAAAGCTGTACAGCTTTCTCAGAAACTTCGCAGTTTAAGAACAATTCGTCCTGGTCCGGGGTTTTCTCTTTTAACCACATGCTATCTAATTGGTTGGTCATACAGATTATAAACACTCTTATCTCCCTTATTCCTTATTTGCAGTACATTCAGCAAACAAACTGCCCGCAGGCAATATATGTGTATGCATGAACGGCTAGTAAATGAACATATCTTGTAATAGTGTTTTCATGAGAGGATGTGCAAATATAAGAAAAATGAGCGGAGAGGCTCTTCGCTCATGGTCGAAGCCATCAGAAAGCAACGTAGACAATTTACTAAAACGCCTATACCACGAGAATCGCGTACCAGATCCCGTTCGTGGGAGTTATGGAAGTCTGGCAGCGTAGTAACAATGCTCTAGTCACAAAAAAATGTGTGCTGCATACTTTTTCGCTATGTCAATGCAATTAAATTAGCTGCCTTTATATGTCGAGCACTCCGCTGTTCGCACTGCTTACGCGATGTATAAGTCCTATTTCAGATATTGTCACCCCCCCCCCCTGCTCTTATTTGGCTGAAGCAATAAATGAAGGTGATGCCTAGATTTATCTTTGGCAAAGGGCATCTTTTGATACCTAATTCAGGAAAACTGGTCTGGGGTCATATCAAATTGTATTATAATATGCACAGCTGCCACTAAAGGGCGCGCGTCTGGGCGATAAGCCATCCTCCTGGGTCATATTACTCGTCGTCGCTCGATGAGGCGGCGGGGTCGTAGTCGTGTCCATGGTCATTTCGATATCTGAATGATATAATTGTTACTCCCACTGTCACTTTTTGGGCTGTAACTTTCTATCCATTTCACGCTTCCATGCCGCCAACTCTGAGCTTCCAGGCGCGACAGCTCAACCGATGCCAACACGGTGCGATGGGAGCAGGCCGCCACGAGACGTGTGACGTCACGTACGCCCCCCGCCTTGGCGGGCAGCAACTGGCGCGCCCGCACAAAACCAACAAAAAAAAGTCATCCGCGTAAAAACACATTAAATAAAGACTGCAACTTTAGATAATAGCACATAATCCAATATGGCGATTAGATAGAAAGTCGCAATTTAATGCAGCATACCTTTAAATTCTGTGATAGTCCTCGTAGGGCTGGTTATGCAGCCTAGCGTGTTGGTACGTTGATGCGAACACGCCGAGCCGCGCGTTTGCTAAGTGGAGGCGCATTGAACATTGGCTATACACAGCTCTTTTTCCTTGTCGCAGGAGGAAGGACGCTGAGCGGACGCTGAGCGGACGTGTTCCGCATGAGCTCCCGCCTTGAGACCGTTTTTCGGTGGAACGCGCTGTGCCTTGGTCTTGCTTTTTGTGGAATCGTCTGCAGGAAGTTGCCCTGTACCTGTGGACACCATATTTTGGCAAGTGTTCCCCCTTTTAGGGGTTTTCTTCACGATTTGTACTCGACCACGGTGCGGCACAATTAGGCCTAATCTATAGGCCGAGCCGACGCCTACGGCGCCGGGCTCCAGGGCCGTGCCTTGTGGTAGTGGGCCTTTGCGAGGCTAAAGATGATGGAGTACTCCGTTGAGGGAGAATCTATAACGCCCGAAGAATTCGAGGCGGGAGAATGGGCCTGGGTTTTGAAGGCGCAAGATCGCTTCAAGAAGACTGTGTACGGGGACCACACCGAGAGTAGGCCTACCGAGAAACAGGCGGGCAGCGACGGGCGCCAGACGCACGGAGCAGCCCAAGTCAAGCGGGGGAAAGCGCCGGTGTGGAAGAAACGGGGACCGTTTCTTCAGATGCCAGCCAAGGATTTCAAGGTTGTGTGCCGGCCCAAGAATTGGGACTTGAGCATAGTGACGCCGAGGGAGCTCGGATATGCTTTGAGAGCGGCAGCGAAGCTGACGAACGCGACTGCGGTGGAAGAAGGCCTGGTGCGGGTCAATGAGAGAAACAACACGATGACGGTGAGCACGCCGTGTATGAATCGTAGTGGGGCATATGCGAATGTCAAGACGCTCAAGCTGGGCGGTCGTGACCTTGCGGTTTCGGCGTACGTGGCGGCGCCGGAGAATTCTGTGCGCGGAGTAATTTACAATGCGTACAACGGATGCCCACTGGCAGAAATTCGCGCAGGATTCTTGAAGAGGAATGAAGACATGGAAATTTTGGATGCCAGACCTTTGGGCAAGTCAAAGGCGATTCAGATCACGTTCGGGGGGAAGCGTGTTCCCCGGCAAGTCATCTATTGGAACTGTCTGTACGCTGTGATCCCATATAGAGAGTTAGTCGAGACCTGCTATAACTGCAGACGAGTGGGACATCGGGCGGACGTTTGCTATCGTCCGAAGACTAATTTGGGTCGCCGCTGCGGGAAAGAACATCCTGCACCACCGGAGGGAGAGTCGCTGACCTGCACGCCGGACTGCATCGTGTGTCATGGGGCGCACAGCACGGGAAGTCGGAACTGCAAGTTTCGCCTAGCCGGTCAGCAGCCGACGGGTCTGCAGCAGAGCAACGAGGACAAGAGCCAAACGGGCAAGGAGGAGCGGCGTTCGAGGCCCAGGAAGCGGTCATCTAGCGGTGCGAGAGGCGATAGCAAGAGCAGGGACCGGTCAGCTTCCCGCCACTGCCCGGACCCGAGCCTGGCAAAGGATGAGGGCAAGGTTCCGGTCATGGAAGAAGCCCAAGTGCCACGAGGAAAAAGGTGAGCTGGCCCAACGCGGGCTCCCAAAATGAGACTGCTCGAGAGAAGGAGCTACAAAGGCAGGTGCTGCAGCAAGCCGCAACTATCAAAAAGATGGAAGCTAGGATAGCAGAGATGGAACGCGTGCTTAAAACCGGCAGAGTAGACAGGGTACAGACGCCGTTGGCCCAAGCCCCACAGCAAGCGGCGCAGGCGAACGCTTCTCGCGTGGACGATAACACAGCTATGGAAGTGGAGAAAGTGGAGAATCGGGGGACGGTCAAAAGGCCACCTCCGGCAGATGAGGGAGCTCGTGCAAAGAGAGTAGCAGAAACTTCGGCGGCGGACACGCCGCAGCCAGTATTTACAGTCACTTGTCTTAAGAGAGACATGCTTACCCTTGCGGAGAGAGTAGGAAAACTGGAAGAAAGACAGGATAGGCTGGATCGCCGGGTCGACAGGATAGAAGCTAGACTAGGCAACATTGAGGAGCGTCTTGACGCCTTCACCAATGACATGCGGGCTTTCCAGACCCAGGTAATGGACATGTTTAAACAGCTAAATGCTATGCTAGAGGTTAGATTGCCTCCCGTAGTCGGCCAAGAACCGATGTTAGTGAACCTAGGGCTTCACCATGGCCCCTCGCCAGCAAATTGAGGTTTGGCAGTGGAACTGCAGGGGCTTCTGTCGCAAGCGGGGGAACCTGCAGTTGCACATACAAAATCTGGATAGTAAGCCGGACATTATAGCTTTGCAGGAGGCTAGCGGCTCGGTGAAATTACCAGGATTTAAGACATTTACACCACAAGAGATTGATCGAGGGGGCGTATTGAGCGTCTTCACGGCCGTGTTAGTCCATCGCAACACCACAGTGATTCAGCATACCATAGATAGCAGCAGGGAGGACTACGTCCTGCTGGAGATTTTGCCCAAAAGAAAGGACGATAAGAGTCTATTTGTTCTTAATGTATACTCTTCTCCAAAAGATAAGGGGGTGGGCCTGCCAGACCTTCTGATAAAGACGCAACGGCTAGCGGCTAGGTCTCAACTCATCGTGGTGGGAGATTTCAATGCGCCTCATCCGGAGTGGGGCTACATCCGAGCCAGCCCGAAGGGAAATAAGCTTTGGCAGGTTGCCCAGGACCTGCGATGGACGATCTTAAACAACCCGCTAGATCATACCAGGATAGGCAACAGCGTAAGCATAGACACCTCTCCAGACCTCACATTTGTGAATGGTATCAGGGATGCACAGTGGGTCAACACGGGACAGCCACTGGGAAGTGATCACTATATCCTTTCCACGATATTTAGTGCTGCTAAGCACAAAGACACGGTGAAAGGAACTCGAGTGACGGACTGGGACCGATTTCGGCAATACAGGAATGACATAGTGAACGGGGAAATCGAGGACTTAGGAGCCTGGATTGACACGCTCAAGCAGGCCGTGAAGAGTACCACAGAAGAGGTTCCGACGGAGGGGGAGGGCTTTACGGCTGACTCTAGATTGTTACACATGTGGGAAGCACATGCGAGTCTCCTTCGGAGGTGGAGGAAACAAAGGCATAATGGTGTCCTCCGTAGGAAAATGGCCAAGCTAGAACGACAAATCGAAGCCTACACATTAGAATTGCAGTGTCAACAGTGGGGGCAGATTTGTGACCGGATGAATGGGCAATTCGGATGCAAAAAAACATGGCAGTTGTTGAGGCACCTTTTAGACCCGGCCGCAACCAAATCTGCGCAAAAGGGGCAAATGGCTAGGCTAGTGCATCGGTATCAAGGCACGATTGGGGAATTCATACATGAACTCCGAAGTCGTTACATAAACAGAGAGGCGGGCGGTTGCTTGCCGGATTACTCGGGAGAGGAAAACCTTGAATTGGATGCAGACTTTACGGTGGCGGAAGTGGAGTTTGCAATGGGCCAGCTTCGTACCACGTCAGCAGCGGGTCCGGACGGGGTTACTAATAAAATGCTGCGGAACCTGGATTTCAAGTCAGTGGGGGCACTCACGAATTTGATGAATAAATATTGGGCGGCCGGGGAGATTCCGCCAGAGTGGAAACATGCTAGGATTACATTTATTCCTAAACCAGGGAAGAAGCTCTGCATTGAGAATCTGCGTCCCATCTCGCTAACGTCGTGCTTGGCCACATTGATGGAGCATGTGGTCTTGAACAGGCTTCAGGGTTATGTAGAGGACAATGAGTTGATACCTGAAACAATGATTGGCTTCAGGGCTAATTTATCGACGCAGGACGTCATGTTACAGCTCAAAAAAGACGTGGTTGATCCTGGGTACGGCACGGGCACCAAGGCTATATTGGGGCTCGACCTCACTAAGGCCTTTGACAATGTTACCCATGAGGCAATATTGAGGAACCTATCAGACATAGGACCGGGGGGTAGAACCTTCCGGTACATCAGATCGTTTCTGGAGGGTAGGACTGCGGAGATTGTAGTCGGAGAAAAGAAATCGGATCCCTTCCCATTGGGGGGCAAGGGGACACCGCAAGGGTCGGTATTATCGCCCTTCCTATTTAATCTCGCCTTGATCAAGATACCACCCAGGCTGCAAGGGATATCGGGACTTAAACATACATTTTATGCGGATGACATTACTCTATGGGTAACAAGAGGCAGTGACGCACAGTTGGAAGAAACTCTACAACAGGCGGTGGATATTGTGGAGGAGCTAGCAGAGGAAGCAGGACTCTCGTGCTCTCAGCCCAAGTCCGAGCTTTTTGTTCTGAGGGATAAACCAAGAGGGATACATGCGAGGCACTATACGCCGCCACCACCTTTAGAGGTGAAAGTGGGGGGAGTACCGGTCGCTGAGGTCCAAACGATCAGGATCCTGGGTATGTATCTGCAGACTAACAGGAAGAATAGCGAGTCCTTGCAAAGGCTTAAAAATACGGTCAATGCTACCGTGCGGCTAATCAGGAGAATCGCCAATCGTAAGAGAGGTGTTAAGGAAAAAGACTTGTGTAAGCTAGTGCAGGCATTTGTGCTCAGTAGAATAGTGTATGCGACGCCTTATTTGAAGTTGGACGCGGCGGAAAAAGGAAAGGTGGAGGCTATGATTAGGCAGGCGTATAAAGCGGCCCTTGGGTTGCCTCAAAATGCGTCTACCGAAAGGCTGCTGGGATTAGGGGTGCACAACACCCCAGAAGAACTACGGGAGGCGCACTTGGTGATGCAGCTCGGTAGGCTTTCAAAAACAAAAGCAGGAAGGGACATATTGGAAAGGATCGGCATTGGAGTTGACGTTCCAGCCGGTGACACGAAAATTCAGATGAGGCGGGAAATGCACAAGGGCTTGTACATAAAACCTTTGCCCAAGAACATGCATCCAATACATCATGAGGACCGCAGGAAGGCAAGAGCCAAAGCTTTACATGCTAAGTACAGGAAGTACAACGGGGCAATCTATGTAGATGTCGCCGAGTATAAGGACAAGGATGCATTTGCAATTGCGGTGGTGGACGGGCGAGGACGCTTGATCGCCTCTGGATCAGTCAAAACCCGCTCCCCAGAAACTGCTGAGGAAGCGGCGATAGCACTAGCTATGACTAGTAGTAATGCTGACCTGATCTTCAGCGATTCAAAAACAGCCATCCGAAATTTGGCGAGGGGCAGAATATCTGTCACAGCGGCGCGGTTGCTGAATCGGGCCACGGAGCGAGGGATTACGGAGACGGAAATTGTCTGGGTACCTGCACACTCTGGGAACCCTGGGAACGAGACGGCTCACATGAATGCTCGAGGTTTCGTCAGCCGAGTAGGTGAGCTGGACGTCCCGGGAAGGTCCACGAGAGATGGGCTGGTATCCTTTCATGACATTACTAATCATTTCAGACTTGAGCGGAGGATTTACCCACCCCCGGACAAGCAATTGGTGAAGGCGCAGGAATGCGTCTGGCGACGATTGCAGACTAGATGTTTCTTCAACCCATACGTATTGAGCAAAATCTACCCGGACATTCAGCCGGAGTGCAAATGGTGTCACGAATTGGCAACCTATGACCACATATTATGGAGCTGTAGCATAGCACCGCCACCGGCGGACATTATGCGTGATCCTTCCCTCGAGCAGTGGGAGGCCGTGTTGGCCAGCTCAGACCCGGTCGTCCAGACCAGGGCCGTGGAGTGGGCCACCCAGGTCGCCGTCAGCCATGGGTTGATGGCCATCTGACACGGAATCGTCCACACATGCTCTCTGACGAAAATAAAGTTTTTCCATCCACCATCCTTGTCGCAGTTGCGTGCCGCTGCACCAACTTCGTCCGAGGAGCACTTAGAGAGGCAGTTGGAGGTCCTCTGCTGCTCTGCGCTTGTAAATCGAGGCGCATAAGGAAAACATGAGGGCACGCAGAACGCATATAGCTGTGCACCCCAAAACATACAGGAAACTCAGCTGGCCTCCTGTTTCACTGCCAATTGCAGGTTTTTTTACTTCCAACATTCAGGCTATTTTTTCAGTCTTCCTCTGGTGATAAAAGTGCACTAGTGGTTCCAAAACAAAACTTATATACTTCAATATCAATCAAACACGTAACCATTATGTACGTTTGTTAGCCCCTGAAATCTGTGGTGTCTTTTCTCCTATTTCATCATAACGCTTTTGCTTGCGAGATTGGCCTGTGGTGGCGATACCTATATTTTAGTTCTTGCTCTTTTCTACCTTACACGAGCTTTGTTTTCAGAGTGGTGATTTTGTGTTTAGAAGCTGGTAATGTATCAATACAAGCCAGCTTCAATTTCTCCTAAGTGTCCCTTTAAGGTAACGGAGTGGATTCCAAGAGAAAGCAAGCTTATAGCAGAGGGCGTTAGTGTGCAACATGCAGTGTCCCGATCTGTATCCAATGTTTTGCATATTTTCATTAAAAAATCTACTTTCAACGCGAATGGGCCTGTAGGTTCAACCAGAGCCAAGCCATTTTTTCATTTACAAATATTTTTGTATGTTGGCCTTCATGTTTCAGTTGTTGTTTTTATAGACCCGAGGGTAATTTTTGTACCACGTTTTAAGAGTGGCTATGGCACATAGGGGACACATCTGAACCACTTTTTTCAGCACTGCTGACACACGAGGTTGTGAATGGTGCTAAAAGTATTCATTTGTTCTTTCGAAGTCACGTGGCCAGAATTCATACACATTTTTATGCAAAACTTATAGCACCCAATAAAAGGTTAAAGGCATCCTAGCCTAAATCAAGAAGAAATTAGCATGAGCAGAGCACGTAATGCGAAGGCAAATTCTAACCAGTGACTCCTTACGGTAAGACAGTGTTCCAAGAAAAGGCGGACAAAACAGAGGGCAGCAGAATATCAGTCATGTGGGCATATAAAATTAGGGAATTTGCAGGGATAAGGTAGCCACAGTGGGCATAGGAGAGGGTTAATTGGACAGATAAAGGAGACTTTAATCCTGCAGTGGGGGTTAGCTGGGCTGACAATAATGATTGTGACTTAGGCCCGGTTTCTAAAATTCTCCTTACCTTACTAAGGGCACTTCACGCACCGTAAGAAGACCTGATGTCACTTCTGAAACGTCCCTTACTAAGGGGCCCCGAGTTAGGGCCTTCTTGGTGCTTCCCCACGCTAAGGGAGCCGGCAAGCTAGCTACCTTCACGTTTCCAAACCCCGCTCCTCTACCTGAACGTGTTTCCCCGCACGGTTTTGCACGCGATACGCAGAGAGGAGGCTATGGCCGAGCCGTGGGACTAGTGCCGTGCGCAGCTAAGATGGCCGCAGTCTACTGACGGTTGGTATCGTCCCGTGGATGTTTTTTTGGCGGGGGGGGGGGTGCTATTTTTGCTGATATTGTGAGAAACATAGCAGGAAGAATGACGACCGTGCGATATCTATATGGAGACAGCTTTGAAAGCTACGCAAGGTTCCTTCGACGCGCACACGACCTTCTCTACGGCAGTGTTAATAAGCCTCCGACGTTGACTCCAGTCCGGCATCTGACTGGCAGGCAGAACCCACCGCTGGACTATAGAGTGAAGCGGAGTTCCTAGCCCCGTATCGTTTTTCAAAGCGAGCAGTTATCGCGATACTGGCAGACCTTCAAATGCATACAAGCAATGATAGCAGAGGAGCGCCGCTACCTGCTCTATTGAAGGTGCTCATCACATTGCGTTTTTAGGGAACAGGTGCCATGCAAACTGCTGTAGGTGAACTTGTGTGTGTGTGTCTCAACCTTCTGTCTGCCGAAGCATCTGAGAGGTGACACAGCTGATCTCGCTGTGTCTTTATCCGAAGTACGTCCGGCTGCCAAACGCCGCCGAAACGAGGTCTGTCATGACCAGGGTCCATGCCATCGGAAGATTCCCCGGGGTTACGGGGTGCATCGATTGCACGCATGCGCCATTAAAAAGCCCCGTTGGAGATGATGCCGAAGTGCTCAAGAACAGAAGAGGAGTCATCTCTATAAACGTGCAGGTGAGTGGCCCTTTCTCGAAACTTGCGAAATTGACAAGAGCACAATTCGAGTTTCTTGCCAATGTGCAAAAAGTCCAGAAGAGCATTTGTTGGTTTGTGGCCATTGCTGTAGAGTCTTGGCTGCATAATTTCTCTTTGCCTGTCTCTGTCCAAGAGTCAAATTTTTGATAACATCAGGGTGTCAGTCATGTACGAGCAGGAGGCAGTAAATGGCATTCTCCTTGGTAACCAAGGATACACTTGTTTGCCCTTCTTGATGACTCCCTTGAGGTACCCTCGAACAACTTCAGAGAAAAGGTAAGGAAGAATTGACTTGGCTGAAGTGATGTGAAACACGCGCAAGGTCATGTTCTGTCATGTTCCTTGCAGGTACAACAGAAGTCATATTAGAAGAATAAATTCCATTGAGCAGGCTTTTGGAGTCTGGAAGAAACGTTTTGCTTTCCTGAGGACAAAGCAGGAAACGCTAACAGAGCGGTCAGCTGCAATAATAATGGCATGTGCAGTACTGCATAACGTTGCTTGTACCTTGCAGGATCCCATCCCTAATGACGATGAGCCAGAGCCTGAAGATGCAAGTGTGGATTTGCCTGAACCCGACTCACTTTTGGGCCCCCAGCATCGAAGGCACCTTATCCAGCGTTGCTTCACTAGTGAAGATGACAGCTATATGGACACTGTGTAGAGGTAAACTGCGAATAATGCTGCATATTACAACCTAATGCCAGTAAGTCAGACAGTGCTGATTTTATAAGACAGATAAACATGACTGTATGAAAATGACTTTATTCAGTATGCTGCATATGGACAGGTTCAGCATTGCCTCCTGCTGCAAGGAGTTCCAGCTTTTTGAGCATACTTTCTCGCTTCAAGTTCTGAGCCTGTTCCTTGGCTTTTAAAACTTGAACCTTCATATTATGCAACCCACTGCGTTTCCACGTTCGTCAGCGTAGCGTTCTTCTTTCAAGGTATGCTCATCGTTGATCATGTTCTGCCTTCTCATGCTGAGTGCGCCTCGGACTGCGCTCATCTTCTGCAGAACGAAGGCGTGCCTCCAGCTCCGTTGACAGCGCTGCGTCAACGGCGGACCACTGCCTCAGATGAAGAGCCTTGCTGGGCTCCTCCGTCTTCTGTATTCTGGCTGCATGAAGCCCTTGTGGCCGTGTCGTCTGTTGATGGCCCACTATGGCTAAGAGGGGGTGCTGGAGAGCTCAGACCAGAACTGTCGAGGAAACCTCCTTGGTCACCTTAGCCTAGGCTCATCACGAATTCTGCAGAAAAGAGTGTTGATAAAACATTTCACTATGTTTTACAACAAAACCAATAAATGACACATAAGAAAAGCAAACTTCATGGCACCTAACTCACATGTTCAGAACAAATGAATGCAGCAATTATGCTAGTGCATGTCTATACTGTACCGCCTTAATGGCACATAATGCATGATGAACTCTCTACAGTGTTTTTTGAACACAATAAGCTCACGCAGCTGTGTTGCAATGGGAGCTTGATAGTGTGCATTCAGAGCAGGCATACGGTGTTTGCCTAGTCACACAGTGTTACTAGCTCTTCATGAAAAAGGAAAGCAGCTGTCTGCATTCCTGGAAGCAGAGTACTATATTGCAGTGGAAGAGTTGGCAAGTTGAGGAAAGTGGCAAAGGAATAGACTATTATTTTTTACATATTCCGCTCATGTGTTGATTGTGCAAACTGTGCCCCACGAAAGGGAAATGTCCATAACAGTCACAGTAGCAACAAAAAATGTAAATATTGATTCCCAACAGAGCACATGTGTGGTCGAGCCGTTTTGTGATAGTTGAGGATGGTAATGTCGAGAAGGGAGGCCAGCAAGCCATTTGCTTATCGATCGCAACTGCACTGGCCGTTAGCAGCAATCGAGCATTCAATACGAAGCAGTGAGGCACGCTAAGGTGGCCGCAGAACCACAAATACGGTGGTAGTCGCAGTAGAAACGATGTTTCGCTTACCACCGTCGCTGTCTTCAGGCTGCGCGTTCCCTAGCACCATGCCGCCAGTAATGTCGGTGACGGTCTGGCTGGCTGGCATGCCGGCTGCGATGGCTTGTTGCTATCGAAGGGATTTGGCACTCGCACCGCCACATGCGGCACGAGTGCCTTGATTCGGGCAAGGCTGTCATCCAATATTTCAGGCGGTGGTCCGCTGCCTGCAAAACTTTATAATATATACTTGCAACTTTCTGAGGGAAGAAAACATTTTCCGGGAGAAGAAATGAGGGAAGAAAAGAATAAAGAAAATTTACCTATGCCCATCACGCTCCTGGTCTGCTGTGCCTTCGCCTTCTTCAGTTATTGTTTGAGATTATCCCATAATTATTTTAGTTTGATTTGCCGTGGGTGCACGTCGGCATGCTGTTATACTGAAGCCACAGCTGCTCCCATGTTTTTGCCTTCGCATTCAGGGAAATAGCATTCTTTTTTTTTGCACTCGATTACGCTGCTGTACCTTTTTACAAAATAGTCAGCAAAACCTTTGCTTCTACACTGAAATACGGCTTCCCTGGCATAGCAAATGCAAGCACAGTACAAAACCAACAAAACGAAGCGAGGTCCAAACTACCAAAAAACCGGCGCTCAGATGCTACCGGAGTTGCCAGCCTCAGTTCGCTTTCTTGCCCAATGCAGCTTTTGAAAAAACTTTAACCTGTTAACAAAACAAATTGAATTTATGCTCAGGTATAGAAGTATAAATGTAAATTTCACGGTGTCGGCAGTTTACCTTGGCAATTAATTGAGAATTTTTTACATTTCTTGAACGTATCCTCGGAACCAGCAGTCACTTCGGTCCTTTTCCTTTGGCGAGGCACTCCTTCCGCAGGGAAGGCGAAAGGAAGCTTTTAGAATTCGTGACGGTCTTCTCGGGTCGCACTACATTTAGGGAGCATAAAGGGCTCCCTGCGGAAGGTAGGAAAATGGTCTAAGGTTAGGAGAGTTTCAGAATTCGGGCTATAGTTTTGCCTCGCCCTTTGTGTATTGCATTTATAGAATTCAGCACACCATTGCTTTACGCCATCCACTGAGAATATTTCTGGACGGGCACTGAACGAGATCATTCCAATTAGTTAGTTAGTTATATTGATTTTAATGGCGCAAAAGCAACTGAGGCTATGATGCGCCAAACACACGGTTAGAGCTTATGTTAAAGGTTACGCTTTTTATATCTAAAGTTTGTATAAAACATTGGCTTCTCTGAGAAATTTAAAAATGCTTCAAAAATCAACCAGTGCTTGATCTCCTAAAAGTAACATGGGATGTAGTGGGATGTATTCATTGTACAATGTTGTGAAATATTTTTTCCTCAGTTGTTCCAGTTTTTTGCATACAATTAAAATGTGGTTTACCGTGAGTTCATCGCCACACATTTCGCAGAGAGGTTTGTCTTTTTTTGCCAGTAAGAAGTTGTGAGTAAGGTGTGTGTGTCCAATGCGTAGTCGACACAAAATAACTTCTATGAAACGCTCCTGATGTGTACATGATCTCCATTCTCCCAAAACAGGTTTTATAGAATGTAGTTTGTTGTTTGTTTGTTCGTCCCATGCAATCTGCCATTTATTCCTGAGTTTACTGTGCAGTAATTTAGAAAAATCCCTCTGTGGTATGTTAACTTGTTTTATATGGCCAATTCTAGCTTGTGCTGCGCAAGCATCTGCTCTCTCATTACCTAAAATTCCAACATGACTAGGGACCCAGCAGAATATAATGTTATGTTTTTGCTTTGTAATTTTAACTATGTTATGTATGATTTTTCCTATTATGGGTTCAGCAGCGTTTGTAGAATGCAGCGCTTTTAGCATACTCAGTGAATCGGTGTAAATGTTGTTATTTTTTATGTTTTGTTTTACTATTTGTTCTACAGCTACAAAGATGGCATAACACTCCGCAGTAAATACCGATACATACTGTGGCAATCGTATCATTTTTTCATTTGTTCCTTGAATTACTGCACTTCCGACATGACTTTCTGTTTTTGAGCCATCAGTGTAAAATTCAGTTTAAGTCATATTTTTCTTGTAGTGCAAAGAACTCTTGTAGTATGTGCTCGTGCGGTATTTTCTCTTTTTTTACGTGTGTCAGTGTGAAGTCACACACGGAAGGAAGGCTGTACCATGGTGGTAGATATTCATGTCTTTGTGCAATATTAGGTAGGGCGTCCAGCACTGCTAAGTCTTCACATTTATCTTCAAAGCGCATTATTAGTGGTCTGATAAAATGTGGTTTATTATTGAATAATCTCCTAGATGGGCACTTGGTAACAATGGGATAGCAGAGATGTTTAGGGAGAGAACGGGTTTTTAGGATGTACGTGCATGTTAGTGTGACTCTTCTATCCTCTAGTGTGGGCTCATTAGCTTCAACGTAAAGACTACTTACCGGGTATGTTCTATATGCTCCAGTTGATAGGCGCAAACCAAGATTATGAACAAGGTCCAGTCGTTTCAAGTAGGATGCTCTTGCCGAACCATATACCACGCACCCGTAGTCCAGCTTGGAGCGCACCAAGGAGCGATATATTTGCAATAGGCATGCTCTATCGGACCCCCACCGTTTTCGCGAGAGTACCTTTAATATATTGAGGGCTTGGGATGCTTTCTTTTTCAGGTTGTTAATGTGTGACAGAAATGTAAGCTTCTTGTCAAAAGTGACGCCTAAAAATTTATGTTCCTGTTTGACTGGCAGTGTGGTTTGATTCAAGCACAGATTGGGATCTACCTGTAGGCCTCGTTGTAATGAGAACAAAACAGCTACTGTTTTTTGAGGGGAGAACTTGAATCCATTTTTCTCTGCCCAAGCAGCCAGTTTGGTTAGTGTGATTTGTATTTGTCTCTCGCAGGACAGTATGTTGGAAGAAGTGTATGCTATCTGTATGTCATCTACATAAACTGAATACATTACGGACTTAGGGATTACTTTGGCCAAAGAATTCATTTTTACTATAAAGAGTGTCGTACTTAAAATGCATCCCTGGGGTACGCCATTCTCTTGGGTGAATGTCATTGATAGAGTTGCTCCCAGACGGACTCTGAATGTGCGGTTAGTCAGGAAGTCGTTCAAGCAGTTCAGCATCCTGCCGCGGATCCCTAGCTCTGCTAGGTCATGGAGGATGCCGAACTTCCACGCGGTATCATAGGCCTTCTCCAAATCGAAGAAGACCCCGATACAGTGCTGTTTGTGGATGAACGCCTCCCGGATGGTGTTTTCGAAAGATTTAGCGATGCAGCTGGTGAGGGCTATCGGTCTGTAATTGTTAGGACTTGTTGGTTGTTTTCCGGGTTTCAGAAAAGGTACTATTATTGCTTTCCTCCACTCCTCAGGTATATTTCCAGTTGTCCATATTTTGTTAAAGAATTTCAACAATGCCTGCACGGCAGCCTCAGAGAGATGGGCAAGCATAGCGTAATGCACATTATCTGGGCATGTTGCTGTCTTTTTACCAGAAGATAATGCCTTAATCAATTCCTGGAGTGTGATGGGTTGATCGTAGTCCTCGTTCATACCTGCTGCAAATGGAAGTTTTTGTTTTTCTGCTATTGCTTTGTACTTCTGGAACGTGTTTGTGTAATTGGACGAACTGGAAACTTCAGCAAAATGCTCACCTAGTATGTTGGCCTGTTCTTCTAATGATGTTTGTGTCCCGGGTGTAGTCAGTAGAGGGAGTGTGAAAGAGGTAGGGTCACTACTGAATCTTCGAACCTTTTCCCACATTTTTTTTTGAGGTTATTGAGCAGTTTATTGAGGACACATATTTCTGCCACGAGGATTTCTCGGCATTTCTCCGAACGAATCGCGCTCTGGCCTTGGCCCTCTTAAAGACAATCAAGTTCTCCGCTGTGGGATACCGACGCAGAGAGCCCCAAGCTTTATTTTGTTGTTTTTTTGCCAATGTGCATTCTTGTGTCCACCATACTTTATGTTTTTTGTGTACGAGTCCTGTTGTTTGTGGTATGGCTAGTGTAGCGGCCGATATTATGCATGTAGTAAGCCTTTCGTTAATTTCGTCGATGGTGAGGTCTTCACAAAATTCTTTTTCTAGTGTGGCATTAGCTGTAAAAAGTGACCAGTCGGCGAGGTGAAGTTTCCAGCGCCGTGGTCTTGTGGGGATGACTGCAGTAGACAATGAGAGGCTGATGATAATAGGTAGGTGATCACTTCCCAGAGGGTCATTTAAAACATCCCATTTAAAATCGGTAAAAAGCGATGGTGATGCGAAAGCTAAATCGAGAAAGCTCATTTTTGCCGAGCTTGGGCAACAATAAGTTGCTTTTCCTGTATTTAAAAGACAGATGTTATTTGAGAGGATAAAATCTTCGATTGTTTGCCCCCTAGAGTCGCAGCGCTCGCTTCCCCAAAAAGGGGAGTGAGCGTTAAAATCCCCAACTACCAGATATGGCTCTGGAAGTTAATCTATCAATTCTTCTAGATCATGGACTGTTAATGTAAAATGTGGAGGAATGTATACGGAACAGATTGTTAGTGTTTTATAGCTGACGATGCTGACTGCAACCGCCTCAAGTTTTGTATTGAGCTTGATTTCTCGAGCAGGGACGCCGCTTTGGACGACAATTGCGACGCCTCCTGAGAGTCGATTTGCCTGCTCGCGATCGCGTCTAAAAGTTTGATAATGTTTCAGGATATGTACATGTTGTGGACCAAGATTGGTCTCCTGAAGACATAAAACTATGGGTAACATTGACCCTAAAATATGTGTTATGTCAATATAATTCCGCATAAGTCCTCTGCAATTCCATTGAATTAAAAATGCCATGCTTGTGTTTTTGAGAGAAAATGAAAGGGGATTTACTTATGTGGTGGGCCCGTTATGAGGGGCCTGTCTTTTTTTCGCTCACGAGAGCTGTTCCGCCGCTGTAATGGAGGCGGAGTGGGTGTTGTATCCATCACCTCAACAGAGGTGCTGGAGGACCGCGCAGTCGCGGTTGTGTTAGTTTCAGGTTTCTCCCGACGGGGGGAGGTCCTGCGGGATGCCGACCCATGGACCGGCGGTCCCTGCTTTGGCAGTGACAGGGCAGCTTTCGCTGACCCTGCCTGGGGCGTGGATGGCCCTGCCATAGGCTCGGTGGGAGCGGCCTTGGCAGGTGCCGGAGTGCTGTGTGGTGCTACGCCCCTGAGCACCACATCAGCGAAGTTTTGTTTTGCTGTGAAGGAGAATGTGTTTGTTAGCGCAATACGCCTTCTCGCTTCTTTGAAAGAAATGTTTTCTTTTGTCTTTATGGTGATTATCTCTTTTTCTTTTTTCCAGGACGGACACGCCCTGGAGTATGCAGCATGTTCTCCTTCACAGTTTGCACAGCACAGGGCTGCGTCACATACATCAGACTGGTGATCGTTCGAGGCACATTTTGCGCAAGTTTTACGACCGCGGCAGCTCTGTGAGCCGTGGCCGAACCTTTGGCAGTTGAAACACCTGCGAGGGTTTGGTATGTATGGTCTTACATTGATTTTCAAATATCCCACGTCGATTGTGTCGGGCAGGGTGCTGGTGTTGAACGTCAGGATCATGTGTTTTGTGTCTATTTCCTTGTTGTCCTTCCGGATTTTGATTCGGTGGACATCTATGACGTCTTGGTCGATGAGCCCTTCGAGCATTTCTTTTTCAGTTATGTGAAGAAAATCATTTTCCGATATTACGCCTCGGACAGTGTTTAGTGAGCGATGAGGAGACACGGAGACCGGGATTTCCCCTATGGACGTTAGGTTGGAGAGCTTAGAATGCTGGACATTGTCACACAGTTCGAGCAATAAGTCGCCGCTGGCCATTTTTGACAGCTTATAGCCAATGCCCAGGGTTTCAGTCAAGCACTTTGACACAAGGAAGGGGGATATTATTCTTGCCTGTTTATCTTGTTGTTCACTGTGGATCACATGATATTTGGGGAAAGTTACTTTTCTTTTTTAAAAGAAGTTGTCTGCCTCGTTCCGCCCTCTTTTGAGAGAGCGATCAGGTTTTGAAAGTTGGGGAGCCATAAAAAAACTTTGTTTTTCGGTCATGGTGCCAGCCACCCACCACGGAGTCCAACAAGGGGACGGGACAAGTCCTGCCCACGCCAGCTGTACACCTCCACTATAACCAAATATGACGCAACTCAGGGTAGTTGGTCACACAAGGTTAACCCTCGCCACCAGGAAAAAAGGAAAAACCAAGAAGCGAGTAGGATATAGGAGAGTTGTGAGACAGAGAAAGGAAAGTTAAAGATGAAGAGGAGGATAGGAAAAGGCGACTGCCGATTCCCCCCGGTCGGGTCAGGCCGGAGGTGCCGTCTGCAGGAAGCTGGGGCCAAAGTGGTGTGTTGCCTCCGCCAAGGGGCCTTAAGGGTCCAAACGCTCGGCATCGGCTCAACCACCAGGATCCCCTTTTCCCCGGACACGGCGATGCCACGCACGGCGAGGCGCGGGTGCTCGGGTCCGTGGTGATGCACAGTTCACCATCATCCCCTTGCGGGGATGTCCCTGCGGATGCTCGGGAACCCGCGGTGTCGCCACTCACCATCGCGACGCCTGCAAGCTGCAGGCGCCCCCCTGCGGGGTCTGACAAACGATCTTGTTCACAGGTGTTTCAAGAAGAGTACGTTTCGTATTTGGAACTCTACCCTGACGAGTCGGCCAGACTGTCCCGAGCGATCTTGGAACCAGGGGCCAGATCCAGCGACGTTTCCGTTCGGCAACTGGTTCCTTTCGTCGCTTCTAATTGGCCGGCCGCCGTCATGCCGGCGTGACGCATGACTTCCGGAGGAGGGTCTGCGTTTTCCGTTTACGTCCCGGGGCGGGGCCACGAAACCGAAAGGGTCCGTTTTAGCGGCCGAGACAGGGGTTGAATTCGATTCATCTGTGGTTCACTGCACAGCCTGCACCAGTTCATGGTACACTGCACCAAGCCCTCGATTCCCAGCGCCGTCTGCACCGCCGCCCGCAATTTATTTGTGTGCAGCTTTAATTTGGTGCCGTTTTGTGCAAGGAAGCGCGGCACCAGCTTCCAAGGCGGTGCAAAAAAGAAGTGCACGTGCAGACGGCTTTCAGCAGACGACGCGCATACGACGCATGTGTTAGCCCGTGAATATTGAACAAGAATTGAGGGACGTTTTCGCTGTAGTCGACGGGTTCGATGTCATTCTGCGAGAAAATGGAGCTGAAACCTACGCGACAGTTGGCAAATTTCTGCGTTTTGTGCAGTAGCTGCTATGTTAATTGTGACAGGCTGCCCGTGTGCGTGTGAGTTCACACGAAACTTACGACGGTGTGTGGGATGTTAGCAAACTGCGGGCAGGGCGAATCCGAGCGTGTTTTGCTACAACCGGCACCGGTACCTGTGCCTCCTGCGCGTTAAGCGTGCATGCATATGCTGCCGATTTGACGCTGCCTGGCCATTCTGCTGCGGCTACGGGGATGCCGGGGATAGCGCTAAGCAGCTGTGAAGGCTTCTGGTACTGCTGAAGGACTGTTTTTTTATCACTGCTTATAAAGAGCTAAATTAGCGAGGCGGGTTCTCGGCGGTGATTTCCAGGCGGCCTCCCATAGGCGTCGGGAAATATGCAGAGGCCTTGAATTCAAGCGTGACGAAAAATCTTCGAGCGTCTTTCTGAGTGTCTGAAGAGCCTTGCAAATTTGTGATTGAAATGGCTTGCGACCACGCTTTTACAGCACTTCGGAATTCGACTGCCGTCGGCCCAAGCAAGTGAGTAGCGGCATGAAAACACGGAGTCGGTTTCCTCGTATTCACTGTGGGAAGAGTAGAACTACTCCGTAACAAGAACTATGCGATGTCGTCGTCGTCGACCATGGCCAACTCCATGGCCGACTCAAGCCTCGTTAGGCATGGAAGCGAATGCACACAAAAAATGCACGCAAGAACTGAACACCTCCACGGTGAGCAGACAAAAAAACCTGCCTGCACGAGCTCGATTGAAAACGGTCGCACATACGAGGCGTGGCGCTGGTGACGCGCTGCACCTGCACCACGGAATTTGTTCTGCACCGCACTGGCACCAGCGGCACTTTCTCAGAATTGGTGCCGTGAACCAGCAATGAATCGAATGCAGCTAGGAACCGTGGACGGAAGGTTCGTTTCGGCGCGAACCGGGAGTTCTGCTTGTCAACAAACATGGCGGCACCCATGACGGCGTTCATCTTCGCGGCACTTTGCGGCTGCAATCGACAAAGGCAGCATGAAGAGCCGGACGATGCATTTGCCACGCCGGTGGATTTTCGCCGACACTTTCGGCTGACCAAGGCACTCGCACGCAGGCTGTGTGCTGATCTGGAAGGAGAGATTGGGACGGAGGGGTCGACCGGCCAGACAACAGAAGCGAAAGTGCTCTGTGCGCTTCGCTTCTTTGCGACAGGGAGCTACCAGACATATGTCGGCAGCAAGGTCACCATTCGGCTCCCGCAATCCTCGGTCAGCCGCAGCCTTCACGCTGTGGCCATCACCCGCGTTGGCAAGCGCAAAGGGTGGGTGTCCTTTCCTTCGACTACAGCGCATGCCGTGGCTGACTTCTTGGAGCGCGGCCGGACCCCCGGGGTTGTCGGCTGTGTCGATGGGACGCTGATTGCTATCAGCGCTCCGAGGGGCCTTAACCCGGGCGAAACTCGGAGTTTCATGACCATCAAGGGCTACTATGCCCTCTACACGATGCTGGCGAGTGCTGTTCACGTCTGCATTCATACATGCGTCCAGAATGGTATTCGAGATTCGCAAGTAGCAACAGCCCGCGTGGCCTCCATGCATACGAATGCTTTAAGTTCCCATTGTTTGCGTACATAAGCAGTAATTGCGTAGCAGGGAATGATAGTAGACATATACTGTGCTACGAATTTAACGTATATGTTTAACCTATCGCCTATCGCGGCGAAAGAAATCATTTATACTGAGTGCTGTGCATAAATCTCTCAATATCACATACTGCAAGAATATTTACATTTTTTGTTTCATTCTGCATAGGAATATGTTGTCTGCAGCTATAAACCAGAGAACACCCAGGTAGCGTGTTCTAATTAAATTAGTATCGGCAATATCTGTCATTGTGCACTCAGGAAGGCTAGTGCATGCATCATTTGCTATTGAAGCAGTTATCACCTCTTTACAGCATTGCACGGGGAAGCTTTCAGTGAACAGCTTGCTTCACAAGGTGGACCTGACAGTACACTGCATTATACGTAAATTGCAGTGCACATTATAGGCGGTTTTTCGGAGGTAGTAATCATCTCCTGCATGTGTTGATCTTCATGCTATTTTGTAAATTTTTGCAGGTCTCCAATGCCAATAACAAAATCCTGGCCATTGACCTGCGTTGAACAGGCTTAAGCCAAAACTCATTTGGCTGGAAGTACTCTACGCTTCGCCATCGGATCTCTGAGGAGGGGCTGCTTGGTCAGTCTTTACGTGACACAGGCAACCACAGATATTAAGCATGCCCCTTTTTCTTTCTGCAGGGGATAGCGGCTGCTCACTGAAGCCATGGCTAATGACTCTCTTGGCGGGGCATCCCGGTCTACAAACACCTGAAGGGCAGTACAACCACGCTCATTCCTCAATGAGGTCTGTTGTGGAGCGCTGTATTGGGGTGCTGAAAAGCATGTTTCGATGCCTGTAACGGTACCGAACTCTACATTACAGCCCCAAGCGTGCTGCTACCATAATAGCAGCATGCGCAGCGTTCCACAACTTGTGCCTGGAAGAGGGTGGTGCAGTTGACAGCTCGTGGAGCAGCAATGACGACCATAGCCGCTCAGGTGACTAGCAGGAAGACGGCACTGCTGCGCAAGGTGTGCAGCCACCATCTTCTAGCTGCTCAACCCTTGTGAAAGGAAAGGAGGTGTGCAGCCACCTCGTGCACCTCTTTTCTCTGACGCGTGCCCAGTACACTGCACATCTCAGGCGCGTACGTCGGCAGTTAACGAGGCAACTGGCCAGGCAGCGACGGCACCCGTCACACTAATGCCTACAGCAGTTTAGATGACAGTATTTAATAATTACAGCGTAATGGACAAGACACAGAAGAAAACATACAACACAGTGCTGTGTTGTATCCTTTCTCCAGTGTCTAGATGATCACACTGTAATTATGGAATACGATCACCGACACGCCAAACATCTTGTCTTATCTTGTCTTGAGATGACATTTTATTTTTAGCCTCATCTTAATCCAGTAAAGAGAAAGTTATGTCTTCCCAATAGGTAAGATTTTAATTTGTAAAGCCATTTGCTATAATCTAACAAAATATGGGTCAATAATAGTTTCTATTAGTCTAATTAATTATTCAGAAATGCTAGCACAACTTAAATGGACGAGGTATGCTGTGCTATGGGGGTTTAATGAGCTGAGGCTGCACATGGGCTATGTGAGACATTGCATTGGAGTGCCCCAAATTAATTTTGACATACTAGAATTTTTAATGTACTACACTCACACCGCACATTGCCATCATAATAAGCCTGACTATGCCCACTGCAGGGCAAAGGCCCCTCTCATATTTCTCCAATTAATCCGATCTTGTGCCAGCTGCTGCCACTTTAACCCTGCAAACTTCCTAATCTCATCCGCCCACGTAGCCCTGTGCCTCCCCCTGCTACGCTTGTCTTCTCTTGGAATTCACTCTGTTACTCTTAACGATCATTTGTTACCTTAACAAAATCGCACAGTACACAGTTATCAGTATACGGTTGGCATAATGCTGCAAACACGGGCTTAAGGTGTTACTAAAATTTTTCTAAGACCTGAAACCCGGGCACCATGATCGCCTTCAGGTCTTAGAAGTTTTAGTAAAAGCATGGTAATTTGTGCACAAAAAAGAATTACACAAGAAAAAGAGCACGACATGACAAGCACAACTAACAACTGATTTTATTCGGTGGTTGACACCTCCGAATATGAAGTGATTGAAGCAGCAATGGTGAAATTAGTTAACAACACTTTTTCTCTTCAGTTCTTTGTTTTGTTTTAAGTAGACTAGTCAAATGTAACCGTTTTTTCCATATCCTGTCACCTTTTTCCCCCTTTCACCTCGATATGCCCATAGTCACTGTAGTACTTGATTCACCACGTGTGCCATACTCGGGCACGGTCATGCAAGCGAGCTGAAGGCTTAGGCTGGCCTATTTGTGTTGTAATGCATTTTTTGGCGATAATAAACATCATTATTACATCCTTTGTCACTACAAATCATTCTTTATTCTGATTATGTGTGCTTGTATTCTTTTTTGCCTCTCTATATATTGCCATATTAATCTTGCTGCTGTTACAATCTAAAATGTTATGGGACCCAGAAGCTTGTCAAGCTCAAGCTCGTCCGAGGATTTCGTCAGCATCCTCTATCGGTTGTGGCAGAAATAAAGGTGCCTGAAAACAAAACACCTTAATTCTACCACAATCCTTGTGGTTGTTTATTATGTGCAAATGACTCACTGTCAATATAGCCTTCTTAAGCACCGTTGAAGTAAAAATGCTGAATGTGCGTAACCAAAAAAATACTTTCTTATACTGAACTGTTCAATTTATAGGGAAATGCTGCCCAACTACAATTCCGTTATGTAGAGATGGTAGCTTTGATGACCTTTGTATTCAGAAAAATCACAGCAGAAGTTGTACTGTCACGGTAAAAGGTCACTACGTGAAGCTGCAGCCTTATAAAACTGGCTGGCAGTCCATGACAAGACGCATGGCTGCCAGCAGTTGGAATATGTCACAGTTACCATGATTCCAGTCATTTAGCAACCTATGCAAAGTACACTTTGTGAATTCTGTGAAACAAAAATAATGTACGCAGCCATGCAATAATGAAGCAGTGCAAACAAGGCAACTATGAGACACACGGAAAATGCAGCTGGATGCACTGCGGTAGCGAACATAGGTGTCGTGCGCGGCTGGATTGGACACATCCGGAGCCCCAAGTAATCACGTACGGAACGCCGCCTGTATGTGGACAAGAGTGCGTACGCTGTGATCCATTTCCTTTTGACTCCACATGGAACTAACGAGTCAAGCGGACGGCGACGGAGGGGAGTTCGGGGTGCGCAGGCGACCCAGCTTGGCCGGGCCCCATTGTTCGCAGCCCCGCTCCGAGAAGCAGCAACGAAGGCGCGTCGCCTTTCATCCCTACCGCGGCGACGCTGCCCAAGGCCATTACCCGGGCGGCGGTCGTTCAGTGTATGGCTGGGAGGAAATTTTGAAGACGCGTTCCTCATGTTCACTGTGAGCGCTTATCAGCTCCATATGACTGCCAGGCACTTCCTGTACACGTGGGGCATCAGGAAGAATTGGGGAGCGATGGCGCCTTAAGTGGCACGGCTTTCGACAATCTGTGCGGCCCTCGCATGCTCTTTAAGCGAGTAATCATGCCGCCCCGCGGGGGAGGATGGAGTGATCCGAGAGGGGAATTGTTAGTATTCGTGACAATGACCTGTCCCCTCTCCCCAATCTTTGATTGGGCGTGTTTTACGCTCCTCTGTCTCTTTTTCAATGTGTTTTCCTCTCCCATGTGTTTTATTGGATGTGTTTTCCTTTCCCCGGTCCTTGATTGGATGCGTGCTTGTGTTTGGCCTAATTGGTTGGTGTCCCCACTGAGGGCGGGGGCTTAGGGATTAAAAGAAGACGTTTTGGTGGGACCGGGGGTTGATTTCGTCTGGTCACTCTGCGGATCAATCACTATGTACATAGTTGTTCTCCTTGTTGTACCTTCCGTTCTGTCTTAACTATTTTATGTGTGATTAAACAGTTTACTTCCTGAAGTTCCACGAGTAATGTGACTGAGCAAGTTTAGAACCTCAAGACGTCGGCATCCAACAACTTCTACCTTTCCCCTTCGGGCTGACATCAAGGAAGAGAAAGGGGTAAAAGGAACCCAACTATAGGGAACAAGACACAGCCATTTTTTTTCCTGAAATTTCCTGCAGCTGTAATACTGAAATGTGTCTGAACCCAAGAATTTCATTTCTTATGTGCTTGGGCGAGCTCTACATCTATGTGAACAGCTTGCTTTGCACCGGATGCATTCCAAATATGCTAAACATGCTTAACGTTATCTGCTCTGAAGCTGTTTATTTGCTCCCCCCACTACAATAATGCCCACAAGAATACTCTAGGTATCCGAATAAAGAAATAAATGTGCCTCTTCCACTTAAATAGCCAGACGAGATATTTTCTTGCTCTTATAATGACATCTAAGAAAAGTTTGATTTACATGATTTCCTGATTCAATTGCCATGTACTGAAACTTAAGCCCCGGTTTGGCCTTATTACCATGCCTGTAAATTGTACTATAGCACATATAAAATTCATCGTTGCTACTATTATAACATGATCTTGGGTACACGGCACTTATCACTCAGTTGGTAGAGCAGCTGCCCGGGACAGGTGGCGGTCCTGGGTTCGAAACCTGGACTAGTACAGATTTTTACTTAACTGCAAATCTTATGTGCAAGCTGTACAGCTTTCCTTTGTAGTCATATGGATGCCCTTGGGTGATGCTAATGAGTGATTACTCTCTTATTGCAAATCTATTCCACCTTGGGGGATTCTCTTATACACATAACCAGTATAGGATAGCACTGATAATTTCTGGGATACATAGTTGCATATTAATACAAATAAGGTAAGGCATATTACTGGGGGTCATATTAACAAGACACAATTGTATGGTAAGTAAAATGAAATAGCACAGTAAAATTAACAGAAGGTAATCATTCCAGGTGGGCATCATTATGAAATTATAACAGTGTCTGACTAAGGTAGCAGTAGATTAAAATGAAATAAATGCAATCAATGTTCATTACACGACTAAAAATTATTGCACTGTACACTGATGAAATCTGGGGTGCGTATAAAAATAATATGAACAAAGATACTCTTTGTAAATACACATCATTACAAAATCATTGCATGCAGTGTCTTTGGCTGGGTAAACATTATAAAGAAGTGAAAAGATGTAGTTAAATAAAATGAATGACTTGCCATTAATCTTGGCAACACACTACCGTGAAGTTATCACAGTCAAATGGAGTAACATACTAAAGTGAAATGAGAGTAGTAACGTGATAATGTAAAATAATGAGGTAGTGACTCTTGACTATATGTTGTGGGGTTGAATTGGGGAGATAAGTACGTTCTCCCCACTCAATCGCGGCTGACACGGTTCAAAGTCGCCCTGACCCCACCCCGTGATCGCGTACGCCGACCACGGCGGGCCTTGCTCCGAGGGAACAAAGGAACGACACATTGTCTGACACAAACTGGCATTTATTGCTACAGAAACAATAACGCCTGCTAGCAACAAGGTACGCTAATGAATCGAGGACGTCCGACTCACCAGCTAGGTTCCTAGCGAATGTTCGCCCGCGCTAGGGCAAGGGATATATACTCCGAAGGCCGGGCGGGACGAGTACGGGAGCCTGTCTCCCCGTCGCTTCCTCGCCCCGCCGGAGAAGAGCGGAGCCGCGAGCGGATGTGTCGCTCGCGGCTCCGCTTTTCGCCGAAGCCCCCCATCTCCAGCGCGCGGGCTTCAGCAGTCTCCCGGACAGCGACGCTGGCGCCCTCTCTTGCCAGTTAATGTAACTGACAAGGGAATGCGTTCATCCTCGAGGTTATACTGTTTCTGCACGGTGCCTCGCGGGAAAGCAAACACGGGGGGCTGCAGGGCAGGTCGCCACAATGTATATAACAAATATTTGTACTAACTTTCTTTTGGATAATATAGCATATTAAAAATCAAATAGGAAACGAAACCCACAAGATGCTGTTTAACTACAGTTGCTGCCCTCCCGGAGGTGCAGCATCACCATTGGCAACTGCGGCAAGCCGCTGTAGTTGCTGCACATTCAGCTGGCCTATGATCGCTTGCCGCTCAGCTGTAGCAACAAGGCGTGCCTGGGATGCAACCGTGCTGTTCAGCTGCTGCTCTGCAATTGCTGTCTTGCGTTCCAGCGCAGCGGCCTGGCAATCAGCCTGTGCCTCTGCTGCGGCAGCCAAGCATTGCAGGGCCGCAGACTGGCCCACGGCGGTCTCGACCAGTCGGTGTGAGCTTGTGGCGACTATTGCCACATCTTTGAGCTGCTGTAACTCCTGTTTGCAAAAGAATGCCGATATCATGGACCTGCATATTAGCTCACAATCTTATGCAAGACAGGTAGTGCAAAAGTTTGCTAATGCATGGGTTGCATGCTATTCTCCAGACTATGCTAAGATGTCTGTCCCAAACTGAAATACATCAATCATCATTCAACATCATGATCTGCTGCATTGCCAAGCTGCAGCCAGGCCGATGCTCCTAGATAACTCTATTTATTGTGTTCTGTGAACTCTGCATAGCACGTCAGCACATAGTGCAAAACATCACCGGGCTAAGCATCATCTGGCTTTGCATTCTTCGTCATTGCTAACAAGAATGTAGTAAATAGGAAAACGTGTACGTACAGACTTGATCTCGGAAGCCAACTCCAAGGACTTCTCATGTCTAGCTGCTATGCCGGGAAAATTTTCTGCAGCTGGCCTGCGTGCTGGTGAGCGCCGCTCCTGCTGGCCTGAACCTAAGAATATGTAGTAGTAGTAGTAAGTGTTTAATCAAAAATAAAATAAAAAGGAAGTTAAAAGATTTTTGCTCACCCCGGCATCTGCCATCACTGCGTCGGCGGCACCTGAGCTGGGGCAGTAGAAATAAAGGATAGAAGGCAGTATGAAAAAGGGAAATGAAAAGAGGTGAGGGGACAGCAAGAAAGGACATAGGGAGGGGTCATATATACAATATTTACAAAGAGTCAAAATAAAGTTGTTCAGGTCGTGCGCGTGTACAGAAAATGATAAAAATAAAAAACACACGCGCACAACACTTTGCACACAACAGCTGGGGTGGGGCGCCCAGCTGTTAAGCGTCCGAGGTAGTGCACGGGGAGCGTTCCGTCACAACGCATCACTACTTGGCGCAGAACAGACGGGACGTCAAGCCCGTCTGTACCGTCTGTTCGAGAAATGCACAGAGGCTCACCATTGTTCGCTCACGGGTGCGCGCACTGCCCTGCGGCCACAGTAGTGTCTTGAGCGAGTCTGGGAGTAGGCCCAGCTCTCTGTAGGCCGCGAGCATATCGCGACGAGCATCAGCGAACGCGGTGAATATACACAGAAAAGACATTCTTGCAGTGCTCAATTGCTGCAGTGTAGATCTTCTCATCAGATGGCAGTGTACACAATGACGTGCAGCAGGGAAGCTTGTAACCACTGGTAACTAGCCATTCACATGGTTGAATTTACGTGACGAGCCACTCGATCCCTGGCTGTTCCCCAACAGAAATATGTTGGGACAGGGACTGCCGCCGAGAGGACGTGACTTGGGCAGCAGGCTGTGCGCTGCACATCACGGGCTGCACATCAGCAGCTGATGGGGAAGTGCGCTGGGGATATGAAGTGCTCCCATCCAGCGACTGCGCAGCAGAAGGTGGTGGACTGCTATCCTGAGTGCACAAGATGACCACAATGAATATCGGTATTGTGATTTTGCTCTCAACATAAATAATCTCAACTAGTCACATGAGTGTTGCAGCAAAGCAAAAAGTAAATGAAACACAAACAGATTAGATCTAAGAACCAGACAAATTCACTGAATGTACATGAACATTCACAATATTTCACACTGTAATGCATTGAAGCCATATTTGCGAGCACATTTTGAGCAGATAATCTATTTAGCATTTTCTAAACATGTCACTCAATGTAAATCGCAGACCTTCTAGCAGGTGACTTTTTTGTGGACAGTCAAAACAGAAAATGGACGCTGTTCATTATGTATTCTGTGGGAGTTAATGCATCTTGACCTCGCTAGTCTATTAAAAAATGTGTGCTGCTGTATATATGCTTTGTCTTACGACCGGGCTTTGGACACTTACCTTTTTAATGTGTTCTTTACTATATCCTATACATTTGACCATTGTTCACAGCAAGCATAATTAACGATTGGACTATTCATGTTTTTATATATTGAAAATTGATGTGCTCATGTATGTCTTATTTTTGTTTTCATGCAGATAGATTTTGGTTCTGGGAAAATTATGACCAAACTTCTCTACTTTCGTCATGCTAATCAAATGGTCAACCGATCGCCACCGGTCTCAGCATGCAGGGGCCTTGCAATCAGTTGCAGACCTAAGAAATCAATTTTCTAATCAGCCAAGATCGATATCAGGAAACATGCAGTTTTTGTCGAACATACCTCGTCAAAAAATCCGCCGCACACACCTACGGCGCTTGAGTGGCCGATGAGGGCGAGGATGCGGCCCCGTAGCCCGGACAAACGTCGGCCGCCGGTGCCCCTATGAGTCACAATTAAGGCGCCTGTTACGTACACAACAGCGGAGGCACATACTCGATCATAGAGCTTACCTGTGTTCGGCGGCCACGACGGCTGCGTCGTGGCGAGAGTTGTAAACTTACTTTTTCAGAAGTTGCGCATCTGTTCCACTGTTTTCTCTGCGGGCCCCTCATCGTTCAAAGCTGCGGCAAGCTCACGCCACAACAGCGCTTTACCAGCTTTCGTTATCTCCGATGTTAACACCGAAAATCCTTTCACTAGACAAGGAAGCCTTTTCATGAATTCGACTAGGATAAGGCACTGGTGTGGCGAAACATGAGGACCTGCAGGAGACCGATGGTCTGATTGAGCCATTCCGGAACTTTAGATGCGCTGCGATCGAAATGACGCGCAGAGAGCAGGCAGACGACGCCACATCGCGCACATTCGACACCATCTAGCGGCCAAAAAAGAAAACATGAGCCAAGAAAACGTTGCAGCAGTTGTGTGAAAGGCTCTCGTCTACTGAGCCGGAGTACCCGGGTTCGAACCCGACCGCGTCGGCTGCGTTTCGATGGAGGCGAAACGCGGAGGCGCCCGCGTGCTGTGCGATGTCAGTGCACGTTAAAGATCCCCAGGTGGTCGAAATTATTCCGTAGCCCTCCACTATGGCACCTTTCTTCCTATCTTCTTTCACTCCCTGCTTTATATCCCTTCCCTTACGGCGCGGTTCAGGTGTCCAACGATATGTGAGACAGGTACTGCGCCATTAATTTCCTTTCCCCAAAACCCAAAATAGTTGTGTGAAACTTGTGAAGAACTTCAGATTAGTTTAGTCCGGTTCTACCGCACAGCACACGGGCGCGCCTTTCGTGCTCCGCCGCCATCGAAACGCGGCCGCCGCGTCCCGGATTGAACCCGCGGTGCCCACGGGTCCTCCGACTCAGTAGCCGAGTGCGCTAACCACTAGGCCATCGCGGCTGGTGTAGAAAAAGTACCTGAAGTCCTCCGGGGATCTGTATGATGCAAGCTCTTCGCCGTCGCAGCCACTCAGTTTGCTGGTAGTCCATATATATTGAGCGCCTGCTAGCGCGAAACCTCCCGGAAATATGTTCCCTAACATTAATGAATGCAGCAGCCGAGTAACAACAGGAGAACTTTTTAGCAAGTGACTGAAGCGTTCTAAACTTCTGCGCGAACAGATGACGCACGCCGAAACGTTCGCACTTGCAACGCTTTTTCGCCATTAATTCAAAAACGGAACGTCGAGCGCGGACATAATAATGCACGTACAGCATCCTGGCCTTTTTTACGGCTTCATTCGCGCCATAGAGAAAGGAAAACTAAATTTTCCTTCCTCCATGATTCGTGCGTATTAACGCATGAAGAGACGAATCCAAGCTTGTCAATTCCGCATTTCAAGCAAAGCGCTATATACACGCAACTCGCCGAAAGACCGGGAAATCGGAGTACCTAGCATGCCTTGCGGCTCGTTCAAAGTTGCGTGTTTCGTGGGGCGTGTTTTTCTAGCACTGTAGTTCTAATGCGGTGGCGCCAGGTGACAATTCCGGGTAATGATGAAAATAATAATAATAATAATCTTTATTCATGCTGTCAGGTATGAGAAGGAGTCGAGAGAAAAAGCCACGGAGCTTGACGGGCCCTCGACCCCTGGTACAAACATATCGGCAAGCAGGGTTTTTTTTTTCACCGAGTTATTTCCTGGCATGGCACAACGAAGTTTAAAAAGACAATAATACATGCTTATACAAAAATAGCATTATGAGAAAAGAAAACAGGAATAGATTAACAATTTATAAAACCGAGGGAAAATGGAGTAAAAAAAGTAACAAAAATTATCAACGTGATTTGACATAACTGTCGCCATTCCATGCGCGATGAGACCCGATCACGGACCCGATGGAAGCAAAGAATTAATAAAATTGAGCGAAATATATACAATTGGGTTCATTTGGGTTTGGGTGCGAACCGAACCCAGGGTTTTCGCGGTGGACAACGAAGGCTGATTGGTAGAGGCCACATCAGGCTGTTGCGGTGCAGAACCACGCGCACTATGCGAAAGGGGGGGGGGTCGTCAGTGCTACAGATAACGCTGATTTATAACTGATTCTGATCAAATCAGGAAAGTACATAATTAAAAACCAAGACTGTCATACGTCATCTCTGCGTCAAATTCCAGCGCGAATAAGCGAGCGGTTTAACCGAGAGTAGCATTTTACGGCGCGCGTTTAGTACTGCTGTGTATACATAATAGAGTTAAAGGGGCTGCGAAACACCGCTTGAACGGATGCCAGTTACACTTCAGATGGATTCTTTATGTCACACAGATGATGACTCAAAAAGAATTACGAGAATCGATGCATAGGAACGGGAGCTTCCCATTCTCATTTCACTCTCCCAATGACGACACACTGTGCGACCAATCAAAACAGCCTATCTTAGCACGTGGCGAAAGTTTACACTCCATGGTTGCCTGTTCTTTGTAACTCGTTCATGCCAAGGCTGGCGGCGCCGTTTGTATGGTTACAACAACCGTTCCATAAGCTACAACATGGTTACTTATGGATCCCGTCTCGAGCGCGAGATACTGCGATGGTGTGGCAGCCTGCGCAAGATATCAGACACATTTAGCATAGCGCGTACCTCTACTGCTTACCGCCAACCATCGCCCCTAGCGCGCTGGTTGGTCACGGCGAGCAAGGAGCGCGCGCTGTTGACGAAAGCGTGGCGCCATCTGGCGCCACCGCCCGGTGATCCTCCACAAGCTTACGATGCGCACTGTCTGCTAAATGTGAACTGAACGCATCATTCCTTGTGACCGAAACGAACGCTTAAAGAGTGCAATGGCTCGATCGGATCAACTCTGCAAAGCCGCTCTCAGATACATAGAGAGTACCCAGAAGTGTTAGTGCTAGGTCGTAGGATGTTTACAGAGAGGCGCAAAGTCCGTCGATGCAAAAAGTAGCCAGAGCCTCTAGTGGTGTATTTTTGTTTTACTTGCTTTACAGTGCTTTTATCTAGGGCAAACAAGTTGGTTTTGTTAATGTAATATAAAACACAAAAACTTGACAAAACGTATCTCTAGTTATTAACACAATTTGCAATACCTTTACTCTTTGTCCAATCATAAAGTTCGCCCTCCGTGATGTCATATCCGATGCTAAAAACCGCCACTGTATGGTGACACCGTCAGGGCCATGAATTTGTTTTTGCGAGCTAATTAAAATATTAAAAACAGGAGTATACGTGGTACGACTGATGCTAATAGCATCACTATAACTCTCTATATGCAACCAATGGGCAAAAAATGCACTGAAAATGTGTTTCGGGGCCCCTTTAATATACTGGCTGCGTACATGAGTAATTATGAGTATGCAAGCGAGAGAGCGACGAAAATGGAACCAAATAAGATGAAAATATCCTAATCTACTCATAAATATGAAGTTTTTTTATCTTATTGCTATTTGTATTTTTTAAAGTAATATTAAAGCAAGTACGAGGAATTGTTTTTTGCTAGGTAGACAGCGCTATTGTGGCCATGCTGGGAACTTTTCTAGCGTACCGCGGCATTGCTCGATAACGGGCTTACGTTTAATGTATATAAAGTGGCCGCGGCTGGCAGCGTGCGGCGTGGTTTTGACTTGCGGAGTATTCGTGTGCAGCGTGAGGCTCCGGATTTACTTGTGTTTCAGTGCCATCAGTTGTGTTTTTGCTATCACTAGTGCACACCAGAAGAGGAAATGTCTGACTCGGAATCTCTGGACACGGATGAAGAGGTATACCTGTCAGTCATTTCTACTATGCGTGCGTATGACAGTCGCAACACGTGTCCAAGCGATGTTTACTCGTTGTAGAGAGAATAGGCCGTCAGTGAATCGTTTACACGTTTTTGGTTTGTCATGGCCACTGTTTGGCGAAACGTTTTTCTAACAGAGGCGCCGCTGCTTACAAATACTGTCTCGCAATGTTGTTGGCCATCGGTGCTTTCATTGCGATGTTTAACGAGGAGTTTGGAAGCGCACTAGTAACTACCTGTAGCGCGACAGCGTGCGATTTCGTTAGGATGTTATGTTCGTTTGGAGCGAATCCCTGCCTCCTACGAGGTGCCGAGATCGGCGGTAGATAGGCGATCGTTTGATCACTTTTCGCTTTCAGCTGCAAGAGAGCCTGGCGAAAGGCGAACTAAAGCCCGGACTCTACGCCATTGCGCCTCATGTCAAGAAGGAGTTCATCAATAACACGGTAAGCGACGCCCGATACGTGATCTTCAACTTCCAAAGTTCGTTTTATTGCGGGTTGAGCCGGTTTTTTTTTTTCAAGGCATTTCAATCATTTTAGCCGTTCGAGTCTGTGTAAGCACACCCCGCGCGGGCGACGGGCATTACTGGCTTAAAATGCCTTGAAAGGAATCGTACAATGCAGAGCAGTGATAATTTCTTGATCTCAGAAGATTTGCAGGGCCACACCAAAGGGCCGATCTCGTGTCAAAAAGGCCGGACCATCTGACGACGCAATAATCGCAATTAACGTCCATCTATCTTGGAATTTTCCGAGTTCGATGCACGGGACAAGTTAAGTGCAAAGATATGAAATCGACCTGAAGCTTTCTTTTGTATTCATGTTAATGTTAAATATGAATGTTAATTAAATATACATCTTGTCACAAAGAACACCACCAGCTTTCACATCTTATATCGAAGAAGTACCGGCGGTTTTCGGATAGCAATGTGTTAGCAAATAGTTGCTGACTGTTCAGTTTGGAACGAGTGTCGTCAGCAGTATGCCGACATTGACACAATTGTCCTCATTTGCAGTCTTGAGAGAAACTTTTGGCTTTCTCACTTTGGCTGGGGGGCCCACCACATAGTTTATGCCCTGTTTTGGCTTCAGAATTAATGCTGGCCTTGCTCAGCTGTAAATAATACTACCCAGTTTCATGCTCCACAGGCCAAATTCATGTCAATCTGTGGCCAAGGCTTCAAGTTCTAATGCCTGTCTTGACGCACTAGGAAGCTGCTCACAATTTATTTGCTTTGTGCTGTTCGGCACTCAGCTAGTAAGGATCAGTAGGCTCGATGAGAATCAGACAAACCACTAAGTCATTAGCCTATGCTCCATCTCATCAGTAATTTGCAGCACTGTGGATGCTATGGCGATCTGAGCCTATAAGAAAGGTGTACAGAAGGGTGGCTCCATCACTCGGCTGTGTCTCCTGCACGCAAGGAACTCAGCCGACTCTGGGGACCGCATATTTCCAAATCGAGACACACCACTTTGCAGCAGGCCTCCGCAGTGCTGTTTGTGCAGACTTTCTCTTCTACTTTAACCTTTGAAAGAAACACTTACCTTTTTCTCCAAAAAAAAAAAAGCCTGAACTGCCTTTACAATTACAGCAGTAATTGTTTGGAAAATAGTTCAACACTGTTCAAATATTTGAGAGCCTATTTGTTGTGTTCCTGCAGCCCTGATCAGCTGAGAGAGCTTTAGCTTGCTGCAGACAACTTGTGAAGTGGACTCTAGGTGGAGTTTAGGCTTGCGCAGTGTGTAAGCACTTCATGCTTCAGAAACCCAGGCTTTGCTTTTGCCGTTGTTTTTCTCGCTGTCATAGAGTCCGAGTTCACCTTCCTCACCGCACTTCATCTTAACCATGTCTGTGCTTTTAGGATGTCTTCACCCATTCATTCACCTTCATTTTCCTTTCATATTTTGGTGCTCACCGTATTCATTTCCAACATGTATTGGGAGGTGGCTGCGCTGTACCTATCTGTTGGACATTATAACTCATTACCGGCTGAGCCTTTGTTGCGCGAGAGTATGCAGTGCTGGCCACATTTTCCGCTCATGTTGTCAGTACTCTTCACTTTTTAGCTCTGTGTCTAATTCTAGTGGAAATTCTGAGGATGGTGAAAAGAAACATTGCTATTGAACAGCATAAGAGCTCCATGTCCCCACACCCAACCCACAGAACAGCCAGCTGCTACGTGCCAACCGCAGTCAGCAAACTGGAGAGAGGGAAATCCCCCTCTCCTCTGGTGGGAGGAGGGAGAAACTGGAATGGGGCTGCCGTGTTGTCCTCGAAAGTTTTTTGTCGGCAGTAATTTTTGCAAAGTTGGAACTATAATAAACCAAGTAGCCTGGGAATGCTCTATAAATGACATTTCTTGTACCAGGGCCTGTTTTCTGTGCAAAATGAAAACAAAGTGAAATGCAGCGGTTGGCAGTACCAGCCTCATTGTGGCTGCAACCTGCCAGTACTGGTTGGTTCCTGTGTGTGTCACGCACGTTGCTGCTTCGTCCGCATTCAGTTCATATAGTTGGAATTTCATGCTGCACGGAAGCAACTAGCCTTCCAGGTCTTAAGTTGGCCTGTATTGATTGATTACTGTGTTCTGACCACAAACAAGCCACTTTCGCTCGAAAACAAGCTTTTACAGTCTAGGGAAGGCCAAAGATCAAATACAAGTATCATTGTTGCTGGTTATGTCATGTCATGACAAGCATTGTATGCCTGAAGTGCAGCTACATTGTCATTCACTTTTTTACGGTGATCATGGAGTTGTTTTTTTAACTGATGTCTCAAGTTTGAATGCAGTGACGAGGAACAAAATCGATTGTTAAGGGTGACGAGGATGTTAGAAACTTTTTTATTTGTCAGCACATCTTTGCTGAAACTTGGCATGTTTAAATGTAAATTTAGATTGCGGATATCTCACCTGGAAGGAAATATACTACAAAATAACATATCCTAATTAGGTCATTCCTCACCGGCCTTCATGGTCTTTTGTCAGTTAAAGAACGCTTTTTTTTTAAGATTATACAGACATTTCCTCCTTTGAAACTTTTAATATGAGCTATTTATCAATATTGTTTAGCTCTCATTACTAGGCAGAAGGAAATAACTTTTTCAGCTTTCCACACCGCCAAATTTTATATCTGTAAAAATCTCCAGAAAACAATTCTTTATGCCTTGGGCTTGGTGCATGATGGCCTTAGTTGCTTATGTGCCATTAAACCCAGCACAACAACAGACATTTTCAAAGGTCCATCACACATCATAAAGCTAACAAAATGCCTATAAAGTCATTTTGTTGATAATAAATAAATTGCAAAGTCTGAAATAAAAAACGATGCCGCGTTACTTAGCCTACATTTGGCCTAATTGCTAATGTATCATGATTGAAGGAAAAAAAGATGCCTATAGGATATGCGTTGGACCTTTGGAAATGTCTACATATTCTTAAAAATGCTTTTCTTCAGTTGGGAAATTACCATAAAAGCCTGTCAGAAATGACCTAGTTAGGATATGTTATTTTGCATTATATTTCTTTTCAAGTGAGATTTTTGAAGTCTATATGTATACTTGAAAGCAGAATTCTATAATATACCTGCATGCTAATAAGTTTCAGCTGGCTATGTTGAAAAATAAAAAGTTTTTATGACCGTCATCTCCTCTAATGCGCCTTTTCCACCAAAAGATCTTATCAAAGGCATAAAAGCAATACTGTTGATTTTTACGAAGACTAAAAGATTGCATGGAGTTGTCCCCAATGTCCTTTTAAACAGGGATATCTTTAGAAGCAACTAAGCTTTTGTTTGAGGTTTGAACAACCTGGCAGGGTGTCACATATAATAAGGAGCCTAAATTAAATTTTAAAGGAAAGAGTTGTGAAGAAGACAATGTGAATTAACCAAAGAATAAAGAAGAGGAAGAAGAAGCATTCGGAGTGTTGGAGGGACATCATTGGTGGAGAAGCATTCGGTGAGGTGGAGACATGATTGGTGGAGAAGAGAAGAAGACGAGGACAAGGCTTAGGTGGACTAACATTGAGGCTATAAAAGGTCGAGTGAGAGCGGGGCACTGGGGGGAACAGCAGAGAAGCGGAGGCTCCGGCGGGTCAGGGACACTTTGGCTGGAAGAGAGCGACGCCGGCTACTGCTCCGTTGAGCTCGCGTTCTACGGCAACGCATCGTGGACTTCCTGCCGTGCTTGAGCACGTTCCGTGGAGTTGACGGAGGGCGCTACCACCTGCTACGGCCAGGGGTATCTCCAGCGCTGTTGCAACCCATCCGGGTGGTGCCCCCAACGCCAACAACACCGGCATCACCTCCACGGGTGCTTGGACCTTGAGCTTGTACGACGCAGCCAGCGACGCCAGCCCAAGCGTGTCGAAAGCCGCAAGCGACGCCAGCCGAAGCACGTCGAACGCCGCCTATGGGATCCATACAACGCCGCACCGAACCAACCGTGAGCACGAACGCCGACCACGCATAGTAGAACGCTAGTAGTAGACGCTGGTAGCAGTGTGCCTGGGTTGTGTGTATTTATAGCCTTTGCGTTTTGTGTTAGATTTGTTAGTTTTGTGTTCTAGTGTGTGTGTCACGTAGGGTGTATTAAATGTGCGTTTGTGTGGGTACACCCGTCGCCTAGTCCATTCTTTCGGTCCGAGTGTTCTCCGGAGAGATCCGTGACAAAGATAAGTGGCGAGCCTGTGCCAGGATTAATTTCCTTTTTTCTTTTTGCGTTGGCTCAGTTCTTTCCGATCTCTCGACGGCAGAAAGGATGGATTTGGCTAGAACGTTAGAACTGGCGCTCAAGCTAGGGTTAAGCAAGGAAGAGGCGATGCATCTCTATGAGGAGGAGGGAAAGAGGCAGAGAGAAGAAAGGGCACAAGCACGCGCAGACGCTCGCGAGGCAGAAGAGCGAGAAGAGAAAACAGCTCGTGATGCAGAAGAGCGCGAGGCGAAAAGAGCTCGCGAGGCAGAAGAGCCCGCGAGGCAGAAGAAAGGAGAAAAGAAGGATAGAAAACGGGAGAAGGAGTTTATTTTGTGGAAACAGGCGCATGTCGCGGGAGGATATGAGGAGATCACGGACAATGATCAGCATTCCTTAGCGGGTACAGAATCTCCTAGACCGGCCAGAGTTTGTCCAAGAAAGCTGCTGGCTCCATTCGATGACAAGAGAGATGATTTGGATGCATTTCTGCAACAATTCGAGCGGATAGCTTTGGGGCAAGGCTGGGAGCGCAGTGAATGGGCCACGGCATTGAGCGTGTGTTTAGTCGGAGAAGTGCTGAATGTGTTTGGAAGGATGCCTGCTGCTGATTCCATGGACTACGAGAAAGTCAAAAAGGCACTCCTCCAAAGATTCAGGCTTACGGCAGAGGGTTTTCGTGAGAGATTTCGCACCGCGAAACCTGAGGATTCGGAAACCGCTAAGCAATTTTCCTGCAGGCTTACCAACTATTTTGATAGGTGGCTTGATATGTCAAACACAGAAAATAGTTTTGAAGGGGTGCGTGACAAGCTGGTCACAGAGCAATTTTTAGCGTGCTGCAGCTCGAAGCTAGCGCTATTCCTGAAAGAAAGTTGTGTTCATTGGAAGAGTTCGCCGACACTGCAGACCAATTCCTCGAGGCTCAAGGGCTAAAAATTTGAGTAAGGCAAAGGAGGAAACCCAAAAGACCATAGAGACAGACGCGGCAAAACCAACAGTATATGCCGGTGCATCTAAGGCGCCAGTAAGGTGTTTTCTCTGCGGCAAGGTGGGACACCGTGTAGTTGACTGTCGGACTAGTAGCGTTGCCCAAAAGACACAGGTTGTGTGTCAAGGTTGTAAGAGGGGGGGGGTCATACTCTGGATGAGCGCCGATACAGAACGCAGGACCGAGCTGCATGCGTTGTCGACTCAAGGGTAGAACTTGTAACGCCACCCGAAGTTCCACAACTGAAAGGAGAGCAAACGCCGCTGCAAAAAGGGGCAATGAGTTGAACACCCAAGTCGAAAGCAGCAATGCCGGTGGTGGTTGGGCAAATAGGGGACCGTCCTATATTGGCGCTTAGAGACAGTGGAGCCAACACAGTCTTGGTTCGGAGAAACCTGGTGAAGGACGAGGATCTTACAGGGGAATCATCGGCCGTCACTCTGGTAGACAGCACAGTAAGGTACCTTCCTGAAGCCAGGATTATAGTGTCCACGCCATATTATACTGGGCAGGTAGTGGCAAAATGCGTAGACCAACCCATCTACGATCTCATCTTGGGAAACATTACGGGTGCAAGAAGTGTTGAAGACCCTGATCCCGAGTGAAGGATGCTCGACGCTGAAGAACATCGAAAGGAGGAAAGGCCCGCGACAGCTCAGACGGGTGCAGTCAGTTTCTCATCGGCAGTGGAGACAAGAGCTCAAGCGACAGCCCGAGCAACGCAGCGTCCGCTCTCTACTCCTGTTGCGATGTGCTTGAGCGTAACGCCGGGCGAAATTGCAATTAGGCAAAAAGAAGACCCAAGCCTGAAGGCCTGCTTCGAAAGAGTCGGGGAAAAGGTGAAAAGAAAGAAATGTCGTACGTCATTCGAATATCTATTGGTAAATGGTCTTCTGCACAGGGAGTGCATATTTAGTTCAGAAAGGTGGGTCCAACAGCTGGTGTTACCATGAGATATGCGAGAGACCGTGCTACACTTAGGACATGATGCCATTATGGCCGGACACCAGGGTGTCCAAAAAACGGTGTCTGGGATCACCGAGGAGTTCTTTTGGCCGGGTGTTCAGAGTGACGTTAAGCGCTTTGTTGGCTCATGTGACGTGTGCCAGTGCACAGTCCCGAAGGGAAGAGTTGGTCCCGTAGCTCTGGGCAAGACGCCAGCCATCGACCTACCACTTCAAAGAGTGGCTGTTGGCATTGGATAAAGAATTTGTTCTTCACAGTGAAGTACCAGACAGAGTATTAGGAACCGTTCTTTTGCAAGAAGAGAATCAAACAGCTCTAGCTATCTCTGGAATGTATCTTTTTGGTTTTGTTGTTGTTGTTGTGGTGTTAATATATCTCTGGGATTTATCTTGTTGCTGTTGCTGTTGTTGGTATTATGTGATTACGCAAGGGATGTTTTGTGGACATCGACATATCTTTAAGGACTCTGTACGGACAACGGCAGTGGTGTGTCAGTGTTCTGAACACGCAGTTTGGTGTGCTGTGTTAGTGTCGTGCTCATGGTGTGTGCTGGACATCTGCGGTGTGGTGTGTGCTGGGTCCAGAATCGCCACAGAAGATTGTCGGTTGGCTGGATGGCTTGGAGATGAGGATGACGTGAGCAGTTTTTCATGGAAAAACTCTTGAGAGAGAGGGCCCTTGTCACATATATTAAGGAGCCTAAATTAAATTTTAAAGGAAAGAGTTGTGAAGAAGATGATGTGAATTAACGGAAGAATAAAGAAGAGGAAGAAGAAGCATTCGGTGTGGTGGAGGGAGATTATTGGTGGAGAAGCATTCGGTGAGGTGGAGAGAGATGATTGGTGGAGAAGAGAAGAAGACGACGAGTTGCCACCCATCCGGGTTGTGCCCCCAACGCCAACAACACCGGAATCACCTCCACGGGCGCTTTGACCTGGAGCTTGTACGACGCAGCCAGCGACGCCAGCCCAAGCGCGTCGAACGCCGCCAGCGACGCCAGCCCAATCACGTCGAACACCACCTCGACGCCGCCTACGGGATCCATACAACGCCGCAGCCGCACTGAACCAACCGTGAGCACGAACGCCGACCACGAATAGTAGAACGCTAGTAGTAGACGCTGGTAGCAGTGTGCCCGGGTCATGTATATTTATAGCCTTTGTGTTTTGTGTTAGTTTTGTTAGATTTGTGTTCTAGTTTGTGTGTCACGTAGGGTGTATTAAATGTGCGTTTGTGTGGGTACACCCGTCGCCTAGTCCATTCTTTCGGTCCGAGTGTTCTCCGGAGAGATCCGTGACACAGGGTAAATTCATCATCTTTCTTTTTCCCGAGCACAAACCGTTTTTTGGATCAGGTTTCAACGAGATTCTGCTAGAGCTTGTCCTGAAACTTTGTGGCGGCATCCACAGGCCATATTTGCCCTTCAGAATCGTTGACCGTTGGTTGTGTCATTGCAGGCAGCGCTGAAACAGAAGCTGGCAGAAATGGAGCTCGATTTGGATTGGGTTGAGACCCTGACCATGGTGAATGGGCTGGCACCTTTGACGCCGGAGCTGTCGGAGCAGTTTGGTGACATGGAGCTGCAAAAGAACCGCAAAGGCACCGTGGTCATGGGATCCAATGAAGACCCTGTTCACCATGACTTCAAGCGCGAGATGGCCTTGTGAGTCCTTTTTATAATTCTTTTTAGCTTTGGACTTTTGATACATGGAATGGTTGTACCTGTCCTAGGTGGGCAAACTTAAAGGAATAAAGACGCCAAACATTTGATGTCTTTATTCTTTTCGCATGTGGAATTCACCTATGGCCTCTGAACGATTTACAGTGTAACTGTTCTTTAATATTCTTTTGATTTCAACTGTCGGGCTATGGCTGGGACATACAGCAGAATGTGGGATCATCTGAGGCATCCAAAAGCTGGGATATGACGGATAGTTCATTTTTTGTCTTCCTAGTTATTGGGCAGGCTGGTGTAGGAGTTGGCGTGAACTTAAAGGAAGGAAGCAACAATTGTGCTGCAGTTTTCATATGCCTTGCACGACTTCAAGGCATCTTGTATGTCATAGCCATCGTTTGTCAGCTGAAACCGAAACTGGAACAAAATTAGATTAAAAAGTTTTAAATTATTTACGTGACTTAGGCAGATTCCATGCAATGATTGATGTCTTCGGTGTCATTCCGAAAACAGAGCACACGACAATATTTGGTGGCTCTGTGCCTGAAATGCCAACTGATGTTGTGGACAGTCTTACGGGAAGCTCTTGTGGCATAGCTTGGAACGGAACGATTTGCAAGCAGTTGGTTCAGCTCATTTCATTTTGTCCAAGAATGTTGCCTCAGTAGTAGTGTTTCAAGAGCAAAACGAAATGCGCTGTAGAAATGAATCACGGTACTGTTTCTGGACATGCACAATAAGATCTGTCGTGCTAAAACATGGCTCAGAAGGTTTTGTGACTGACCCTCTCACTTTGACCAAGTGTTTTGCCATTTCGCCTGCCGGGATATGAACTCTTGAAGACACTGGCCAAGTTACGAAGAAATCAAGAAAGCAGTCGTGCATGGTGTACACTAATATACAGAGACATTCAAAAACTTAAGTTCATAATTTTATTAGCCAGGCTGGCTTTTGAGAAAGTTTGCATTTTGTTGATTTGCGACACAGCTAGCATGAGTCTGTACACTGTTCTTGATGAAGATTGAGCAGAGTTGTCTTTGCTTGGAATGCTGGTTATATTTTTAAGAATTTAAGTTTATTTGGTTCTTCCTGTTTGTCATTTGTGTCTTGTAAAAGTGGCAATGTCACATTTTTGGAATACTGTTTCTGTTCACTTTACCTGCTTTTCTGGTTTTTGTGGTGCCCGAGTGTGAACCATCATTGGCTGTGGTCCGTGCCCTCATTTAGCTCATATTCATCAGTATTTCTTTTTTATTTACCCACAGCACCAGCTGGCATTACAGTAGGGGAGGGTGTACAAACAGAGAAAACGTGACATAAGCATTGTCAGCCACAGAACATAACATCGTATCAAGAAGAAATCACAGAACAGAAAAGACAAAAATGCTCACAGCACCACAAAAGTGAAATGGTCATTGTAACATAGATAAGAAAAACACTACAGACGATCCTGAATATATCGAACAGTTGTAAAACTCCCTCGGGAATCCCATGCAGAAAATTTCAAATTTCAAATTGCATTTAAAACCCCTATAGCAAGTCATGTGGAGATGAGGTTATAGTAAACTACAGTGGAACATCGATTATACGACTTTGAGGGGACCACGCAAAACCGTCGTATAATCCGGGCGTCGTATAATCGAGAAACAAAGAATATCGGCAGTAGTGTTCAGTCTTGCCCGAAAAACTGATAGCAACAGCCTGAATAAGCACATGGCAAGAATCGACACCACTCTAAGGGTAGATCAAATTATTTTAGAAATGTCAACACTCAAGCATTTGTTCGGAGGAAGTGTGAGCAACTCTTTATTCTCACCTTTAAAAGAAATCTGTGATTTTTTTCTGAACATTTGCCCAGCTGCGACGCATTAGTTTCGTCTCGAGAGTTGCAACATCTGACAGCAGGTCGCCGTCTTCGTCATGAGCACAAACCGCCGAATGTTGTTGATGCTGCACAACACATCTGCGTAGGTAGGAATAGACACGCTAGTTTCCGTAACGTAGTCCGTGACCTCTTTGTCGTAGGCGCCTGCAGCGTCAGCAGACACTGTCCACACACACACTTCCGCTTCTCGGCCTCTTCTATTATTTAACTTTTTTCTCTCAGGGTGAATGGCTTTCGACTCCACGATATCGTGAGCCGCACTGGTCGCAGCCGAAAATACGCCAAATTTCATGCAGACCAAGAAGGAAAGCACGTTATCGGAACGCTCTGTGGCACAAAGAGAAGCAGCAGCCCAAGCCGGATAGAGCAAGTGGCAGTGCATTTCAGTGCATGTGTTAGTTTCGTATCTGAAAATAAGACTTATCTGTTTCCCATTGAATTTTTAATATTTTTAGTATAACTTAGGCGGTGATAAATGTCCTTGCAGAAAACTTCCTTGACATCAGGGATTTGATCCTGCTTTTTTTTTTGTAGCTGAAATGCAGTAGTGCAACATTCTTGCCCCCAGAGGGCTTGCCGTTAAAAAAAAGAAAGAAAAAGCAGGCACAGTCCGCGGCCTTTCTTTATGCCGTGGCTATCACTGTGGTTGACGGGAGCCACCTTTACGAGCTCTTTTGCTTTCTTTTGGGGAAGATTACCGTATTTACTCGAATGTAACGCGACAACGATTGTAACGCGAGAGTCGACTATTCGGGTGTGAAAAGGGGAAAAAAAAACTACGATTGTAACGCGAGGTTGAACTTCGGCCGTGCGACAGAAAAACCGAAAGAAACCGAATGTGACGTGAGGAACCGATATCGCACAGTTCTGAGGGTCAAAGACAACTTTATTGAAATACAAGCCAGCAGGCATTCCTATACACCCTCATCCTCACGGCAGTTGTCGTCGTCACTATCATCATCACAGCTTGACTCTTCTTTGTCACTAGCTGCCTCCCACAGCAGGTCGTCCTCGCTTCCATCTAGAGCATTTGAAATTGAGCATTTCTTAAATGCGCGGTAGCCCAAATCATGAGGCAGCCCGTACCAGGCTGCCTGAAACCCAGTGGGCAACGGTAGATGCGCTTGGGCATTTCAGCCTACCTGCAGATGTTGTTGATCCACTTTCAATCCACTCCCAGTATAATTGTCGCAAGCGATCCTTGAAGGGCTTGTTCATGCAAACGTCCAGAGGCTGGAGAATGGAGGTCATGCCACCAGGTATAACAATGAGATGCGTTCGGTCACGCTGTAGCTTTTGTTTGACGCCGGGTGTCAGGTGACCTCGGAAAGAGTCCAGAACCAGTATTGGTTCCGGATGCAGCAATGCGCCTGGTCTTCGGTCCCACATGCTTTGAATCAAATCTATGACAAGATTCGAGTCCATCCAACCTCGTGACAGCGCACGATAACGTCTTTCGGGAAAGTTTCCTTCGGGATTGTCTTCCGGCAAAAAATGATGAATGTAGGGAGATTGTGGCCGTCAGCCAAACATGCCACCATAACGATAATCCGATTTTTTTCGTTGCCTGTGCTTCTAAGGCGAACTTCATGCTCACCAGACTTGTGCACTGTTCTGGACATAGGCATGTCCAGATACACGGGGGTCTGGTCGGCATTGCTGATGTGTCCAAGTGGCATGTTGGTAGAGCGACGAAGATTGATGACGTAGCACTGGAACTCTCGAAGTTTTGACTCGAATTCCCTGGGCAGCTTCTGGCAAATAGAAGTCGTGCATCGAAGGGAGAACCCGGCCCTTCGCATATACTTCTGCACCCAGCCTCGTGATGCCTTAAACTGGTTTTGGGTCAAACCCGTGTCCCACGCAAGCTCCTGTGCTTTGCACTGAAGCATTTCAGTGCTTACTCCAAGTAGTCGGGAACGTTGCTCGCTAATGAACTCTGCAAGGCGTCGCTCCAACTCCTGGAAGTGGCCTTTCTTGGGCCCCCGAAAGCCTTTTCGCAGGCTGTTGCAGTTAAAACAATTCCTCGCGATGTTTCCTCCATCCCCTGATCGTCGATTCGTTGACGTCCAGACGTCTTGCAGCTGCTGAATTTCCCACTTTCTCAGCAAGCAGAATAGCGTTGCGCTTGAAGCCAGCTCTATACTGAGCGCGTGAGAACGCCATTCCGGTTGAACACAGCTCGACCATTTGATAGGGGTAGGCCTAAGACTCGAAGCACGGAACGCACAACTGCACGCACTGGCACCAAACACGAGAAAGAGCGAACAAAGTGCGCTGCTCCATGCCCTGCTGCCTTTTAGTCACGTGGCCACGTTTTTGCATCAGTTGCAAGGATTAACAGACAGATGGCGGTGGGATCGCTCGCTCCTTTGCTGCCGTCTTGGCGGCGATTGCGAGCGCTCGGTGCCTCCGAGATGGCTGTCTCAATTTGCGGTCACGGAGGCCACACAACCTTGCTACAGGTTGCGAGCATTCGTCAAGAGGTGGCGCCCTCATCGCGCCAGTGACTCTAGCTGGCGTCAACTCTTGTTGGCTTGTTCTCACTGGCATCGTTTTTTTTTTGTGATTGTGATTACGTTGCTGCTTTGTCCTAGTACAGTAGAACCCCGCTGTTACGTTCCTCACTGCTGCGTTTTCCCAGCTGCTACGTCGTTTTCATCCGGTCCCGGCATATCTTCCCTAGGATCCAATGTATAAGGAACCCCGCTGTTGCGTAGTAGCTGTGAAAACGTTCCCGCATGATACGTCGAAACTTAGCACCCCGAGCACGCCTGGGCTGAAGTAGGCAACGCGCTCCAACCGCCATTTTGACTTTTGGGAGTTTCAGCCGGGCTTGGCTATGGAACTGGCTGCAAGAAGCCGCACGCCAGTTTGAGTGGCCGCCACTAGGTGGCCGTTCGTGAAAAATGCTCTCACTACCCTAGCTCTCACTTTTACGGTCGCCGCACGGTTGTTGGACGGGTCGACTCCTCTTCTATCGTGCTATCGTCGTTGTACATTAAGCCTCGTGAACGTCAAACTTGTGCTTAGATGGCGTCGCGCAAGCGGAAGGCGCTTTCTGTTGAGGAAAAGCTGGACGCAATAAACGCAGTCGACAGGCAGCCAGTGCGGAAGAGAGTCGACATTGCTAAGGACCTTGGTCTCCCACCCTCAACTCTTAACAGCATCGTCTCGAAGCATGTTGAGATAGAGGGGAATGCAGCGCTCTTCGGCCCGAAAGCAAAGCAGGCTCGTGGCGCCAAGTATGGAAACCTCGACGAGGCTCTTCTTACTTGGTTCAAGCAAGCTCGTGCTGCCGGTGTAACTTCAAAGGCAGCATTTTGCACGAGAAGGCGATGGACATAGCCGACAAACTGGGCATCACCGACTTTGTGTCGTCCAATGGCTGGATCGACCGTGGTGATTTCTAGCGAGCAAAAGAAACGCCAAGCCACCATTCTGGGCTTTTTTAAGTCCTAAGCGCACTCTGTGGAAATAAATTGTCTATAGTTGAAACTGCACTTTTTTCATTCATTTTCGGAGCTTTCCTCACTGCTGTGTTTTCCCGGCTCTTACGTTTTTTTTCCCCGTTCCGAAATACCGAAATACGGTATTTCGCATTCATTATCAGCTGGCTACAATGTGCCTGTGGGACAGCCTGCGTCTGCTTAGAGCTTTTTTTTTTTTCTGTGCTGTACCAGAGCCGTCGTACGAAGCGGGGTCAGCTTAAAATTGTGTCGTATAATCGAGGATTTTAATACATTGTCTCTATGGGAGTCTTGCCGGGACCAAACCGATTCCTCATAAAGTGCGGGTCATCGCATAAACAGGAGGCCATATAATCGAGGTTCCACTGTACATACTCTTCTAAGCGTGAAGTCCGAGGCACTAAGGAAAAGGCTTTTCACGGCTCTTTATGTCCAACATATTTCCTGTCACACCAGTTTACTTAGAAGAAAATGCAGTTGTAGATCCTGTAGGTATCTTTATGCTCTAGGTTTCTAGTAAATGGAAGTGTTTCAAATTAATTTTAACCTTTTAAAGAGTTTTATCAGTCTTTAGCACAACAGCAAACATTTCTAACCCTTCATTTGGTGCGAGATAGCCTTAACGACTGATACATCACAAAACCCAACAAATGAAACCAGTTTTTTGCCCACTAGTTCTGCATTTGTAGATCTTCCTGCAGTACTTATCATTGTTTGTACTTTTCTGTTATGTAGGAGATTCCTTTACTCACTGCTGTGTTCTAGAACCTGTAACGTGCTGCAAATAAGATATTAAATAATTTGCTGCTCTATGAAGGCCTTTCTCGGTGGTAGGCATCTCCATAAGCTTGTTTTCTCCTGCAGTAGTCTTGCAGGAAGAGGCACAAAGCTGCCGCCATCTTTGACATGTACCCTGAAAACATAGCTGGCCTACTAAAAGTGTGAAACCTGTTTAATTGTAACTGGAACTCACGGTACTCGCCAACTCATATCGGCATGGCATAGCAGACATCACATGTTGACTAACCCGACGTGTGTTTGGTCTGTGTAGCAGGGCCTCTTGCAAGTTTGTGCTTGATGCAAAGCCTGAGGTGGCACTCTATTTGGAGCATTGTCTCGCCTTACTGCACCAGCGACAGAACAACCTGCCTTGGTACAGTGTGAAGAAATGACATTGTAGCTGCACACCTCATCTTTTCCGCGCTCACACGCACTCACCTGAGTTATGCCGGAGCAGCCGTAAAACTTATAGTTCTCTGTCTTAAAATTAATTTTCTTTGTTCGTTTGGCATGTGCGAGTTTTGCTTAATATTTGGGTATGTTGTAATTGTGTCCATATTTGGAGACATTGCACTTTGTTTGCAAAGATTTGAAAGTTTTCATATCTCATCGACGGGTCTGGATGCAGCTCATGAATCTCTAGCGCCTTCTGTTCCCTTTGCCCTCTCTGTGAGTCCCCTCCGTTACCCTCAACGATCATCGGTCATCTCATTTTTGCATTTTACATGCCTGGCCTACTACCATTTTTTTCTCTTGATTTCGACTAGGATGTCATTTATTCACTTGCGTTCTATGACCCACTCTGCTCTTTTCCAGTCCCTTAACGTTGCCCCAATCACTTTCTCTTCCTTGGCTGGTTGTGTTGTCTGCAGTTTGATTTTTAACCTTTCTGGTATCATTTGAGTTTGGGCCCCACACATGCTCCCTGCGATTGCTGCAGCAACAGATGTGATGTACTGCTGTCACTGCAAGATCTTTGCCCTGCTGCCTTGGACGATGGCGCCTATTCTCTTCCTCGTGCAGCTACCGGCAGGCCCAGGCGGCCGTGTTGGAGGGCATCCCTCGGCTCCACCAGCTGGGTGTGGTGACCCGGCGCCCCGATGACTACTTTGCCCAGATGGCCAAGTCAGACACTCACATGACCAAGGTGCGTGAGAAGCTGCTTACCAAGAAGGTGGCTCTGGAGCGCTCCGAGAAGGCCCGCAAGCTGCGCGAGCTCAAGAAGTTCGGCAAGAAGGTGAGTGTCTTCGTCTTATCTCTTTACCCTGTCCTCTGATTTGGGCTTGTGTGGCTAGTTGCAGCTCTTACAGGCTCTTGAATGAACTGCAAGTTTACATCTTAGAAACATTTGATTCCTTTCGTTGAATTCAGGAGTTGGGCCTCTTGCAATGCACCTTTTAAGCTCGTCGGCTTCCACAAGTTGATGTGCGCCGTATTGCTTGGTTTGGATGCGCCCGATCTCCATTGCTAAATTTAGTGTGCACGGTGGCATCCTCTAGTGGCACTTAAGGAGCTCGTCAGGGGTACCATTGGGGCTGGTGCCACTGGTCTGGCAGCGTGTGCAGCTGTGCTACAGTGTCTATACCAGATATGGCCAAACTGTGGCTCCTCGCGAGTCCATATGTTGCGTGCAGTGCTCTGCCAACTGAGCTACGGCAGTAGCTCTCCAGTCTTCTACGCTCAGTTGTAGTTGTGTTGTTTGTACGCTAACCCTGAAAGTTTGTACCAGCACCGCACCTGACCTTAGCGGTGGATGTGGGATGTTTTGTTATATACCGTAGGGTGTCGTGTAGAACATGCAGAGAGGGCGACAGCTGTTCAAGAATCTTCTTATGCTACCCATGGCATCAAGGCCACCAGAACCTGAGTCCCTTTGGGCAGCAGTGGGGCATATGTGTCCCACTTCCATTGCTGGCAAACAGAAAGCAGTGAACCTGGATGTTTTGTGCAGAATACTACCGTACTACGAAACAAGTTATTAAGCATGTTTTTATACTTTGCTGTTCTTACAAGCGCGGCTGTGCAATTTGACGAGACCCGTCTTGGAGGGGGAAAAAAAAGGTAGAAAAATTGTTAAGCTTTTGAGCCTTTTCCATCAGTAAACTGCCTTGTAATACTTCTTGAACCAATGTCTAATTCTGTTGCGAGTTTGCTTATGCGTCGATAAGATAGTACGACATTTGAGGTCTTCTTACCACATACGTTTTTTTCCACAAAACCAGTGGTCGAAATGCATTGAAAGTAGGGGTGTGCAAATATTCGAAATTTTGAATACGAATCGAATATCTTTGATTCGATCGTATTCGAGAAATTGATATTCGAGAATCTCTGATTATTCGAAAATTCCCGAATACTCACGAGCGATCGTATACTGCGCAGACTTTCATAAAAGTGACCGTGGCAAAACCACAATATCGGGGCATATTAGCCAATGATCCAGTTAAAAATTCCAGGAAAACGATACAGAGGTCCTATTCCCTTCCTTTTCCGTCGTTTATCACGTGGTCCGATCGCATTCCGACGCCACTAGGCTGGACCTCATGCGAAATTCCGCATGTGGCCTTTCCCACATATCACCCGTGCTGCGAACAAGATGGCCGACGGCCCACTTCGAACAATCGCAATGCGAAATCGCGCTTTTTTTAATCCTGCCGTAATACTTTGCACATTTAATGTCCAGATCCGAAGAATGCATCCTGTCGCCTTCATAACTCTCTCGAGCGTGACCTCTACCATCCCGTTTTGTAAACTACGCTATGCGGGAAAGCCTACTTGCGGAATTTCGCGGGAGCCTCCTGAAGGGGCGTGTCGAGTTCTTACAATAGGGCAAGCGATCCTGTAAAAATCTCGCTTATTGCATGGTGCATTGTAACCCACGCACCTCTTCAGTAGCTGTAACGGCAGGCATGACAACAATCGAAAGGCTCCTGTCGCTAGGTCAAAAAATAGCCCGGCCACGTAGTTTTGGTTTCTGAGCTTCGCCACTGCCGTGCGGCAACTGCAACTGTCAGCCCACGCATTCGCCGGTAGTCCAATCCCAGCTCCGCGCGGCTTTTGGACGCCGACTGGCGCGTCGCAGGTGATTTATTTTTCCTTTTTAGAAGCCATCTCGCCGTTCCGATGCTAGTGTGTGTTTCCCGGCCCTTGCTTCCATTTGCGTTGTTCTCTAAGGCTCGTCACGGGCTTACAGGTGTTAGCGCGATGGAGCTGCCTCCTAAGGCCTTACTGTATCTTCGCATTTTCGGCAGGTTTTTTTCGGGGGGCACGGGGAAGTTTATAAACCTAGGCCTCCGGATAAAGCGGGCATTTCTTCCGGTCCCTTGAACTCCGAATGAAGGAGGTTTTACTAGTCATCATGCTATTTTTTGTTGCCAGTCTTGTTATTTTATGGATTTTGTTTTGTGTGACCTCATTACAGTTTGGATACTGTTATCCGGTGATACATAACCAACTCGCCCAGCAACTGGTTTTGGTTTTGGATACTGTAATGCTGTCTCATGAATAGTATACATTTCTGTGCACATGTTTTTGTATACGGTACTGAGACAGTCTAGTTTTGTTTATTTTCGTTGCAAATAACATACATTATATTAAAAAAATAAGGGCAACAACATTTGCTTGTTTATCATCTTGATATTTTTTTTGTACTGAACAGATATTCAATATTTGATTCGATATTCGAAGCCGTTTTTTCTTCATATTCGTATTCGATTCGTATTGGGAAATTTCAATATTTGCATACCCCTAATTGAAAGTGATGTCATTGAATTCTGAGAGCCATTTTGAGTGACATTTTGCAATTTGTATGAATGTGTGACATGTATACAGCTTGCGCATTATACAGTAAAACCTCGGTAATTCGAAATCGCTTAATTCGAACTGACGGCCGGGTCCCGGCAAAACCCTGTGTATTTCAATGGGTCAAAACTCCCGATAATTCGAATATGCCGGTATCCACGTCGGTTAATTCGAACTAGGCGCCGATGGCTGGCATTGCTCCTCGCATATAGAAGTCACCTCGCAGCAAATACAATGCGCTGAAAATTTTTAAAAAATGCAGAATGATGAGAAAAAAAACAAGCCAGCACGCACGAGGTGAGACGTGAATTTCGTTGCCCGAACCAACCCTCCGGTGCATGCCGTAGCAGGTTTTCGCTGCCGGAGCGTCGAAGCATTGGCTTGTCTATTTTTGGCTGACGCGCGGTCACGCGGGTAGCCACCCTACCGCGGGCGCCGCCTATGCTCCGACCACGGTGGCTCTGGCGCAAGCTGTTGCAGGTTTCCGCTGCGCCGAGGCAGTCGTGACCATTGGAGACGCACGCGACCATGGAGGAAGGAAGTACTCGGGAGAGGCGGTTACGTCACATTTTTTTGAAGCCGCGCTTTTTTTCTGATGGAAATAAACGTTTCAATCAAGCGGGCCTCCCCTCCTCGTTCCCCCGCTTCCCTCTACTTGGCCGCCGTCTCAGCGCGCCTGCCCATGCAGCAGACGACGCCGGTGCGCCCAGCTTTCTATTGGCTGCGTCATCGGCTAAACTCTCCCAGTAGCCCTTGCGAGAACGCGTGACTTCCGGTACCCTTTTATTGTGCAGCTCGGGAAGCGAAGACTCTTTCCTTTCCTTCATCCTGCACGCAGCACCCGGCCCCTCTTGTGCCTAGTCTTTGTTGCCGCGGTGTCTAGTGAAGTTTGTGTTGCGTGATATTTCTCGTTTGTTTGGTATCTCGCTGGTGACGTCTCATCGACTGTGGCAATCATGGCAAACCGAGGAAAGTACTCCGCAAAGGATTTGAAGACGAAGGTGGAGATATTACAGGAGGTCGAACGTGGTCTCCTAACAAAGACAGCGATCGCAGAGAAGTTTGCAGTCAAGAAAAGCACGCTGTCCACATACCTCAAGAACAAGGACTCGATCTTCAATGCGTATCAAAAGGAGATGGAGCCCTCGCGGAAACGACTAAGAACATCGGCCAGTTTCAAGTGTGCTTCTTAAAAATGTTTAAAAACATACCATGTAGTCAAGCCAACCTACACTGACCCCATCGATAATGAGCATTAATTCAGTGTGAATGAAGGCGATAGGTCTGTTGCAGTGCGTGTTAGAGCTGTAGCACTGAGTTCCGGATAGAATTAATGTTCGTGATTTGGGACTCTGTTACCTTAGACGCACAAGTGCCGCAAACTTTCCAACCGAAGGGGCCTCTACTTTCCTCTTGAGGCTCACCTGTGTGCTTAAGTAGCCTTGTGGCATAGAAAAAAAGAAGCGTGGTAGCGTGCGTGTTCATGGGTAGACTATGTTACCTGTTCTGTTCCTCCCCATCAGCCACAACACCCTGTGTTTCTTATTCCAGCAGGTCATACTTAGGGAAAGTGTTTTTCATGTAGCATCGTCCAAAACAGCTTACTTGGCGAAATCTTTTTCGCGTAGTATTTGTGCAAACCTTGCCAAAGCTGCCGTCTTAGGTGCAGCAGCAGCTCAAAACAGACAGGCATGGGCCAAACGAGAAGCTCCAGCCTGAAACTGGAACAACTAGCCCACTTATATCTCGAAACGAGTGTCCCCTGCCTCATATTGCACTGAAAATTTTGCTCGTATTAGTTGGAATAAATAGATAGTGTAGAGCATTTTCTGTTTTTGAGATTGCACGGTGACATAGTGTGTCATTTTGCTCTTCCGTAAGCCAACCACATTTCACTGCTCGTCAGAGATGTCCTAACGAACACAAGCTGTTTTGAAGCTAGAAAAAATTGACTGATTTTGCATGTGAATGTTTTGTGACAAGGGTGGCTATAACATAAGTCAAAAAAAAAAGAAAATAATTGTTTGTGGGACGTCTTTTCAGTTGCTAACGGGGGACACTGCGGTTTGACCGTTTTTTCTTATTTCTTAAGTTATGAAGTTGAAATGTTTACACCTGATGTAGTTTCCTCTGCTGATAACAAATATGCAATTAGATTTTATATAGATGTCAAGATATTTCAAGTGTCATGTTGGGCCACCTTGCCCAAAATTATGGCAACTTGCAGTGGAAATATTGGCCTGTATTTTACATGTGCATGCTCTAGAAGGACCAGGGAATGCAACCATAGCACAGGCATAATTTTAGATGAATCACCAAAAAAGTTACAGCCTTTAGAAATTTCCAGTCTGAAAATGCAATTTTCTAGAACCAGATAAATTGATTGTAATTTATATTTATGCATAGAAATATGTATTTGTTTTAGTATGGTTGCACAAAGCATCTTATAAGCTTTCAAATGCAACAAAAATGCAAATCGGACCAGTAGATCTCAAGATATCATGGGCAAGGGCTGTCAGTGTAGCGAAAAAATCCGTTTTGAGAAATCAAGAAAAGAAGTTTGAGAACCCAGTAACACTTTATTATGGCCAATAACAGCCATGAATCTGCAAGGGTTCATCCCTAGAATGCACCAGGCATGTAGTCAGAGTCTCTTTCAGTTGTGCGCTTTTTCATAGCGCTGCGGAACCTTTCTGCTTGTAGATGCTTTGCATCGGATGTTGCAAGCCAGCGCCGATCCTTCTCAGCTGACCTCTCAATAGCTGCAGTGCCATGATTTACGCTCAGCTGCTGCAGAATAGCTTTGGTGGCATACTCCTTGCCGGCATTGACTCTTGTTACTGGTTCGGCAACAGCTGACTGCACTGCAAACAAAGAGGCCTGTTTGGTCTTGGGCACCAGGGACCAAATGACAGAGTGAAGACTCTCATTTGAGTTCTGCATTTTTCCTCGTTGGCAGCGCTCAAGCAGCTTCCTATCGGAGAGGCGGACAAAAACAGGTTGCAGAGCATCTGCGACATACTTTGGCAAGTTATAGCGATGCTTTGGGGGTGGCTCATTCTTTACCAAAGCCTGGTTGTACTTGCACCAGGATTCCTGGCCTTGAGGGCAGAGACCATGGTTTGTCTCAGCATCCGTTGATGTAACATGGTGGTAAGTGGCAAGCACAGCATTGTGCATTTTCTCGATATCACCCTGGTGTGTTTTCAAAGCCCATCCATAATACATGGTGAGCTTTGTAATGAGCTCGCCAGTCAGCTTTCCTTTGCCGCTGAGGCTTGGTCCGTTTTCTTTTTTTTTATGCACTAGGTTACGTAGTGCTGTCCCCATTCTCTTGCTGACGTGGTTGGTGCAGTCTTCTTTCTGTATCTGCACATATCCGTATGCCTTTGCCTCTTGTAGATTGTTGAAGGCGTGGCTGTCGCCATCACAGAGCATGGTGACATAGCGCAGCCCATACTTTTCAAGTGAGCGGCTGAAAAGAATCCTGGCTGCTTCAACTTCCATTTCACCTGGCTTGCTCGACGTGTTCTTCTGGCATTTGTGTTCCGCTTGCCATGCTTCAAATTCGGGATCGTCCTCCTTCAGACCACAATGGCATCCCAGGCAGAAGTTTGACAAAACAACAAAATCTAGAACATAGCCCGTGAAGAGTTCTATTACTGTTCCAACGCACACATGCGATGAATGGCCCCGTGTGAGCCACGTTCCATCGAACGACACAGCTATGTTTGCTGGGTGATCGAAGTTCAGGTTCTGGTAGGCAAGCTTCACCGCACCAGCACAGTCCCTCATCACTTGTGCGGCAGCGTTTAGAGCAGCAGAAGGGTTCAGCTTGTCCTTCAAGTAACCTTGGCATGTTTTGTAGTGCGTACCCCGCCGGGAAATGTTGAGCGCGGCGAAAATGTCGTTCAATGCGGTCTGCCCGTTTCCTGTGCTTGCAGCCGCACGCGCGGCGAGAACGTTTATTTTGAAGGGGTTGCAGGTCGTGTTCGTGCCTACTCTAGGCGAGCTCCAAGTAGTTTTTACGTGCCCGCAGACTTCACAATTGAGCGGGAGCTTCACAGCAATCCCAAATTCCAGCTCACCTTTTGAAATGTTCACGGAACCGCCGCACACTTTGCACTTCACACATTCGAGCAGCTCATTCACGGAGGTTAGGGCTAGCACCGTGAACGATGTTCCCGACACGGGCGAATCGTTGATCGTTGCTCTCAATAGAGATCGCTTTCGCCGAGTGCCTGAAACTGATGAAAGTTCATGCCGTGCCTCCGTCGCGTGACGCTCTAGCTCCGTTTTATCAGCGTCGGTCAGGAACGGTGTGTCTACACGGACGGCTGTCCTGGCTTCTTCGGTTGTTGCAGCATCTTCCAACGACGCCGCGGCAGGGCTCGTAGTGTCGGCGGTCTCTGATGCTGGTGCATCCGGCGACATTTCGCGTGACTGCGACCGTGGCGGCCGTGATTGCGGTCGTTTTTTCTTTTTTCCAAATGCATGGGCAGTACAGGACTTCCTTTTACCACCAGCCATCGTAGCGCGTGCGAAAAAGCTCTATCCAAATGGCGGACGCAATGCAGTTTTCTTGTATCTTTTTAGCTGACGATTTCTCAACATCCAATAGGGAGGCGCGATTCAGGACATGTGACACGAAAGCGCCAATGCGGCACGAGTATTTTTTATTTTTTACTGGCTTGTTGCACTGCTGTTGCCAGATGCACAGACTGTTTTCTACCGAAAACAGATAGCTGAGAGCTTCGCGTTTCAAACGAGACCAAAATGGTTGCGCTCCGCGGCACGGTTCTTGCGCAGTACGCGTTTGAATTTGACTGTTTTTTGAGTTGTTCTCGCGAGAAAAACTTCCACATAGATGACTTTGAAGAGCAATAAATCGATAAATACTTCATAGAGAGTTGTAATATTTTATGTATGGGTTCTTGAGAATGTCTAGATTCGGAAAAAAAATACTTTGAGAAGTCAATTTTTTTGTCATTTTTCGGCCGCAAACCCCCGTGTCTACCCTTAACCCACATATGCCAAAACTTCAGAAATGAAAAAAAAAATTAAATATTTTACAGTATGAAATGTTTTTTACTTCACGATTCAGAATCATCCTTTTATTGACAGAAGTATTATTCTCAAAACTGACTTTTTAGCCATCCTGCAGTGTGGGATACTAGGAAAATTCGCTACTTGCTACGCATGGTAAAGCTTCAGACACCGCATTTCTCATTATGTGCGGTGGTTTCTTTCTGAGAGTGTGCAAAAATTATTTTTCTTGCAGAATTACAATGTAGTTGGGGGTTTAATTTCAAATATGGCATCCAGAGTAGACTGGCAGATCTTTCCAAATGCACAGAACGCACAAAACTGAACACATACAACACGCCCCTTGCACAGGAAAAGTTTAGACCCTCTTGAACCTATGCTAGTGGGTGCTAGGTTTTACATGATAAACTTTTAGAGTTAATTCTCAAGAAAAGCAGTGTCCTTCTTGTAGGGTGTTGGATGGAGTAGACTCCCTTTAAGACCGCCTCCTAAGACCATGAAGACTGTTCATCTTATCAGAAGTTCATCTAATCAGGACTGCTTCTAAAAATGATGTTCGAGCATGCAGTGTGTCTCCAAATACTTCGTATATCTGAACAAAGCAATGAAATGGTCTTTTAGGAAAAAAATAACTGCAACATAAGCATTCATTGCACTGCTAGTGGTCTGGTACACATTGGTTGACCTAATAAGGCATCTGGCATTGTTGGCTGTTGCCCAGTCTGTTATTTTTTCTTGTGTGTCTGTTGAGAAAATCGTCTGGCTGCTACAAATGCAGACATCTCACTTAAGGGGGGACACGGCTCTTTCGGGCCAGAAATTCGCGAAAAAATCGGTTTTTCAGTTTTGCCATATTCGGATTCATGAGGTCATTCTGCATCTGTCATCGAATTTTTAGAAAGGAAGGATCAGTATTTGCTTCGTAATAGGCATTTAAATATCCGAAGGCGCACGCGTTTAAGGGGGGACGCGGGTCTTTGCGATCAAAAAATGATGAAAAAATCGATTTTTCAATTTTGTCACAGTTGGACGCACGGAATCATTTTCTATCTTATTGCCAAGTTTGGTGGCCTGAAACTGCATATTTTTCGCAAAATCGCTGATTAAAGATGAAATCTCGACAGAACTGCTCGCGAAAAAACATAGCAAAATGTCTATTTTGCGGCGTCTCTCGCGTGAGAACCACCCTTTGCAGCGCTGCAATCTTGGTCTCGTTCAAAAGAAGAAGGCCTGAGCTTTTTTTCCCGCCGAAGCGAATTCCGATCATGATTCGCAGGCAAGAACAAGACTGAAAACAAACAAAGAAATTCAGCCATAGTATTGGCTATATGTGGTCACGTGGCAAAATCAACGTCTCCTATTGGCCGGCGCCATTTTCTTCGGACGCTCTGTGCTTTCATGGGTGACGCCATTTTGAAAATACCACCATGGAGAAACCGTACCGGAAATTCCACAACGTGCACAAATTCGACAAGAAATGAAGAACACGTCGCAGAAATAATGCCGAATAATGTTCATCGCCAGCGATCCCGATCAGCCGCAACGGTGAGCCAGAACATCAACCGGCGGATGAACCGACCTTTGCAACCATTCCGCCGTTCGCCTCGGGTGCGGCACACGTCGTAGCGACATTGGAAAGGGGCGAAGAGCTGGATGATGGTCTCATCGCACAAGCAGCGATTTCAAGAAAAGAGAGTTACGTGCCGGAGCGCGAATCGACGGTCGTGACGGATGCTTTTACGCCAAGTGCGGCGTGTGCCTTCGACACGGAGCAACCCTCGGACTCGGGTGAGATCGGCAATCGGCGGCGGCGGGTTCGAGTCGACACTGCGTTTTTGACCCGTGCTGATCACGAGCAGTTACAGAAGGATTCTGACGATAAAATCGCGAGCCTAACAGTGATTTCTGCTAGCCAGAGGAAGATGCGAACGCTTGAGACAGAATGCACAGCTGACGACCCGCCAGCATCTGCAGCTACCTACACTATCGTCGATTTGGCGGCGATCAACAAACTGCTCCAAAATACTGTGTGCCGGATTTGCGATGGGGACGTTGCCATCACGAAAAACGGCACGGAGTATGGGATTGCTGTGAAATTGTGCATGGAGTGCCACAATTGTGGAAGTATCGCCAGTGAAAGGAGCTCTCAGCACGCAGACGGCAGTGCGAAGTGCAGGCCGTTTGAAGTGAATATTCTCGCAGCTCGTGCTATGCAGAGCACTGGTAATGGCCAGACTGCCCTCAATGACATTTTTGCAACAATGGGTGTGTCCCATAGGGGTCTACACCATAAGAGTTATCAGGGCTATTTGAAAACTAAGTTGAACCCTGCAGCAACAAGGGCTGCAGAAAAGGTGCTTGCCAGCTGTGCCTTATCAGTGAAGGGTTTATACAAAGAGCTGTGCTTTGACAGCCCTGGAAATGTGGCTGTCTGTTTTTATGGCACGTGGCTGACCAGGGGTCACACATCCCATATAGGTGTGGGCACAGTGATTGAACTCTTTTCTGGTTATGTTTTAGATTATGTGGTTCTGTCCAACTTTTGGGCAGGCTGCACACGTGCACCGCCAAAGGAAGACCCAGAATATGAAATCTGGTTGTCTAATCATGACTGCCAGAAAAATACCTACCGTAAATCGGGGCTCATGGAAGTTGAAGCTGCCGTCACTCTTTTTGAGCGTTCGCTTTCACGTCATGGCCTGCGCTACTCAGTCATGCTTTGTGACGGTGACAGCCGGCCATTCAACGCTATTCAAGAAGCTAGCGTATATGGATACATACCAGTTAGAAAAGAAGACTGTGTTAACCATGTCAAGAAGCGCATGGGGACTGCATTGTGCAACATCCTGAACAAGCACAAAGGCAGAGGTGAATCGCTTAGTGGAAGAGGCCGCCTGACAGGGGACCTCATTGAGAAGCTTTCAAAATATTATAGCTGGGCCCTGAAGTCCAATGTAGGTGATGTGGACAGCATGCAGCAGGCAGTAATGGCTACTTATTACCATGTTACTTCTACAGACATGCTGTCTGATCATAGTCTGTGTCCAAGTGGCCCCGACTCTTGGTGTAAGCACAACGCTGCTGCCGCCAGAGGAGAAACGCCGCCTAGCCACACTTACAATCTCCCTGACAATGTAAAAAAGGCACTGCGCCCGGAGTATGAGCGGCTATCTGATAAGGAGCTGCTGAAACGCTGCCAAAGTGGCAAAACTCAAAATGTGAATGAGTCCTTATACTCTGTTATTTGGTCACTCATTCCTAAGGACAAACATTCCTCATTGTTTGCCGTAGAGTCTGCAGTGGCTGAAGCAGTGATGCGCTTTAATTCTGGAATAAAGCAAGCACCTACAGATATCCTTCAAGAATTGCACTTAGTGGAGAACTGCACCAGCTCTAAGAGAGCAAAAGAAAACGACTCTCGAAGATTGACAAGCGCTGAGAGAAAACGTGAAGCCTCGGACACATTTTTGCAGTCGGCAAAGCGACGCCAGCGACAAAAGCACGATGCAGATTACTTGCCAGGTGCCTTCTAGGCTATTTGTTTTCAAGAATAAAGTATGTTAATGTGTTTACTATGATTCAATGTGTTTACTATGCTTCAATGTGTTGCAATTAGTTTTTTTGTGTTTTTCTCAGTTTTGTTTTTTTTAGTCACCATACCATCATCATCATCATCATCATCAGCCTTACTACACCCACTGCAGGGCAAAGGCCTCTCCCATGTCTCTCCAATTAACCCTATCCTTTGCCAGCTGCATCCACCCTTTGCCTGCAAACTTCTTAATCTCATCCGCCCATCTAACCTTCTGCCGCCCCCTGCTACGCTTACTTTCTCTTGGAACCCACTCCGTTACCCTTAAAGACCAGCGGTTATCTTGCCTTCGCATTACATGCCCTGCCCAAGCTTATTTCTTTCTCTTGATTTCGACTAGGATGTCATTAACCCGGGTTTGTTCCCTCACCCACTCTGCCCGCTTCCGATCTCTTAACGTTACACCTATCATTTTTCTTTCCATGGCTCGCTGCGTTGTCCTTAATTTAAGCTGAACTCTTTTCGTTAGCCTCCACGTTTCTGCCCCGTAGGTGAGTACCGGCAAGATTATGCTGTTGTACACTTTCCTCTTGAGGGAAATTGGTAAACTGCCACTCATGATCTGCGAGAATTTGCCATATGTGCTCCACCCCATTCTTATCCTTCTAGTTATCTCCCTCTCATGATCCGGATCAGCTGTCACTACCTGCCCTAAGTAGACGTATTCCGGCACAATTTCTAGGCTCTCGCTGCCAATTGTGAACTGTTGTTCCCTTGCTAGGCTGTTGAACATTACCTTGGTTTTCTGCATGTTAATTTTTAGACCCATCGATCTGCTCTGCCTGTCTAACTCATTGATCATGATTTGCAGTTCACCTCCTGAGTGACTCAGCAAGGCAATGTCATCAGCAAATCGCAGATTATTTAGGTATTCTCCATTTATTCTTATTCCCAACTGTTTCCAATTCAGGCCTCGAAATACCTCCTGCAAACATGCGGTGAACAGCATTGGCGAGATCGTGTCTCCTTGCCTGACGCCCTTCCTTATTGGAATTTTATTGCTGACTTTATGGAGGACTATAGTAGCTGTACAGTTGCTTCCAGTATTTTGACATAAGGCTCTTCTACCCCCTGATTATGCAATGCCTGTATGACTGCTGAGGTTTCCACTGAGTCGAATGCTTTCTCGTGCGCAGTAGAAGTAGGCGGTAGGACAGTTTGAAAAGATACCGGGAAGCTATCTCAGGTGACGAAAGATCTGATTAAGAAGCGCCAAAACATGAAGGCATCTAACACTACCGATAGAATAGAACTAACGGAGCTATCACCATACCAACTTCTGACAATGTTTTCTTGGCTTCCATTCAACCGATTTTGACCATGTTTGTGTTGTTTGGAAGCTGACTGTTTGCTGCTTGCAATAAAACCATCAAACATAAGCTTAGGTAGCTGTGAAGTTTTGGAAAACAGTTAGAATATAGCATTGTTTTCTCAGCTTTCTGTATATGAACTTCAAAGAGCTGTAACTTTCGTTCTAGAAGAGATAAAGCAGTAAAACTACTCTTATTGCAAACCTCTATGAGAGTAGAATCTACTGGAATAAAGTTTGGTCAGATGGATGCAGCCAATTTTTTCAAAATGTCAGAAAACTTTGATATATTTTAATTACAAAATAATGGCAGTATTTACAAAAAAATGGAGACCATATTTAAAATCAGGACACTGAAATGCATCAGCCCTGAAGTTTTCGTTTGGCTAATATTAATAATAAAAATTATTTTTCTAAGACCCTTTTTCCCCTTAAGGGGGGAGACACGGCTCTTTCGGGCCGAAAATTCGCGCAAAAATTGGGTTTTTCAATTTTGTCATATTTGGATTCACGAGGTCATTTTGCACCTGACATCGAATTTTTAGAAAGAAATAGCCAATATTTGCTTAGTATTAGCCATTTAAATTTCTGAAGGCGCACGATTTGCCTTTTAAATTGAGGTCAAATCATGCCTCGCCGTCACTCAGTACCTACGCGCTCCTCCGATGCCGTTTTGATCTCGTTCGAAAGCTCGCGCCTCCAGCTTATTTTTAAAATCGGTAAGCAGCGCTGGGATTTTTCCATTCGCGGACAGAATGACAGCAAAAAAAAAACGTGCGCGCCACGTTGTCATTGGTTAGAAAAGCCATGTGATCAAAATGGCGCTCTGTGATTGGGTAGGCGTCAAATTAGGGTTGTCTGCTCCAGAAGCGCGGCGCCATTTTGAGAGAGTCTGCCGCGCGGCGCGTGTGGATGAAGTATCACTCGTTTCATCGGTTCGGCGCCCGGAAACGGTGAAAACGCAAAAGGCACAAGGAGCCTGGACTATCGCAGCCTCCGCTGAGCGAGGGTCAAAGTGCGGATGGCGCACTGCCAACCGCACCGTGAACGACCGTGAAGCGCGTTGCAGACCCGCGCCGTCAACGACGCATCGCTAGTGCTGTTACCGGCTCCGCTCCCGAGCAAAAACGAAGAAAACGCTGTTTGAATTGACACAGCCTCAGCAGGGCGAAGGTGGAAGTGTTGTTGGAGCGCTGCCAAGCGCATCGTGAATGGCCATGAAAGCACGTCACGGACACGCGCCGTCAACAACGATGCATCACCAGTGCCGTCGCTGGCTCCGCTCCCGAGCAAAAACGAAGAAAACGCAATTCGAGTCGACGCTGCAGTTGACCCGCCTCAGCAGGGCGAAAGTCGAAGTGTGGTTGGCACGTTGCCATCTGCGTCGTGAACAACCGCGAAGCGCATCGCGGATCCACGCCGTGGACGACGGCACACCTCCAGTGCCGTCGCCGGCTCTGCTCCTGGGCAAAAACAATGTGCAGCTCGAGTTACGCCAGCCATGTATGCATCGATGGTGGAATTATGAAATTATGACCGATAGCGATGTGGTCGAAACTAGTGCCCGTGAACGGTGATACTTCGTTTTGAATTGACGCTAGCGACAACATGAAAGCGAGCATTTCATCGCGTCTGTTTCTGAGGCTCCACCAAGAAGCAAAAGTTATCCATGGGCATCATTATGATGGCAAAAAGGAGGCAGAGAGATGAAATGCATCCTGATTATGCCCCTGGTACATTCCTATGAGTTTGAAGTTGTTCCTGTCGCATGAAGATGGTTGGAAACGTTTTTTGTCGTTTTCTCAAAACACCAATTTTGACACATTTGCAATAGTGCAGGGATGATATCTCTGGCACAAGGGCAACATTGCTGTTTGCTATCACGGCTCATGGCTGTCTAGAGGTCATTTCTCCCACATAGGCATCGGAGCTGCCATGGAGCTTTTTACGGTCTATGTGCTTGATTATGTTGTATTGTCAAAGTACTGTTTGGGCTGTAAAACTGGCCCAAAGCCTGACAGTGCGGGTTATGCTGAATGGAAAAAAAGCCATCAGTGCCTGAAAAACACTGAAAGTAAAGCCGGGCAGATGGAGGTTGAAGCTGGTCTAATTCTTTTTGAGAGGTTGCTTAAAAGCACTACATGCACTACACAACGATGCTGTGTGATGGAGACAGCAGGACATTCAATGCTATACAGGATGTAAAAGTGTATGGCTTTATTGAAGTCGTGAAAGAGGACTGCGTTAACCAAATTCAGAAAAGAATGGGGACTGCGCTCCGCAACTTGCTACAAAAGCACAAAGCAGACGACAAACGAAGCCTTGGAGGAAAAGGCAAGTTAACTGCAGAACTCATCACCAGACTCAGCATAGGCTCGGCATATATTTAGACGCTATGCAGTGGGCAGTTATGGCGACTTACTACCATATCACCTCAACTGATGGCTGCCCAAACCACAGCCTCTGCCCGACTGGTGAGGGTTCTTGGTGCCACCAAAATGCTGCCAAGGCAAAGGTGAACCTCTGCCCAAGCATCAATACAACCTACCAAGGCATGTTGCAGAAGCTCATTTGCCTGTTACAAAAGCCTGGCTGAGAAGAGCCTACTTGAGAGGTGCCAACGGTACAAGACACAAAATTCAAATGAGAGCTTGAACACTGTTATTTGGAGCCTGATTTCTAAGGAAAAACATTCATCACTGTTCACAGTGCAAACAGCCATTGCTGAAGCAGTACTCTGCTCCAGCACTGGCAGTGAATATACCACAACTGCAATCTTGAACGAGCTGGACATGAACGCCAGCAGCACTGCCTCCAGGAGAGCAAAAGAGAAAGACTTGCGCTGCAGCTCCAGCTCCACTAAGAAGCAAGAGTCAGCTATGGGCATCAGGAAGATGGCAAAAAGGCGACACAGAGATGCCATGCATCCAGATTATGCCCCTGGTGCATTTGTTTGAATTTTAACTTATTACTTTTACATAAACATAGTTGGAAACGCTTTTTCTTATTTTCTCAAAACTACAATTTTGACACATTTCCAATAGTGCAGGGATGATATCTCTGGTTCTAGGTGGACTAGCTTCATAATTCTTTTTTTGTTGGAAAAATGAACTCACCGAGAGTGAAATAAGACTAAAACAAGACCAAATACCAATTAGTATAATTTTAAAACAATGCAATTTGTCTGAGCCTCATATCAAATTTTCCCTGGTATAAAGTTTAATATGCCATATCTTTTGTTCAAATGGGTCTAAAAACGTTCATATTACCTTATTTCACACAGTGGACATTCTAGAGCATGCCTGTATGCTCAACTTCACTGTGGCCTTTACTGTTACATAATTAAATTACCTGCAAGTTTCAAACAAAGATTACGTAATATTTTGAGAACAACTTGTTTCACAGGAAAACTGAGTGCATATTTGAAATCAGCATACTGAAATGCATAAATCAGGTAAGTTTTATGAATATCCATCAAGAAATAAGGAAAATAGTCTTAAGAGGGGTGTCCCCCCTTAACCTTCCGAGATATCCTTCAGTGCCCTCACATTGTTCGAAGAACTACACTAAAGTGTCCAGGCAAGCGTCAGCTGCATCACAGGTCACCAGTAGAGATTCAGGCGCAACATCCATGCTGTTGTCAGCAGCAGTTTCTGATGATAGGTCGAGAACCTTTTCAATTAAAGCTTCCAGTGTGTCAGCCCTGCACGTTTGCCCACCTTCATCAATGCTGCCATACGTACTCATGTCAACGGAGACACCTTTACTCCTCAGTGTAGAAACAATGCTTCTCTCCTCTAAGTTCGCAGTGGAGTCCTCACTCATAGTTTCATTCTGCGCTGAGCAGTCACTAGGCGCCACAATCCCCGCATGGCGGAAGGCATTGGCAATGGTCGCTTAATTAACCTGCTTCCAGGCACTTGTCAGTAAGTGGACAGCACTTAGCAGGTTCACTGTGTACTCTTCACTGGTCTCCATGCAAATTAGCATCCTTTGCAACCGAGAGCGCCAATAGTGCCTCTTCAACCTGCTTATCACTCCCTGGTCCATGGGCTGCAGCTTCGCCGTTGTATTTGCTGGTAGAAATTCCAGACGGATGGCAGAAAGCCCAGTGACGTGACCATGTCCGGGACAGTTATCAACAGCAAACAGAACTTTCCTTTTCTGTCTCTGGAAGTGGTGATCCATCTCCTGAACCCACTGCTCAAAAAGCGCTTGCGTCATCCATGCCTTCGAATTAGCCATGTATGTGACTGTCAGCATTTTTATGTTTTTAAAGCAGCGCGGTGCTTTAGACTTCCCAATCACCAGCAACCTTAGCTTGTCAGTCCCAGACATATTCGCGCCCACGAGGACCATTACCCGAAGCTCGCTGTGCTTTCCCGCCACGCAGTTATCACCAGCAAATGCGAGCGTTTTGTTTGGAAGCAGGTGGTAGAATAGTGCAGTTTCGTCTACACTGCATTTATTTTGAGAGTCATATTCTTCCATGGAGGTCATTCAGCTTGTTCTGCCTCCAATCGCTGTAGGTCATTTTGTCCACTGCACTGGCCTCACCGACAACACAACGAAAGGCCAGTGCATGCCTTCTCCGAAAACGGTCGAGCCAGCCATCGTTGCACGCAAACTCCACATTCAGCCACAGCGTTATTTCTTCTGCTTTTGCTTTCAATATCGCTCCATTCACTGGCGAATTCGCACCGCACGCTCTTTTCACCCAAGCAAGCAAAACGTCTTCTAGGTCTTTGTGCATAGCTGTGCGCATTCTCTTCCGCTTTGGTGCAAACTCACCGTCTTGCAAAGCATTAGTAATCCGCTCCTTGTCTTTCACAATACCGCTCACGGTACTTTTCGCGATGCCGAACTTGCGCGCTATTTCGGTCTTTGAAAGCCGGCCAGCGCGAACTTCGGTTAAAACTTCAAATCTTCTCACGAAGCTCAAGCGGCTTTTTCCGAGGTTTTGGCTTACTAGTCATACTAGCAACACGATGAACAGGGCGCGCACTAAAACAAACAGCGGACACCACAATGTGGCGGCGTACAGACAGGCGGGAGATTGCGGAACATGGCAAGGTCACAGCGCACACGCATGCCATGAACAATCGATATGCCTACTGCACAGTTTGCGCGGCAGCCAGCAAACACGTGAGACACTGCCACATGGCATCGGTAGCACTGGCATGACGACACTGTCATGTGATCATCATTGGGAAACAGCATTGGCTGCTTTTTGTTCTCTCTTTTTTCTCTTTGCCTTTTTTTATTCTCGAGTTTTGCTGGCTTTCCTGGCTGGGCTGCCCACATGTTCTTTCTCTCTCTCTCTCTGTGCCGCTTTTGCTCCCTGCCCGAGATTGTAGGAGGAGTCTGCAAGTTGCAAGAACTCTGCCGACACGACGCGAATCTACTGGCACAATAAAGACAGATTATTGTTGGGAGTTTGCTGCAGGGGGTGGAAGGGGGGTGGGGGGGTGCAAGGAGTAGGGAGGGGAGGAGCAGCGGCAGTTCTGCTTTCACAGAATCGCCTTTTCAACGAAGACGTGGTTAGGTCTCTGCCTCCCCGCGTCGCACGGAGGGTTGGCGGCGCAAAAAAGCTTTCATCTTTTTTCACTTTTTCATTCTTTCTTTCCGCTGAAATACTGCTTGAATGGTCGAGTAACGCTGCATGGCTTGGGCGCGGTTGGTTGTGAAAGTTCATCTTAACCGAATAGCGCGTGCGCAGTGTACATTGAAGCAGATTTTTTTTGCATTGGCTCTATGGGAAACCAAACAAACGACCTCCACTGTTCATCTTAACCGAGGGTTCATCTTAAGCGAGTTCGTCTTAACGGGAGTCTACTGTTTATGGGTTAAACTGATAGAGAGCTGTGCAAAGTAAACTTTATGCTGACTGCCCCGTGCTTAATATTAATTGAACTGAGGCTGCTGGGGTTAATGATTCACTTGGCAGCATAACCATCTGCTAAAGTCAGCAGGTGAGGTTATTACTTCTGGAAGAATTTTCTGAGCCACCGTGACTCCCTTGGTTTCTTATTTTTCTTTATTAAGAGCTTCATGGTAGCGTTTTTTTTCTGCTGTGCGTGCTCTGTCGCAAGCCTATGCTAGCACTTTAAAAGTGGTGGTATTGCCATCAGTGGAAGCACTGCACAGTAAAAAACCCCAGGGAGTGTAAACTAATCCGGTGCCCTCCACTGTGGCGTCTCTCATGTGCAGCTGTGAGAGATTCAGCCTCATTAACCGTGCCTTACTCTCTTTTGTGATACCAGCAACGAAGCTGGTTCTCAGAATCAGTCTTTAGGCGATCCAGTTTACAGCAGTTGGTGGTACAGTCAAGCCCGCTTATAACGAACATGAGCATCACGCGGCGCCCGTTCGTTATATCCCAAAGTTTGTAGTAAGTGGACCACAGCTTTAAAGACAGTTGCTTGTCAAAGCACAAAATTTCAAAAATTTTTTCTTTGCGAAAAAGTTCGTGATGGACGTCTGTTTTTGCAGCGCAGATCCGATGAGTGAGGTCTCCAGTTTATTTAAAGCAGAAGCGTGCTCTTTGCCGAGGCCCTTGGCACAGTCAAGGTGTCTGAGGCTCTCTGTGTAGCCCATTGCTGCAGGCACGCTTATGGCAGCTGGCCCCAAAGTTTCATCGTCATCCGATTCCTCCGCGTCACTCTTGTCCCGCACTTCAGAAATGATTCCCACGTCCGTGCTCAGTTCCGCGGTGTCGGCATTGTCGTCAACAGAAATAGAATCATTCCAACCAGTGTCGACCCCCCATGCCGGAGTCGACGACGTGCTGCCTCAAATCGCTGCCGGGCTGGTCATCTTCCGAAGCATCGGGCTCAGCATCAGCAGACACTGTGTCAACGAAGCTGGTCTTGTGGAAGCAGTTCCGCACGCAAGTGGCCGCCACCTTCGCCCAGGCCGGTTTCATCATCTCTACCGCTGAATACAATGGAAATGGGCACGGTGTTCCCATCCGCCGTCCCGAATTACAACCAGGGAACGAGATTTGAACGAAGCCAACGAAACGTCCGCACCACAATAAGAGTGACAAAAGCGCGCAGCAGGGTAGACTAGCAACGTGGACAAGCGGCAATCAACCTAAAGATATACAGATGCACAGTGCCAGCGAAGAGACCAATGAGGGGCGTCCGTGAGCGTCAGTGCAGCCACCTCTTGGCTACCACGGCAGGCTTACTTCACGGAGTGTGGCCTCCAAGATTAGCCCAGGCAGCGCGGCTGATTGCAGAGGCTGCACACGGATTTACAAGAGAGAGAGGAGAGGGGAGCAGAGTTGCGAGGAGGGGCAGGAGGGCGATCTTGGAAGGCGCGTCGCCGAGGAAAAGGTAGCTCGCTTGAGAGCGGCATGAAACGGCCAGCGGGGAGGGCAGTTCGCCTCCGATGAGGCTCTGGAAAACAAGCCATGCGCTGGGCGCAAAACGGGATCGGAGGCAGGTTATCTCGCATCTCGGCACCGGGCTTATGCCATCCGTTCGCTGTAACCGATCAGCAGGGCTTAAGGGCACAGGGTAAGGTAAAATTAGAAAAAAAATCGTTTTTTTTTCTTTTGGAATTTTAGAAGTTCAATTCTTTCTACACATGTTCCATGATAGCACTTTCCTCAGAAAGCCATATTTACGGCTGAAAAACGCTTTTTCTGAAACCAAGTAGTGAGCGGCCACGCCCCCTTTCAGGATTAACGTCAATTTTTTCAACCAAAAAGTCCACCACCTGATTTCAAAACTTGTGTAAAATCAGCTACATATAAAAAATTGTCTGGCAACTATTGTACAGCTCCCCTTTTTTAGCCAAGACAATCCTGAGACGCTTTGCACGTTTTTTCCACGTTTCTGCAACCTTCATGCAGCTGCGTCCGAGTGCTATCCCTTTCGATCAGTATTGTAAATTGTGCCGGTGTTGGTTGCTGCTGATAAGTTGAGATGCCCAGGGCAAAGAAGGCCTTCGTCAGGCGTGAATTTCACGGCAACCGCTACGCTCATCGTGAAAAAGCAAAAGGATGTCCACGACCGAATGAGATCCCGAACGCCGAACGCGCCAGCTCCTCGACATCGAAGCTTTCAAGATTTTCTCTGTGCTTCCAGGAAGAGGATGTGCTACAGAGCAGCAGCCAATATGCCTTAATGGACATGGACGGCATTTGTGCCGCAATTACACAGATTTGTGTGTGCAGAGAGTGCGGTGGAAGTGTTGAGCTCATCGAAATTGTGACAAAACGGGTAGGTGTTGCAAGCGTTTACAGTTTGAACTGTGAAGTGTGTAGTGCCGCACAACGATTTGAGACGTCGAAGAAAACTACTTCTGGCCTCTATGAAGCCAACCTCAGGTTAGTGTATGCCTTGAGGTCCATTGGTAAGGGAATGGCTGCAGGAAATATACTCTGTGCTATGCTAAACCTTCCTAAGCCGCCGACAAAGTTTGCGAAATACAATCAAGAGCTTCTAGGTCACATCGAAGCTGCTGCTCAGGAGTCGATGAAAAGGGCAGCTGACGAAGCTGTGCAGCTGAATGAGGGGGATAAAGACATCGCAGTTGCTCTTGATGGAAGCTGGCAGAAGCGAGGCCATACTTCCAATAACGGCATAGTCTCTGCGACCAGTGTAGACTCTGGGAAGGTGCTGGATGTGGAGGTTTTGTCTAAACGTTGTCCAAAGTGCAGCATCAAGGGTACAAACAGTGACCCCCTTCATAGAGAGGTGTGCCAAAGCAACTACCAAGGCACCAGCGGTGGAATGGAAGTCGCAGGAGCACTGAAAATTTTCGGCAGGAGTGAGGAGCTTCACGGCGTTCGATACGTCAAATACCTTGGGGATGATGACAGCAAGGCTTTTATGGCTGTGAAGGCACAAATGCCATATGGTGATTCCGTTGAAATATCCAAGGTTGAGTGCATAGGGCACGTGCAAAAAAGGATGGGCACAAGGTTACGAAGGCTAAAAAAAGGAAACAAAGCAGGAAAACTCTCTGATGGAAAGAGCCTCTCGGGCCGAGGCCGACTGACTGATGCAGTAATAGACAAGCTCCAGACGTACTATGGTTTGGCCATCAGAAGAAATGTAGGAAACCTGGATGAAATGCGAAAGGCCGTTTGGGCAACCTTCTTCCACTTATCGGCCACAGACGATGACCCATGCCATGGACTTTGCCCAAAGGGACCTGATACGTGGTGTGCCTTCAACAGAAGTCAGTCAGAGGGCAAGCCATTTTTCCACAAGGAGAGTTTGCCTGCATCTGTCTTGGAGGCTATCAAACCCATTTATAGGGAGCTATCGAAGGCTGAGCTCCTAGAGAAGTGCCTGCATGGGGAACTCAAAATGCAAATGAGTCGTTCAACCATGTTGTTTGGGAACGCGCGCCAAAGAATGTGTTTGTTAGGCTTCGGACCCCACGGATGGCAACACTGGATGCTGTTCTTTCATTTAATGATGGTAGCATCGCACGGGCCAGCATTTTGAAGGCGTGTGGATTGAACACCATCAAGTGGCTGAGGGAAGCTGACCATAAGCGCATGTACTTTGCGGACCGAGCAACACGACAGCTTACAAAAGAGGCCCGACAGTCAAAACGACAAGCCGAAAAGCGAAAAAATGACGGCGACAGTGACTACGAATCAGGGGGCTATTAAACCAATTACTATGGAGGCGTTTCTGCGAATAAAAAATGGTTTTTCACATCTTTTTTCTTTACGCTCTATTATCTCAAAACAGTGTTTTTTCTTACAAAGGTACCATTATTTCCAATGCCTTTCAAGACAGACGGCTGATTTTTTTTTGCAATCATCTACATAAGTGTTGCCAACTACTGAACTAGAATTAAGCAGTTTCACTGAGCAGTTATTCTGTTATGAATTTTGAAATGCGCAAAGAAAGGCCAGATTTGTGTACTACCGGAAAAAATTTTATTAAAAATCGAATTTTCAACACATTTCAAATATTCTAGTTCAGTAAAAAGAGCACAAAATTTGGAAAACAATGATATATTTATTATTAGGCTACTGTTATTAGTTAGTGAGAAACATGTACCTCAACATGGCCTAAAATGCATGGGAAGTATAGGGCTTACCCTGTGCCCTTAATGACGTTTGTTATACGTGTGATTTTGTGCCATTGAAATAATTATATTTTGATAGTCGCGAAAAGTCTCGTTCGTTATAAGCGATAGTTCGTCTTAAGTGGGGCCGTTATATGTGGGCTCGACTGTATGTGCTGTGCCATCCCATTTTCATGAAAATTTTGTGTGCCACTTCACTGGTGCCTTACTTCTCCCCATAGCTCCCATCTTTTTTTATCTCTAGCTTCAGAGTACTCCCTAATTGAAGTCCCCTGAATCTTCCATCATCTCAGTGTACAAATATTCATGTACACAGCAACACTTCTGATACTTTTTCTGCCAAACTTCAGTGACAAGGTTCAGTGCACTTGTGCTGTGCTCATACTATGCATCAGATGGCAAGCTCAACGTCTGCACCAATCTTACCTTATTTACTTGAATCTAGGCTTGCCACGATTCTAAGCTGACACCCAAAAGTTGGAGGCCAAATAAAGCAGAAAACTTTCTTTGAATGCAGGCCTGCCGAAACAGCAATTGAGGACGACTGCAGGGACAGCATGCAAACGGGATTTATTTCCACGAACCTGCTCCCGCTCACTCGTCCTCGTCATTGCTGACCTCCTTATCACTGTCCTCTTCGTACAGAGCACAGTCCTCTGTGCCATCAAGTGCACTGAGAATGCTGTACTTTTGGAACAAGCGCGCAACCAAGCTTTCCGAAATGTCATCCCAGGCTGTAGCAATCCAGCTAGCTAAAACTCCTAGCAACGGCGTATTTGATGCGGCCTGTTGGAGTTTGCTTGAGCCTTTCACTTGTCCCATAGAATGCCTTGCTCTCTTGCCAGCTCTCTCACTTTGGCAACTCTGTGGTCACTGGAAGTGCCGCTGACCTTCACAATTTCACAAACTCTGCCAGTGCTGAATCCACTTGAGAATGGCAGCCTTTCTTTGGGCTCGTGAAGGCCCTTCTCGCTGTGGTGCAAGCAAAAAGCTCATCACGCTGCCCTCTTCCAACAGAAAATGAGGTCGAAATGGCAGGTATTGCACGTGTGTGCGTTTATTGGCATTGGCTATGGATATTAATAGCTACAGTGCCGTCTTCTGTTGGCATCTTGTGGGGGAGCCAGATGCATGCAATTTTTTAGCAAACATAGAACGGAAGTATCAGTTTGCACACACCAGAAACTTACGGTAAATGAGCCTGAATTGACAGGAATACATGGTATATTTTATTGGAGCCAAAATCTGTAAAACGCACATATGGTGAGATTCTGGTTGGCTTCATAACACACTGTTGACTGTGCATTGCGACAGTGTTCAACAGCTGCCCAAGGTCTTGAGTTTCAGTCCTTGCTACGGTAAATGCATTTCAGTGGAGATTATTGAAAAAAAAAGCACCTGTGTCCTATGTTTGTTCGTGCAAGTTAAAGAATCACAGGAGGTCGCAGTTAATCCAGAGCCCTCCACAGTGGCGTCTCTTAGAGGCCCTTTGCAGCTTCAAAGTGCAGAGCTCCATAAGAGCAGCCCGAGAACTGTTCCGCGGAACAGTTCTCGGGCTGCTCTCATACCCTGGGGTCAGAATGCAGAAATCAGAATGCCGATCATTGATATAATTCGCAGCCCTCCACCGTGGAGCCTTGTACAGTGAAAGCTCGTTAATTTGAACCTTGATAATTCGAATTTTCGAATAATTCTAACTACACTACTTGGTCCGGCCAAGCTGCATAGAGATCTATGTACAAAAAGCCCGTTAATTCGAAAGCGAGTTGGTTCCGCTACGAATAATTCGAACTACACACCGCCACGTCTGGGCAGCTTGGAACATAGCACGTGGCCAAAAAAAAAAGCACTTCCGCATAGTTAGAGGCTGCGCACGTCCTAAACGGGGACTGAACATGGAACCAGTTAAAACCGTGTAAGAGTAGGTAAAGCCTAAATGGCACCATCCCCGGCGCGGCGCTGGAGGGTAGGGGTTGCCGGCTGTGTCGGCGGCTGCCTACCCTCATTTCCGCACAGCCTCTGAAACTCACAACTAAATACTCGTTAATTCTAGCCCTGTTAACTTGGAAATACAGATCAGTACTGTCGGCGCAGTCTCAGCCAACGACCATGAAAGGCTATGACTTAGGACAGGCGCTACAAATTATGTGTGAAAAACTTTTCTTTGCGAGTGTCATCCATCTTTACACCCATCAGTCACCAACGGAAGCACGCAGTCAGCCGCGATCATGATGCCGGCTTTTAACATCACCCGGCCGTGGCCCGGCGGTCAGCCGCTGGCCAGAAGCGGCCAACACGGGCTAACAGCGCGGACCAATCAGGGCGCGAATGCGTCTGACTTCCGCCCGCTTCTACAACATGGCCGTGCCTGTTGAAGCCTCGGGCCCACGACCCAAGCGGTCTCTCGCTTGACCGCGAACTCATCGTCCGCTACTGTGCCTCGTGTTCACGGCAAACAAAAGTCGCACGAAGCTTTCGCTTTGTCTGAATATGCTCGCAGCACAAAATTTTTGCTATGAAATGCGCTAGATTTTTAGAATGTTTCCGGTTTTTGAAAGCTGTTAGTGTTAGCCACTACGTGTCGGTTGATGTCAGGAAGCGTGGGAGGTTCAAACAGGTTAACTATTTTGGTTCAGAAAGGGGCCACAAAGAATAATTCGTCCTCTTTGTTGTCATTGAATAAATAATAGCTTAATTGTAAATGCACAGCTGTTCTTTTCAGCTTTTTGCTAAGCATATGGTGCCGCTTGTGGTGCTGCATGGCGGCGGTGCGGCGGCGTTCCACCGTGCCGCTCAAAATTCGCAGCGCAAGTTCGCTCCATGTGGGTCACCCCTTAAGGCGAATGTACTGAAAACGAGGCTTGCACAACCGGAGAAGTGCTGGCACTCTGCGAAGTTCTCTTCTCCCCCTTGCTAAAGCTAAGTCAAAAAGTACACACCGTGAGGCTATTACTGCGCAGTATCTTGGCGCACTGTCAAGAAATGCGTTGTGGACCATGACAGTGCAAAACGGAGGGAAGTGTTAGTGACTGACGCTTTTCTTTTTTTCAAATTCTTAGGCAAAAATTGGGGGTGGGTGGGTCATTATGTGAGTGGGTTGATTACACGGGTAAATGTGGTACATATATCGTAATGCAAATGGTTCTTGTCAGTTTTTTCGAGGCCATTCGATAATTCGAACATCGGATAATTCAAACTTTTTTCCTTGTTCCTGAAAGTTTGAATTAACGAGCTTTCACTGTATAGCTTTCAGGTCAGCTTTGTTGAGTAAAACATCTTGCCATATTTTTTTTACTGCGCTGGTTGTATTAGCCTGGTTCTGCTAGTTTCATGTTATCATCATTGTCCCTCCTATTTGGCCCATTCCAGCATGGAAAGACAAATGACGACATTTAGTATGCACAAAGCTGCTTGCTCACGGTCACAGCCACTCTACCCTGGTCTGCGTCCTGTCAGAGGCCAACTTATACAACTGAATTTGAACCAAGGCTGTAACCCAAACTGTGATGCAGGATATGCTTGCCCTCAGCCACAAATATGTTGTCATTCGCTTATTGGCTACTGCAGATATTTGGCTTTAGTTTAGCTATTTGTCTGTGCTATTTGTGTAGTGGAGAATCTCTTGAAAGCTCTTGGTAAAAAGCTAAACATATTACTTAAGTGCTCCGCAGAGATTCGTTGCTAGAAGGACTCTCCCGTTGAAAGGTTGCTTGCTTACTTGTATGGGCCACTGCAGGCGTGCCGAATACGAAGTTAGCACGGCGTCTGTGTTTAAGCAGCTGTGCTAAGGAATGCAGACACTTGATGCCGTGTGCTGCTCTTGCAGCCCGCATTATGGAAGTTTTTCAGCACTAACAGTGTTGCAAAACACCAGAAATAAAACTAGAGGTCACCGAGCCAATTTGAGCTTCTAATAAGAGTCCTCAGTGGGCAGCTCTCTAGCCCTCCCCGCCTCCTACAACCAGACACGAAATATACCGGTTTACTGCCAAATGGGAACGACATTCTTCTGTTCTGCCTGTTTTCAAAATCGGTCCTAAGTAGGACGCCCCTTGTAAGCCCACCGGACATCCAGATTCGGATTTTCAGATGCCCACCCGACATCCGGATTCAGATGTCCACTTTCGTACCTGCTGTGTTCTTCCTTCGGATGTCCAAATTCGGCTTCAGACGTACGGACCTTAAATGGACATCCGCTGGACATTGCTGGCCGTCTGGGTTCTGCTCTGTTTCCAAAAAAAAAGTCGCGAAGTGTGGTGCTCATCACTCTGTACTTGGAGAGTAAACAGCCGCCATCTTGTTTCTTCTTTCTTTGCAGGCCAGGGATCGCTAGACTTCTTGGAGAATACTGGAAAGCAGAAAGGCCCAAAGCCAGCTGCAGCTGGCAACCAACCAGGAAAAGGAAAGCGCCTCTCAAAGTGAGTCATTCGCATGCAATGGAGGGCATACAGGTAGCTGCAGCATGTAAGGGAACACTCAGTTTGCAGTCAAGAGCATTATTCATACAGTGAAGTAAATGTTTTATCAGTACCATCCATCCAGAGAGAGCCGCCGCGGTGGCTCAGTGGTGATGGCGCTCGGCTGCTGACCCGAAAAGCGCGGGTTCGATGCCGGTCACGGTGGTTGAATTTCAATGGAGGCGAAATTCTAGAGGCCTCTGTACTGTGCAATGTCAGTGCACATTTAGGAACCCCAGGTGGTCGAAATTTCTGGAGCCCTTCACTATGGCGTCCCCATAACCTGAGTCGCTTCGGGACGTTAAACCCCTATAAAACAAACATCCAGAGTGAAATTAGTATTGTGCCTCTCACTCAAGCTTATAGAGTAATCGTTTGCTCAATGTGTACAGAGTGTTTCACCTAAGACTACACAATTTTTAAAAATAGGCTTTTTGAGTTATAAGAGCACTTTTATCGGCATAGCATTGTTAGCTGTGTAGTACATCAGAATACAGCTAAGGCTAACTATAGCAGGCTGGTCATTTAATATTGAGCAGTTAACTTTTTAACTATTACTGTTAGGCTCCTTAATTATTGAGAGGTGCAGAGCCCACCATAAGTAATATCTGTATCAGTTTTTAGAATTTAGAATACATGGTTATCCTCGGTGCTGTTGCCCAACAAATTTTGGCTACATTACGCCAGAATGCACGCATTGCATCAGAATATATGTCAGAATACTAATGAAAGTGTGCCGGCATAAATGCATTAAATCACTCCTCCCACACTTGGCGTTAAGAACACTCACTGACACCAGCATTTCGGACCACCCCAGTTGTTGCTCCACGTCTCACTGCCATGGTGGCAAATCTGTGGTCAGTTTTCTCACCTTCCTCCTCCTCCTCTTCTCTGGCACACTTTGTGCATCCTGCCAGGTCGCAATTGAAGAGGCAGTACAAAGACAAGAAGTACGGCTATGGCGGCCAGCGCAAGCGGTCCAAGTTCAACACGGCGAGCAGTTCGGCCGACGTGGAGGGCTTCAGTCGGAAGAAGCACAACATGGCACCAGGGGCCGGCAAGGTTTGGTCGTCTTTCCTGCCCTCTCTGTTAGGACTGCGTTTACACCTGTCAAAGAGTCAGGATGAGCATTGCCTCACATGGCAATGCTTTATGCTTTTTAATGTGCGAGCATTAGAGGGGACATGTCGCAGAGGTAGTGAAACCCTCTGAAGCCCTAGGAGTGAAGCCCTGCTCACCGGATTGTGAGCAAACTGTCCACTGTCGCAGGTGGTAGTAAAATTACCGATTTGTCACGAGTGGTTGCCCGTCAAGAGCATCCTAGGTCACAGAAGTCCCACCGGTGGTAGCACCTGCCATCGCAGGGCAGTGCTGCATCGCTTAACCGCTGCACCAGGGTACAAGGACTCCCAGGGATCTATGAAGGCAAAATAGAGAATGTCTGATGTTGCGGCATTAATGGGCGGACTGCTCTTAAAAGAAAAAATTTTTGTTTCTGCTCCAAATTTAATCAAATTACACACTCTTGACTAGGTTTCCGTGCTGATTCCAAAAAATCTCATTGGTTTCATGATAGGCTGATTAGTTCCTGAGTTATGCATAATTAACACCCTCTCATTAATAAGAAAAATTAAGAGAAAAAGCACATTATAAATTCATAAATTTCACTTGGTTAGGTTCTGGAAACACAAAAGGGTGAAATGTTGGATACAGTTTTTCAATTTTACCGTCATAAGTAGTTTTTAAAGACATTGAAACTCAAGGTACAAATAGTGTCCAACTTTCAATCAAAAACTAGAGCAAATTAAAAAATTTCTGAACCTTAATTACAAATTCTGCTCCCAACATTGCCTAGTCTACACATATGGCTACGTGCTAAAAAAAGTGTTGTTTATGGCAAAGTGCTTCAAATTTGTTCACATACTGGCATTAGCAGACACCCAATAGCCTTCTGGGATGTAGTCTGTATGACCAGAGTGATTAAAATGGCGCTTTTTCAGTGTGCGCTGCAGATTTTCTGCAGATTCAACTCCGTGTAAACGTCCCGAACTGATGGCGCACAGTCGAAAGTCAACTTCTGAGCCGCACGGTCCACCGCGGAAGTCAACTTCTTTTTGGCGTATTTCTTCCAAGTTTTTGAATGCACACCGCGGTGGGATATGTTCATCACCGAAAATATGTCATTCAACACGGCACGCTGGTTTCCCGTTGACTGCATCGCGCGCACAGCGAGGATGTTCACCGCGAACGGGCTCACTGTCTGGTCGGTCTCCACACGCGGCGAACTCCATCGAGATGAAATGTCGCAACAGTTCACACATGTCAGGATCAGTTTGGCGGCGAGGCCATACTCTCTGTCGGATTTTTGTGTCGTCACGTCGCCATTGCATACTTTGCACTTCACTGACGCCAGTATCTTGTTCACCGAATGCAAGCTGACGATGGAGAAGGTGTCGCCGAGTGGGGCAGTTGCGGAGTCTCTCATTCCACTGAAGAACGCTGCCTTGCACTCTGTTGCTGGCACTGATGCTGTCTGCTGAAGTTTCTCCTGAACTTTCTTGTCCATTTCTTCGATCGCACAAGGTTGCAGCTTTGGGGTATCATGTCGAACACGACCGCTGCCTGTTGAGGCTTCCGCGACCGGCGCCGCAGTTAGGCTTAGCTCGATCGGCACCTCCCGATCCGCCTGCAGAGGCGTATCCACGGCGCTTGCGGTGTCCGTGCTGCTCGAGGTGACCGTGATGCTTTTGTTCAGGTTGGTAATGAGCGATTATTGTCCTCTTTTTCCCGTATCTGTGAGTCATGTGGAACTTTGGCGCCGACGTTGACATCGTCGCGAGGTGCACCAGCTAACACACCTTGGCAAGATGGCTACCGCTTGCTCTCAACGGATGCTTTCAGCAGATGACACAAGGCCTTTCAGCCAATTAGATAGCAGCCTTCGGTCACGTGCACCAACTAGCGAATAGCATCGTGCGTTGCGACTGCTTTTTTGGCGGCATTTTCTCCCTCATTCAATAAGCATAACAAAGCAGCAACTGCGCGAAATTCAAAACGAAAAGCAGCTCTTCCAAATGAGACCAAGATGGCTGCGATCGCTGCAGTGAAACGATAATAGCATGTCGCGGAAAAAGCCCTGTTATTGCGCAAAAATCTGTCAAGAGAGAGCTCGGATCCAAGTTGTCTACTCATTTTACAGCTCAAATGTTGGCTCTGGAGATTAGAAAATTCACAGGCTCGTAAAGAAACAGCTTCAGATTTTGAAAATTCCATTTTTGAAAAATCAATTTTTTTCACGATTTTTTTGCCTCCAAGAGCCGTCTCCCCTCTTAAAAGATGACAAGAACAGAAAGGCCAAGAACAAAAATAAAAAAAATCAAAAATTAAATAAGAAGTCAGCATGTGATCAGCTAGTGTAGTGCGTAGTGGTGACTGCTCATTCATTCCCAAAGTGTCACCCAAATTGGTGTCATTGAGTTTTTTTGCTGGCCTATATTAAATGTGGCCTCATGTGTGCATACTAGCTGCAGTGTCTACTCAGTGTATGCATAGGTTGTGTGTCTGCACATACGTACATAGTGCTGCTTATAAGTCTATTTTTTTTTTGCAAGAACAATCTTTCAAAATTGACGGGTCGACCTGTATGCAGAGCCAGCCTATATTTAGGGGTTGAAGGTAGTTTCATCCAAGCCAATGGGAATATACACCTCTTGCCCATGCCAGTTCTAAGCAGAAAGCATGGACCTCCATGAGTGAAAAAAAACAAATCGTGTGTTCAATGAATATCAATTCTGCTGACAAAAATTTGAATTGCGAGCAATTTACGGGGCTCGCTTGTGCTCTGGGTGTTCTTGGGCGTTCAGTAGACAGTGTGAGAGCAAACTTCCGATATTCTCAGTGGCGTAGTAGAAGCTGCAGATTGTGTGTTGTGGTGGAATCTGAAACCATAGAACCTTTGGCAGTTATGTCTGCCTCTGTCAGCCAGGCAGCAGGCAAGTATGGAAAGCAGGACAGGGAGCCGTTTTATTGTGCTTGGTCGCTGTTTATCTCCGACTGTTTGCCTTGCCATTGTCTTTAGATGTGTGCGTGCTGTGATGCGATGGGATTTCGAAACTACGTAATGAAGTGTGATGTATTCGTCAACTTATATATTTTTGGCCAGCAACATTGCATATTGGGGGCCCGACTTATGCTTGTGCTACACGGGTACGTTGAAATGACATTCGAGTCGAACGGCATTCGAAACTTCGAATGGCATTCAGACTGGACGGACCCGTACGGTGCTACACGACTATTCCAAAAGCATTCAAAAGCTTCAGTATTCTGCCGCCAAGCTACAGGGGTGCTGCTGCCGTCAAGTTTTGTTTTAAACAAATATAGCAGCAACAATTAATTTGTATAGTTACAGTCCGCTATAAAATTGCTACATTTAAAAGTAATATGTCATTTCTAATAAATTTTACTATTTATTCATTACTAAACGCCTCTGTTCTAATAGAGGCCCAAGCCCATAGCCCTGCCATTTTTTGTGTGCGGTCTGTTGGCTACATTGGGCTCTATCTCCTGCGTGTGTCGCAAAAACAAAAAGTGCAATAAACTTCACCGAATAAAAAAAAAGCTCACTTAAAATGTACACACAGATGCACAGACGCACATGCACACAAAATAAAAAGACAAAACACAGCAAAAGCAACAGCACAAAGTGAAAAAACACACTGGGTCAAAATGGCTGCCTTTCTTTCCTACGATGGGTTCCAGAGTATGCGGTTAATATTTTCTTGCTAACAAAACTTCTGGAAAAGATCCGTGTAGTGTATATAAATAGTATTTATAATTTCATCGTTTAACGAACGTATTTGCTCTTCAAAACCTATGCTGCCACCTATGACGCGAAGACGCTGCGGTAGAGAGTAGTCGCGCTTGTGTTTCGAAGGCATTCCAAAATCTCGAATGTCTCCGCGGAGCTCCGTCGACTCGAATGTCATGTGAACCGATTGCCGTTCAAAAACGTCGTGTAGCAGCGCAGGTTTGGCAGTCGAGTCGAATGACATTCGTTTGGAAGGCATTCGAAACGCCCGTGTAGCACAGGTATTACATTTGAAGTCATTATACGTGGCTATATACAACACTTTTTTCGATACCGTTTTCTGGTTTTATTTAGTTGTTAGTGTTGTATCTATCTTGTGCTGTTCTGTGTCTTATGTACAGTAAAAGCTCGTTAATTCGACACTGACGGGACCGCAAAAAATTGTCGAATTAACCGAATGTCGAAATATCGAATGAACCACAAAAAACATGAAATTTGCCCCAGCATGACATACCTTTATTTGGCAAAGAAGTTTGTTATCGTCGTCTGCTTTTTCGGGCGAATTTGAGCGGCTACAATAGCTCGAACAGCTGCCAGATGCTCCGCGGCACGCGAACCATCCGGAATTTGTTCACAGAAGTCTTCCAGCACGGACAAGGCTTCTGCGGCTTCTTTCACCGTGCGCTTCGGCGTTTGGGGCAGGTGCTCACAATTGTCATCTTCCGACGAATCGTCGTTGTCGGCGCCTGTCACTTCTTGGATGATTTCGTCCTCGGTCAGCTGACCGGCAATGGCGACACCATCATCGATGGACACGTAATCCACGAGCCGCACGGCAGGAGGCAAAACGTTGTCGAAACAGCTGTCGTCTTCTGTGGTTGCGTCAGCTGCTTCTGTCGGCAGTTCCCCCATACCGCAGTTCGGTTGCACAAAACCGCTGTGCCGGAAGCAGTTCGCAATAACTGCTGTAGGCATGTTACCCCATTCGTGCGCCAGAATGTTCAAAGCGCTGAGGAGCGTAAGGTCGTACTTCTTCCCAGCTTCCATACAGAGGAGCATGCGCTGCAATACATGCTTTCTGTACTTGCATTTTATATGCTGGATTATGCCCTGGTCCATGGGCTGAAGGGCTGCGGTTGTATTCGGCAGGAGGAACACAAGCTTAATCCATTCCAGGCCCGACACCTTGCAGTGAGCACTGCAATTGTTCACAACCATGAGGACCTTCCGTTTCTCAGCTCGAAAACACCGATCCATTTGATGAAGCCAGGACTGAAATATGCTGGACGTCATCCAAGCCTTCCTGTTGGCTTGGTATTCAACCGGAAGGCGCCGCGCGTTCTTGAAGCACCTCGGCTTCTGAGCCTTTCCGATCACTAGGAGAGGCAGACGCTCTGTTCCCGTCATGTTGGCGGCAAGTAGCACAGTGACCCTTTTTTTGCTTCTTTTCCCAGCTGTGCAGGGGTCACCTTTAAAGGTGATCGGCTTATCCGGGAGTGCTTTAAAGAAAAGCGCTGTTTCGTCAGCGTTAAATATATTCGGAGCGTCGTACGCAGCTAGGTGTTCACGAAGCCCGGTGATCCGCCACTCCTCGATCCTGTCTTCGTCCACGGATGCTCTTTCGCCACACACACTCTTAAAAGTCAGATTGTGACGGCTTCTGAAGCGAGCAAGCCAACCTTCAGAAGCTTTGAACTCTTCAAGGTTCATTTTTGTGGCAAACCTTTCAGCCTGGGCACAAATTAATGGCCCACTCACAGGGAGGTAGGCCTCACGTGCGTTTCTAATCCATCGCATTACGGCTTCTTCGAGTTCCGGGTGGGCCGCAGTCCGCAGTCGTTTCCTTTTGTCACCGTAGGCTTCACTGTCAAACGCCTCCATAATGCTGTTTTCATTCTTCACGTAAGTGGCCAAGGTGGTTCTTTTAACATCATACTTGACCATCACGTCAGAGCGCGAAACACCATCCTTCAGCACCTTCAATATTTCCACTTTCGTGGTTAGGTCCTTCGCCTGGTTGTACTTCGGCCGCTTTGCCGGTGTCGCCATCGGAGCAGGACGCGATGGCGAGGCACGCAGGCACGGCGCACTACGCACTCGAAAACAGCACAGTAAACACGCTGGCAAACCACGCAATATCCAGAAAAGGCGTGTTAGGGTTCAATAACCGCGATCGTAGCAGCAAGAAACACGGGGCAACGACGACACACACCAAAACGAGACTTGCTGAAGATAGGGTTAACACGACGACTGAGCACGACTTCAAGAGGCAACGAAGCACAAAGAAAGACACCGGGCGCTTCGGCCACTGCTAACCTTGCTTCCCTCGCCCTCTCTCGCACTGCTGATGACGATGACCGTACGGATGGCCTACGCTACATTCTTTTTTTCCAACTTTACAGTAGCGCCGCTCTTGGCGGGCCGTGGAACTAGGTCGAATTAACCGATGGGCGGTAAAATTTGTCCGAATTAACGAGAGTTTTGCCCCAAGACTCCTATATAAAATTGTAGGGACCATGCGTGCAGGTCGAATTATCCGATTGTCCGAATTAACGGGGGTCGAATTTACGAGCTTTCACTGTATTTCACTTTGTAGCAGTTGTTTTTAAGCTATATTTTTGGTGTGTGAGCATTACAACTCTTGTGTCAGAAAATCAATATGTCTGACCATACCATATCTACTCGAGCCTAGGCCGGCCGCAATTCTAGGCTGACCCCCGAAATTCATAAAGTGAGAAAATAAAAGGTTACTTGAATGTAAGCCGTATGAAAAAAGGCATTGACTAGGACTGGAACATGTATTTTATTAAGCTTGCGATGCTTGTCGTAGCACATCGAATGCTCACTCATCATCTTTGTCAACATCGCTGACATCGCTGTCCTCTTTGTAACTGGCTTCCTCCCACAGCGCACTGTCTTCACTTCCATCCAGCGTGTTCGAGACGCTACACTTGCAGAAGGGCCGTACAATCAGTTCGGCTGGAATTTCCTCCCATGCCGCGGCAACCCAGTTCGCCACTTGGCTAAGCGAAGCACGCTTGATGCGCCCGGTCGGTGTGAGCTGGTGGTCGTGAAGCGTCAGCCAGTTGTTGTAGTGCTCCCGCAGCCTATCCTTAAAGGGCTTGTTGATTGCAACGTCGAGTTGTTGTAGCTGGCTCGTCATTCCTGCGGGTATCACCCCAGTGTCCATACCGCCTTTCGAAAGCACTGACTTTAAGGCATCTATCAAGTGGCCCCGATAGGAGTCGAGAATTAAGAGTGACTCTTTGAACAACAGGGCCCCGGCACGACATTGCCAAATGGTCTTCACCCAATCTTCGACTAGGGCACCACTCATACATCCATTTTCGTGTGTGTGCACGACGTTTTTAGGGAAAACCTCTCTGGATGGAAGCGTTTTCCGCTTAAAAATGAGGTACGGCGGCATTTTTCGCCCATCGGCCATGCAACATAACATCACGGTAAGACGTTGCTTTTCATACCCAGCAGTTTTTACTTTCACCTGTTTTGTGCCCTTCTCATCAACTGTGTATGGCACAGGCATGTCGAAATATAGTGGGGTCTAATCGGTGTCACCGATTTGGCCCAGACTGTACTGCTTCTCCAGCCGCTTCTTGATCACAAAGCACTGAAATTCCACCAGCTTCTCCTTAAAATCAGGTGCTAGGTTTTGGCTTAGGGAAGTTCGCTGTTGCAGGCAGAACCCGAAATGCTTCATGAAACGAGTGACCCAGTCCCTGCTGGCTTTAAATTGGGTCTGTAGGACGCCTCTAAAGTTAGCGACCTCCCTTGCCTTTGGTTGTATTATCTCCATCGTCACGGGCACTGCACCTTCCCTTTGCTTCCTGATAAAGTTGGCGACATTCTTTTCCATCTCGTGGTGTCGCCCGCTCTTGGGTCCAATGAAGGCCATTCGCTTTGCAGCGCAGCTGATTAGCTCGTTCCACAGCTTCTGCCACCGGCGCATGTTCTTCTCATCCACGGTGAAGTCGCGCCGGGTTTGTAGGTTTGAAGTGCTTTCCGCTTAAAAGCCGCGACATAATGGCATCGCTTGGGAGGCCCATTGCGCCGCAAACACAGGCGTTTCTCGAAGTCACGTGGCGGCGAACACAAGCAAGTACGGGACGGCGAGTCATTTGTTCACAACGTTCAAAAAGCCTGTACCAACAAGCAAAATGAAGCCTGCAAGCAGCTGCATGCAAGCTATGGCCGCGAGATGGCATTACATGTTTAGCAGTTGCAGGCAAACCACATCCTAAGCTGAGCCCCGACTTTCGTAAACGATTTAAAAACAAAAAGTCTCAGCCTAGATTCGAGTAAATACGGTATTTCTGAAGCTTCTTTTAACAAGTGTCCAAGTGGAGAGTGTGAAATCCTCCTCTCCAAGCGACGTCAGCTAAGGATAGCTACCGGAAGGCTACAACCAACCACGTCCCTGGCTCTGGGGCACTGTCGAAGGCCGAGAGGTGCAAAACGGTGCTCATTGCCTGGCTACCAAATGTTAACATTGCTATATCTTCCGTGGTGCTGTCAGCAAGTGCAAGATAAAGTGTTAACCGCGGCATCGATGCTTGCCGCACCATGGCTAGTCACTTGTGTAATGAGGCAAAGCCAGCTCCCTGCCTGCCAAGCAACCTCAGCTTCGTGCTCGGCGGTTCGATATATCTCTTTTATGGCATTCCTCTTTCGATATGTCGACTAAGAATTGCTTGTATTTTTAAAAATATTTACAAACAGTTCAGTATAACCAGTAATCTTTTATATCCGTGTTCGTTATACCGAGGTTTGACTGTATTTTAAAATTTTACTGTTGTCTTGCAGAAACGTCCTGGCAAGGCAAGGCGGCAGAATATGAAGAACAAGCAGAGGAGAAAATGACGCTGTCCTGCTTGTTGTGTGCACTGGACCAATATATGAGTGGCTGCTGTGAGTTGACTGAGAAAAGAATAAACTGTACATGTTTCTTGTTTGGCATTGTTGTCAATCTGGCATATATAGCAAGGCAGTAGCTGGTTTGCGTTCTGGGGCTCTCAACTTCGGACTCAGCCCCTGTGGTCACTTGCGGCATGTTTCATCAAGCGTGAAATTTTGAAATGTCAGCATCTTTGCATTTTAAATGTGTGGAATGTTTTGGATGATCCACAAAATGGTAACAGAGATGCTTCGTACGTCCAAGAGAAGAGGGCGTTGCACACCACACGATGCACACCATTTACAATCTACCTGTGACAGTTTGCAGAGTTGTTATAGCACCACAAATGGCTGGGTACTAGCTGCAGATATGTGTTGCCTTTAGTCTAGATGCCCTCCGCACCTGTGCGCCTCTTTCTGGCAACTAACAGATGTCATTCTATCATACCTTCGCAACCAGGGATATTTTCTGGCATTTACGTTTAACAGCGGGATGCTTTGAAGGACGATAAGAAATCACACAAACCCAGTGCTTATGTGGAGCTGAAATGTAATACACAAAATGCATAATACTTGACAGGCTACCAAGGGATTAAAAGTTGATATGTAGCTGCAGAATGTAGAGGCACTTTAGCAGCAGACAATTGAAGATAACTGCAATCGATTTTTGTCTGAAAGCAGTACTTATTTATGCAGTCGCAGCTAGAACACTGCTTGGGTTTATTTCTGGAGGCCCAGCCCTGCTTTTGCCGACCAGGAGATTCCAATGAGCTGTGTTGGGCTAGAAAAGGCATTTGATGCCATTAGCGTGTATCCTCCACTTTGCAGCTTAAGGATGATCAGTATACGGAAGCTTGTAAGAGTTATCTTACAGTGGACACTAAAACATTGTAAAAGCGGCTCTAAGAATAAATCAACAAGTGCACATATAGTAGCTTGCCTACAGACCTTGCGTCCCACAAACAAAAAAGGTATACAGGTGTCTACCCTCACAATTTTCGAATCTAACGCATGACTGAAAATTACATTGAGTTAAATTCCTCGTGTGCTTTAAGAAATAACATGGCACTGCTCTGAACTGGTCATTGGAAATGTCAAGAAAGCTGCTTTAAACCTAATGTGTCCTGAGAAGTAAGGGTCAAAAGGGAAGGCTTATTAGAAATCGTTTAGGAAACCTAACGAAGGTTGCAGGCTCACAGGTTGTAAATGCGATGCACGAAAATATCTCGGATAAGCTGTGTGCGATGATTATGCAATCGAACCTTGGTATAGAGAACAGGTAAAAAATCGTAAAAGTTTGATATTGCTGAAAATCGTAATATAAAATTTAGTAAAAAAACGCACGCGTGAGCAGCGCAATTTAATCGGTGATGGGACAGAAACTAGGGCACAGAGTTGTACGTAACGTGTTACAAGTATAATTGGATACATGTGATCAGTTACATTTTCTTTTAATTTTGTAACTAATAGATTACTTTTCAAACAATAATGTTCCGGGTAATTAATGCACTTTTTTCTGCAGTTGGTTACTGGTATACAGTTATTTTTTTTTCCAAAAAGTTGTAACCGACAGTGCAGCATTGAGAACCTCAACCTGATGACAAACACTGGTGCTAATAGGAATGTTTCCTTCATGACAGAGCGACAACAGACCACCTGTCAAAAACCATGACATGCGATCATGTCCGGCCCACAACCGGATCACTGCTATCCTCTATGGCAGTTCTCGTCGTGAGAAACATCATGGGACCACTGTGTAGAGACCGTGGTAGGGACCCTGTCTTGTCAGATGGTGCCACAACTTGCTTCCCACTACACTGAACTCGCAGGCATGCACACACAGCATGGAGCAACAACAAAACGCGACGCTGCATAGAGGACTTGGACACTAAAGCCCTTTGCTCCAGCACATACATTGAGAGGGTGTTCAGTGTAGCTGCTGTTCTCTTCACGAGGAAATGTGGGAAAATTAGTGAATAAAACTGAGAGGTAGCTTCTTTGAAAATTAACGTCTAACAATCTATCAAACAAGCTATAGTAGTTCATATGCAGTTTGGGTATATTTGTGTTAAAGCAATAAAAGTTGGAAGGAGAGTTACACAACAGTAACGAGTTACTTTTTTAGTGCTCTAATTGAATGATTGCTGCAATCAGTCGCATTTCAGATAAAGTAATTGTAATCGGTAATGCAATGTGTACAAGACTGCTCCGGCCATCCGTAATGGAGAAAATATGAGACCTTTTCCGATATTTGAACGCCGTATCGATCCCGGAGTCCACGGAAAACCGTGCCCGCCAGTCAGGTTGGTTTCCCCGCACAGCACCGCTAACGCAGCGGTAGCAGGCTAAGCACCAGCTACGGTTTCTTCCGCGCAGCACTAGTGTCTAGTGAAAATGGTACGTCAGAATGAAGGCTATCGCCGTTTCGACCTCCTCGGGAGCAGTCGACATGAACGCAGCTGTGATGGCTGCTGCTAGGCTACAGCCGTCTGCCTCTGCTAAGGGGGCGCTGTCGGCGAGAGGCGCGAAAGCATGTTAGCACTGTTGGCGAGTGCGAGCTTAAAAAAAATAGCTGTGGTTCAACCCGGCTGAACCTAGTAAGACCATCGAAAGCTCTGGTCTTCAAGTTTTCCAACCATGACGCCTTTCCATATCGTAAAAATCATCAGATTCCCCCTGACGGCGACGATACATCGTCGAAGCACTAGTTGCAGCACTGTGCTCATGCATGGCTTTGTGTGAATGAAGATAAGCACACGCCACAAGCTTTTATATAGCGAACGGCGTGTCACGCGATTTCCGCCAGTTGCGAGAGTGCCGTCTGCTCCCTATACGCAGCTGCGGTGAGTCACGTGGCATGACGTCAGAGCCAAGACTCTGCTCCTCCCGGTTTGAACGTCAAATTTCATAGCCATATGACCTTCAGCTCTGCACGGGAGTAGTAGAGCGTTCGCTCTAAAGCACTATTGCGAGACAAATGCGCGAACACTTGTCGCACCAGCACCATTTACTTGTGTTGTGCGGCGAAGTCTGCCGCCTGCCATCTGAGTGGGCGCTGCTGAATTGGTGCAGGGGGATCCATGTATCTATGTCCAACTTCGTTACGTATATAAAGTACGAATTCCACAGGTTTGTTAAAAATATTTAGGAAGATTTCGATACATCCAATAATTCGTAACATCCGTGTTATATCGAGTTTTGACAGGTCCGAGCTTTCGGTGTAGGCCTGAGCCCGTGCAGAGCTTGACTGATGCAGTCGCTCTTATGTCCATTCGGTGAAGACTTGTCCCAACTCCCGTGAACAGCTACGGGCAGCGGACATAGTCGGCCATTACCCCTGTCTTCGGTCAGCAGTCCAAATCTCTTTTTCCGTTAACTGATTTGTCGCTCCGCCCCCTTAAAGCTTAAGGAGTGTCTTCTTTCACTCCCTCCTTTATCCCTTCCCTTACGGTGCGGTTCAGGTGTCCAACGATATATGAGACAGATACTGCGCCATTTCCTTTCCCTCTAAAACCAACCAATTAAGGAGTGTGCGTCGCTCGGTCGGCCCGATTAGTTATGGCAGTGTATATTGTACCGGCAGCCGGGAGACTTTCGGCACTTGCTTCTGATTGGCTACATAGGGCGTCGCGAGAAGGATTTTTCTGCACTTTTCACAGCCCCGATTCTCCTGGCACAGTTAATTTTTGCCGTTGCCGGAAGTATCCACTACAACATGAGCACAGTCTATGAGTAATCATTAATGTGTTAGCATTAGAACAATCTATATGCACGCGGAAATGGCGAAAGCAGTCTGTAATTAACCATGTGGCAGGCGGAAACCTGCCCAGCGGGCTACGAACGTAGTGTGTGTGTGTATATATATATATATACACACACACACTGACATGGTATACAACCTTGGATATAATGAACCTTAGTATATGCCACCTCGAATATAATGAACTTTGTATTAACCCGAGGTTAATACCTGAGGTGTTAACCTACGGTATGCAGAAATGTGTCTGGACCTATGATGTGACCAAATAAGTGTGCTTACCTCGGATATAACGAACTTTAGGGCGTCAATCTCGGATAGAACGTGTATACGTTTCGGCTGCGAACACATTCAAAGGATACACTGAGAATTGCCTAAGAATTTTTTTTCCGGCCATTATTGGCTACTGAAAACTTCGGAGTGCTAAGCAAGATCCATATGCGGCTCGACTTAGCCGAGACCGGTCGCAGTGAATATTTCGCGTCTGTAGTTCCGGCACATGTCTGCACCAAGGAAAAAATAACTATTTGGTAAAAGTGCTGATCGTGAGGGCGAGCGTTGGTCGACAAAGGAGGGCCAAGGAATTTTCGGTAGTGAAGGCGAGGGTGAAGAAAAATTTAATTGAAAATTTTTTTTGGGGGGAAAGGAAATGGCTTAATATCTGTCTCACATATCGGCTGACACCTGAACTACGCCGTAAGGGATAAAAGAGGGATCCGTGAAGAAGAAAGCAATAAAGAGGTGCCGTAGTGAAGGGCTCCGGAATAATTTGATCACGTGGGGATCTTTAACCACCCGCCGCGGGGGCTCAGTGGTTAGGGCGCTCGGCTACTGATCCGGAGTTCCCGGGTTCGAAGCCGACCGCGGCGGCTGCATTTTATGGAGGCAAAACGCTAAGGTGCCCGTGTGATGTGTGATGTCAGTGCACGTTAAAGATCCACAGGTGGTCGAAATTGTTCCGGAGCCCTCCACTACGGCACCTCTTTCTTCCTTTCTTCTTTCACTCCCTCTTTTATCCCTTCCCTTATGGCACAGTTCAGGTGTCCAACGATATCTGAGACATACTGCGCCATTTCCTTTCCCCAAAAACCAATTATTACACTATTAATATTATTATTAGCTTTAGCCTGCATTGACATCGCACAGCACACGGGCGCCTTTGCGCCTCGCCTCCATCGAAATGCTGCCGCCGCGGTCGGGTTCCAGGATGAGGTAGTAGTAGGTGATTTTATTAAAATAATAATGAAACGGATGTAAAAGATTTTTGCTAGCCCCGGCACCTGAGCTGGTGCAGCGGAAATAAAGGATAGCAGGCAGAATGGAGAACTGAAATGAGAGGTGAGGGGCAGGAAGAGAGGATAGGGGGAGAATCAGGAAATTTAAAAAAATGAGGGTGGGGTTGATAGAGGGCCAAGGATTCAATGGTGAGGTAGATGGAGGAAAGGCAAGAATGAGAGCATTTGCCCACTTCTACAAAAAAGAAAGAAAAAGGAGGGGACACTTAAGATACGCTCGGCCTGAAGGGTACGACGAGATAGCTTTATGGGTTAATTCCCATATATATACAGAATTGGTCATTATTTATATTTGCATAAGACTCTCAGAGTCCGCGCACCACTCCTGGCGCAGTGGTGCAGCGGTTAAACGATACGCCACTGCCCTGCGATGGCAGATGCTGTCACAGGTATGGCTTGCGCGACCCATGGCTGGTTGCTCTTCCCGAGCGACCACTCATTAACTTACGGTTTAGGGTATAAGAGGGTTTAACGTCCCAAAGCGACTCAGGCTATGAGGGACACCGTAGTGAAGGGCTCCGGAAGTTTCGACCACCTGGGGTTCTTTAATGTGCACTTACATCGCACATACTCGGGCCTCTAGAATTCCGCCTCCATGGAAATACGACCGCTGCGGCCGGTATCGAACCCGCGTCTTTCGGGTCAGCAGCCGAGCGCCATAACCACTGAGCCACCGCAGCGGCTCATTACTCAACTGCCATGGCTGCCACGGTAGCCAGGTTATGACGACGCGGTTCGGTCACGTGACCTGGGTGACCCACTTGCCTCCTAGGTCGTTTCTCAGGATTTTTCATAAATTTTTCGAAAGCTCGCGGTCAACGACGCCGGATTTTATGCGACACGAGTTTCTTAAAGCTCTCGCGTTAAAACGGACCTTTTAATATGAGGCAACCAAATTTATACACGCTGAGACTGGCATGCGCGCGTGTTTTAGGATAAACCTGAAAAAGAAAGGTAGCAAAAGCTATCCGCGCACGTCCGCCAAGGAAGCCTTCGTCACATTCCAAGAGCGAGATGTCTTCGGTTCAATAGTTCAATATATGCATGCTGCATATCATATTTCGAATAGGGTTCATCTTCGCCAGCTCTCGCTTTTGGAATCTGATGAGAAGGATGGCGGAGAGGCACAGATAGCAAGATAAAAGGCTTGGAATTTCGATTTCTTTTGTAGCGAGATCTGCACTGGGCTACCAGTCGAGCGTTTGACGGTGCATGAGAGAGGCCAGCTGTGCACATGCGCCGTTACTATGGCAACCAGACAGAAGAAAGGTGCGGCGTGCGCTTGCCCATCGCCGCTCCCGCTCCACTTTCGGAGCCGAGCGTGACGTCACGCAGGTGGGCAGTTGTGCACATGCGCCTATACCATGGTAACCAGAGACCCCACAGATACGTCGCGTTCTTCGTCGCCGCCTCGCCGCTATATCCGCCGAACTGCGCGTCGCATGCGCAGCATTGCGTATAAAAGGCGGAGATGCAATGGGCGTCTGTATCACAACGTTTGACATGCATGCAGAGAAGGGGAGTCAAGCCGCTGCTAAACGGCGGTATAGACAAGAGAAGATTAACTCTTCCGATCCTGATGATGTTGCCTGGCACTTGGCTATTCAACAAAGAGAGAATGAGCGTCAGAAGGCGAAAAGAGCAGCGGAGACGGCCAAGCAGAGAGAGGCACACCTTGCCAAACGGAGATGCCTGACTGCCGAGCGTAATAGACGGCGCATAGCCGCCGAAATGGAGCCCAATGTCTCTCATTGCTAAACATACAGTGACCGCAACAAGCTCAGCCAGGGATACGTACCTGGCATAGCCGAGCTAAGGCATTGAATTTTTTTTTTTTTTGCAATAGAGCTTTGCAGCAAACAGTCTGGAGGCTTCGGCAACTTCACGTGTTATCTGATCGCGATGCCCGTGCAAGCCCAGACAACGCCAAACATCCTGAGGACGCCCTCAAATTGTCAGAAAGTCCTCATCCCGAATACGATATTACTCGTACAGCCGATCATTTACCCATCGGCCAGTTTGGTCGACCTAAAATTGTCCACAAGATAGCGGCAACTTTGAGGCGGCACTAACCCTGGAATTTATAAATCTGCTGTTGTGATTTGCTGGCATACTTGCAATCATTCTATTTTATTCGCCGAGAGGGACGCCCCCTTAGAAGAAGCAATTAAAGGTGCATCGTGCACACCGGTCATCCCGAGTCGATGGCGCCGAACTAGGATCGGCTGCCACAGTTGCATTGCTGACTGCAAAGTCGATTTACGGCACCTCATCCAGACTTGCCCCGGCACGGTGAGCCTCCTGACCGCTACACTTCTGCCCTCCACGTATACGAAAACTGGACGGACCCCATGGACGACGCCAAGCAGTACTGCGTTTCAACGTCCGGTGTCCTCACCTAAACCTCCCATTTTCTTCTTAAGCTTGAGAGATAGAGCGAGGGAAATAGAAACTTGATTGCAACGAAGGAATTCAGGGAATTCAGGCCCCTGTGTATCCGTACGCCCTACTGCACTAAAGTGTTTATGCTCCTAGGATCCGTAACACTGGCGGCCCGGCCGATGGCGATGGTCTCTACGGCCGGGTCCTCCGAGCGCAGCATGGCCTCCCAGTCCTCCCAGGTCTTGAAGCACGCAGGTGCTCTAGGCCCCGCGTCGGAGGGTCCGCCGGGCAGAGGGAGAGAATGTGGAGGGAAGAGGCGAATGGTTCTGGGCAAGGGGTGCAGAGAGTAGCGGGGAAGGAGGGATGATAGTGGGATAGGATAATGGGTCAGATCATCCTTGTCCATACAGATATATGCCGTGGTGACTTAGTGGTTAAGGCGCTCGTATACTGAGCCAGAGTACCTGCCTTCGACCCCGACCGAAGCACCCGCCGCGGTGGCTCAGTGGTTAGGGCGCTCGGCTACCGATCCGGTGTTCCCGGGTTCGAACCCGATTGCGGCGGCTGCGTTTTTATGGAGGCAAAACGCTAAGGCGCCCGTGTGCTATGCGATGTCAGTGCACGTTAAAGATCCCCAGGTGATCGATATTATTCCGGAGCCCTCCACTACGGCACCTTTTCCTTCATTTCTTCTTTCCCTCATTTATCCCTTCCCTTACGCCGCGCTTCGGGTGTCCAGCGATATATGAGACATACTGCGCCATTTCCTTTCCCCCCAAAACCAATTATTATTATTATTATGACTGGGTCAGCCACTGATCTCCACTAGGTGATAATAATAATAATAATAATAATTGGTTTTTGGGGGAAAGGAAATGGCGCAGTATCTGTCTCATATATCGTTGGACACCTGAACCGCGCCGTAAGGGAAGGGTAAAGGAGGGAGTGAAAGGAAAGGAAGAGAGAGGTGCCGTAGTGGAGGGCTCCGGAATAATTTCGACCACCTGGGGATCTTTAACGTGCACTGACATCGCACACCACACGGGCGCCTTAGCGTTTTTCCTCCATAAAAACGCAGCCGCCGCGGTCGGGTTCGAACCCGGGAACACCGGATCGGTAGCCGAGCGCCCTAACCACTGAAGTGAAGCCACCGGAAGTTCGGTTGCATGTCCCGGAAGTTCGGTGTCTGCTGAGTACCTCAATGCAAAAAGTCGCCTCTTTCGCCCTTCCGTTCTCAGTTTTTCGCGTTGTTTTCGTGTAACGTCTACTGTAATATCAAAGGAATAAGCAAGCTCAACGTGAGAAACGTGTGCATTGTTTGGGGAACCCTGTAATTTCAGAGAAACCGAGGTATACAGGCATGCAGGTCTCACCATGCCATGGCAATGGGGTATACATGCATTAAACGCTATTTTCTGATCTGGTTCTTGTCTTCCGGGCGTAATTAAGGGAAGTAGTGGAATGGCGCGGAGTCTAGGTCATCTTAAAAACAAATTTTAGTGTTGCAAAGAAAAGGAAATAGCGCGAAAATCCTGAAACTCGATCTGCCGCTGTTTCAGTTTCCGGTTGGTGGCGGGCGATGTCGCTTCTCATCAATGACAGGTGATGTTTATTGCTTTAGTGTGTCATTTACCTTCCAGACGTGCTTTCAATCTAACTTTATAGCACAGCCACGTTTCATCTACACAGCACGAGAGAAACGACTGATGAGAAAGACGAATGCAGCAGTGCATGTGACAAGCGCTGTTAGAAGTCAACTGCACCAGGCATCACCTATAAAAGCCCATTCAGGCATAATTTGCTACAGTACGAAACAGTACTTGATACGCTCCGTCGAAACAGCAGCACCATATACCTTTTGGACTCGTTAATGTGAACTAGCAGAGCACCGTCGGCACCTCACCAGATTGCGGCCCTCGCGCCGGTTCGGTCTAAGCATAATTCGGTAAAATGGTCATTGCAAAGTCGGCTGCCTAATGAAGGTTTGCACCTATTCTTTGTTAAATTTATTCTCCATTGACGGTATAACTTGGCCTTAGAGCGCGACGACGTGCATCACAACAAAGAGCAGAGCTGGCGACGCTAGCGCAACGGGACGACACAGAGCTGAGCAGACGAGGCTCCGTACGTACTGTGTGTAGCGACGTTCTGTCGTCTGCTAGTGTCTTCCCATAGCGATGCAATGGACCCTTACTTTTCAAACGTCTTTCCCGAGGACTTTGCTGCTCTCCTCATGCAGTTGACGGCGCAACAGGTAGGCATTGTCATGAAAAAAGACGAGAACGTCGAAAAGACTAGATGCTAAGTGGAAAACGAAAACTAAAACAGAAGGTCCCCTCGATTTGTCTGCACTTTCTGCACTAGTTCACAAAAGTGCCGTGCCAGTGCAGCGCCAGTTCTCTCGGCGCGAGTGTAGCCTGACACTAGTGCTGTCGGTGCAGTGGCCAAATCGAGTGCAAAAGAGCAGAAACTTTCGTCTGCTGAGGCTATGTGTAGTTGTTTGTTGCGTCGTTTGACATATGCGCGAGATTGTGCTAGCTGCATTGAACGCTGTGCATTTCCTCGAAGTGGCACATCTCGTGGAGCGGCTATGAAATTTGGTAATTCCGAAAGTGGTGAAGAATTTGACACCGTTCTTTCCGTTGTGTTGTACAATGTAGCGCAGGCCGGTCGACCGTCACTGATTTGACGGATATTTTGAAGAGGCAACAAACATTGAATTCGAGAGGTTATTCAGACTACCGCTCGAGACGATCTTTTACAGTTCATACGCGTGATTTGGACTGCTTCCGTTCTATCGAAAAATGACTGCGCATGTCCGCCAACAGTTGCCTGATCTATATTTAAACTCAACTAGATCGCGTTCACTTTCGGCGGATGGTGACGTGACTGTCAGAGGCTAACTGGCAGGCGAAGGTGCGGACAGACGGCGAGCTCAAGCCCAGTCGCTGTCTTAAGCTGAGGTACTGATGTCGCAGCGAGTCACAAACGTTGCAATCGCGCACGTATTATAAAACATCTCACCATCTGCCTCTTATGGAAGCGCCCCACCGTGCTGCGTTTATAATAATAATTGCACACAAAAGAGAAATGGTGTAAGCGATGTGCGAGGCTGGACAGAAAGATGAGAACCAGCCAGTCGCTTACGCGCGTACACAGACACACGCGCACATGCACACACGTACGCGCACTGGCATTTCAGCTGTTTGGTGAGGGCATGGCGCCGATGCCGCGGCCGTCTCAACCATGGTCTCAACGCCGCTCACCAAAACAAGCAAGGCCGCGGAGCCGTCTGCTACGAAGCGCGCCAAGCACCTTGCACTACTTGCACGAGAAGAGAACTCGCCCGGAGGCTAGTGCAGCAGTGCAGAACTCGTGCAGCACGAAGTCAAATCGAGTACCGAAGTGCAGGTGGCGCTAGCTGCACCGTCAAATCGAGTGCGAGAGTGCTGCACTTCCTGAACTGGTGCGGAAAGTGCAGCCAAATCGAGGAGACCTAGAAATTGAGATTCTCTGAATGGGGGAAGGTCGGTGGGGGTAGGGAGACCTAGAAAAACTGTGCTGAGTTCCGATTTCATGCACTGCCAAAGGCTGACTTTTGGGACATGCTGGCCAACTTCCGGTGACGTCACTTTCGGGCGCCCGATAGGGTGCCTCGATGCCCGCTTAATAATAATAATAATAATTGGTTTTTGGTGGAAAGGAAATGGCGCAGTATCTGTCTCATATATCGTTGGACACCTGAACCGCGCCGTAAGGGAAGGGATAAAGGAGGGAGTGAAAGAAGGTAGGAACGAATAGGTCCGTAGTGGAGGGCTCCGGAATAATTTCGACCACCTGGGGATCTTTAACGTCCACTGACATCGCACAGCACACGGGCGCCTTAGCGTTTTTCCTCTATGTAAACGCAGCCGCCGCGGTCGGCTGCGTTTTTATGGAGGAAAAACGCTAAGGCGCCCGTGTGCTGTGCGATGTCAGTGCACGTTAAAGATCCCCAGGTGGTCGAAATTATTCCGGAGCCCTCCACTACGGACCTATTTGTTCCTCTCTTCTTTCACTTCCTCCTTTATCCCTCGCCTCCGCTTTCAGGGTGAGGACACCTTTTGTAGCACCCCGCGCCGCCGTTTCCCCCGCGCAGCGGCATGTTGTGTCACACGTGCCGGTCGCGTATACTGCGCGCTATGCATGTGGCGTCGTTTTTGTGCGTTTGCGTGGCGACTCAATGATGCGAATAAACTGGATATTGACGCTACATGCTTGTTTCGCTCGTGGCAGCAATGTTCTGCCAGTTTTGAATGTTTTTTACATGATGCACTCGCTGCGAATGCACGCCGATCGCAAAGTTATTACTGGCCGCCGCGTTCCCCACTCACTGGCTACACTGAAAAAGAGCCTGCGGTTATTGGCGCCTCCTTCGCAGTCATAATTTACAGTATCAGGGTCACCGAATGCTGTTGGATTATGCTACATTTGCTGTTCTAACGTAAAAACTGTTTACTAGATCCCAAGTTTCTCGGGTATGCCAGCAGTGCAGAGGATGATTTGCCGAACATAACTATTTGTTGCGTGGTTATCACCCGCTTGTCCAACATTTACTGGGATGACTTTGTCTTATTATTCCGCCATACGTATAGGATTCCAAGCAGTAATAAGAAATTTCTTTTCCAAACGATCCGTCACCACACTCTTCTGGGGCGGATAATTGAGGACATGTCTGAAACAATACGTTCATATTTTCTCGTTTGCTAAAGACTTGTTCCGCAAAAAATTATGCATATGGTCAGAGTTTCCCTCTGAATAGTGTTGAATAGATGTTGATTGATAGTACGATGCGACACCTTGCTGATTATTCAGCAAGACATCTGTCTTTTTATTGGTTTTTCTTGGAAAGAATTAAAAATAAACAATTCAATGAAATTTTTAATTGAATAAGGCAGCATAGCAACAACAAATTTCAGTACACTATACAAAAACGTTAATTTTTCATTCTGTTCAAAGCATGAAGGAAAAAAAATAAAAGCGACCTATTCACAAATAAACCTGAAAAATCCAACTCTAGATTACGTCTTCATTTCAATGCTACTATTCACGCCAAACTCAACTAAGGGGAGTCGGAGCAACACAGGCCGCCTTTCTCACTTCAGCGGAATTGTCTGCTCCAGTTGCCAAAAGACGCTGGCTTGCCGCCTTACTCCATAGTCGCTGGCCAAGGCAGTAGACCTCTCATTTGGTACTGGTCCGGGCTAGTTGTAGTTAGTGGTTTTATTAAAATAATAAAAAAGGAAGGAAAAGATTTCTGCTAGCCCCGGCATCTGCCATCGATACGGAAGCACCTGAGCTGGGGCAGCGGAAATAAAGGATAGCAGACAGGATGGAGAAATGAAATGAAAGAGGTGAAGGGACAGGAGAAGAGGATTTGACTCATGTTGAGCAGAAAGACGCGCGGCAGGCAAGCTCTCATCCCCGCTGCTGTCATCAAGAAAAAAAGTAAGCTCCAGGACATGCCTGCCCAGAAGCACGCGTGACGAATTTTACTTATCTCGTGGCTATACGTGACGTAACCAAAGTAGCATATTTTCCCCAGTAGGGATTTACTGAAAAGCGATACCAAAAATAAGGCACCTCTTCTTGACGACAGTGTAATTCGTCACGCATGCTCTCTTGCTTACTGACGCGCTTAAGGTAGGTACGGCGCCGGGATATTCGGGGTGAACTGGCGCCAAGAAGTAGATGGGGCGAGAGGGGGGTCCCGAAAAAGTGAGTTCCGAAAAAGTGGGGTAGAAGGTGCATTTTGTACCGAGGCGTCTCTAATCGGGAGGATAAAGGCGGCGGGGAATGCTGCAAACATGCTAAGCCAAGGCGGTAGTGAAAAATTTTGCGCGTCATGTCGCGCCCCTTTGGCGCCACGTTATTTGCAATTGGGAGACGTCTATTTAAGAGCCAGCCGATGGGGTCTTGCTCTGTTCGTGGCACTACCGATCCGGCTGTTGAAGTGAGCTCGTGTTGTGTGTGTGATGAAGCAGTCTCATATCAAGCTATGACGGGGTGTTGTGTTCCCGGTTCTGCCAGCACTAGAAAAGGACAGCGGCTATTTCGCTTTCCTCGATACAGTGCGCGCAGAAAAAAGTGGGAAACGCAGGTCAAACGAGACGGCTGGAAGCCAACAGACAACTCAAAAGTATGCGAGGTAAGGCATGCGAAGCGCTTTCATTTCAGAATATTTGCTGGGGCGGAAGCATTATGCACAACTGAAAAGTTGCACCTTCATAATTACTTAAATTAGCAGTCGTCAAAGGCGACTTGTCGGTCTTCATTTCTTGGCGAATGAAGCAAAGAACAGGGGATGAAGTCCTCGTAAATAAATAAATAAATTATATATATATATATATATATATATAATTTTGCGAGCATGTCAAGGTGGGGCATATATCTGTGTTCATAGTGAACGTACTGTTTATGAATTTACTATTGCATGCCTTCTGGCACGATACCCTAAGATTATTTATATTTATCACAACTGCTGTTGGGTATCACTGCTTTTTGTCGAGCTGATGACGCCACGAGCTTTACATCTGACTGATGAAAGGCTCCAGTTCCTCGTATTATCATGCATTACTTTATTTCACCTTCATTTTGACCAAGACCAATTTGAAGCCAATCGGCAGGATGGACGGCGCCTTCTTAAATCCACAACTGTGCCGACGATTTTTGAATTCAGGCGTAAGGAAATATATATACTTTCTCCAACGTAAACATTTCGACTCAGAAACGTCGGGTCACTAACCTCTACTTATGCTGATGCTATTTAAATACTCTCCAAGCAATGTCTTTATGTACTGCGAGAGGATTCTATTACGAATGCTGGTGGCATAAAAAGTCGGAAGAAATAATAGTGACATTTATTCGCTGATATGCCCCATAGTTCCTTCAGTTCAGATGGCGGAATTAAGCATGTGGGGTCCTGATCACGGGTCTGTGTTTGCTAGCTTATGCATGTCGTTCGAAATCTGATGAAGGGAACCATTTAAAAGCATATGCGAAATTCAATACAAGTTCACTGCTTCGTGTCCTCAATGTAACTTGTTTGTGTGTTTTTAACATTTTCAGCTTGACCTAAATACAAAAAGCCGCCTCGTCAACGAACGTTCCCAGCTACCATTGTCAGTGATAGTGACCAGAGCTCATCAGCCGCAGAAGAATGCTGTTCTGAGAGCGCTGACAATTATGTGAGCGAAGAGCATCAAGATGCGCAAGGGAGAGTGGAGCACGAACAGCAGATTTGTTTTCTATGTCCGCAACTGAGCTCATGAAACAAGTACAGGACCTTCAGAATAAGAACTCGATTTTGAGGAAACGATGCTCTCTGACTAAAAAAAAAAAAGCCGGAAAGAAAAATTAGAACTACAAAACGCCTTCAGAAAGAGATGTCTACTTTGACCTCAAATCTCAGCTTCCTGAAAGAAGATCAAAAAGTCGCCCTGCAGAAGCACAACAGAAAGGGCTGTCCATGGAGCCCAGCGACAGTAAAGAAGGCTTTGTAGCTGATGTTTGCTTGTGGCCCTACAGGATACGATGTTCTGCTTGAGCAAGGCAATCCGCTGCCGTCAAGGAGAACACTCAGCAGAAGGCTACAACATCTTCCATTTCAACCAGGCGTGCTCACTGAAATATTTGAAATAATGAAGACCAAGGTATCCATGATGGCCGGTATTGAAAAAGACTGCATATTGTTTCTGGACGAAATGGAGATCAGAAAAGGGCTAGAGTTAGATCGCAGTTCTGATGTTTTTCTTGGAACGACGACTCTGCCGGAGTCTGATCAACCAGCTAATCATGCTTTGTGTTCATGGTTGGAGGCATGAACAGCTGTTGGAAGCAAGTGATAGCTTATCATTTTACAGGTGCTTAAGTTGGTGACACGTTGAGAGATTTTGTGTTTCATCTCATACGACTCTGCTCGGAGATATCTCTCTTCGCATGGTCTGTGTGACCTGTGACATGGGTGCCTCGAACCGAGCCATGTGGAGGTCTTTAAGTCTGTCGAGCTCACTTAACTCGGTGACTGTGTGCAGTGCTCCCCACCCTTGTGATGCAAGAGAGCTTTAGTTTATGCCAGACCCTGCTCATGTACTTAAGAATATTAGAGGACATCTTGTGAGGAAGGTTGTCATGCATCTTAGTGAAAAGATTGTGTCAAGGTTTAATTTGCCGAGCACTGAAATTTTGATAGGGCATGTTGAGAATTTGATTGAGCATCAGCACGATGAACAGCTCACCTCGGTGAAATTCATTTTTCAGATGGTCACTTCACAAAAATGAAGGTTGGAATCTCTGTTCAGCTATTCAGAGAAGTCCCTGCAGGAATTAGGTACCTTGTAGATCAAGGAGCGTTACCATCAGAAGCTGAAACCACTGCTTGGTTTTTTGAACTTTTATTCAAGTGGTACACGATAATGACAGCTTGCCATCCGTTGGTCGCCTTAAGCATGATTGACAAAGAAAAGTATGAGCGAGCAGTTTCAGTTTTGAACCTTGCGTCAGAAGCTGTCTCGGTACTCAGCATTGGCGTGCGAAAAATCTGGAAGCCCTGCCAGTCAGGCGTAGTCATGTCGTGAAAGACTGCGGGTACAAATTTGTCCTGACTGGCAGGCATGTTCAAGACTACTTGGAGAACTTATTTTCCGTAATCCGAATGCCGGCGCCTGTGCCCAGCTCATATGATCTAAAAAATGCCCTTAAAATTGTGTCAGTGAGCCAGTTTCTAAAAGTTCCAAAAAAATCTGGCAACGAAATTGACGACAGTGATTATCTAGTTGATTTTCTCTCTCCAGAAATACAGCATGCGAGGCAGTGCGAATCTGACGAAAATAAAGAAGTCATTGATGTCGATCTGCACCCAGTGTCTTCTATCGAGGGCGACATACTTTCTCATTTAGCAGGATTCTTAGGCCAATTTTGTCTACTGTGGAACATCGCTTGGTCTGCATGCGCATGCTGACCGCGGGAGAGCCCGGAGAACAGCACAAACTCGTTCAGCTGAAAGAGTTTGTACAAGGTGGGAAAAATTTAACTTACGCGCGAAGAAGTTCTGAAAATTGCTGAGCAGCGCGAAAAGACATTTGAAATTTTTTTTTGAAACAAGGGATATTAGTCGTGTCAAAAACCCAATGAAGACACTAAGACAATGATTATCAGTAGTGTGGCCCTCCCATAAGTTTCGTGCACACAGCACTCAGAAATGTTTCAGAAACTTGTTAACCGTCTTGTGTCCCTTAGGCTTCGTACTTTCGCACGATGGCTGAGCATACCTGAACTTCCTGATCGATCCTATGGAAGCAAAACAGTAGCAGGCGCAGGTCTTCAGTGAGTACAAGTTGCCTTTTGTTTTAGAACGCAGAGCGGAATGTGTACATTCAATATCATGTATATTTTAAATAAATGGATTATTCTTTGCTGTTCTGATATTTACGTGCTGTGTTTCACTCAGCAACACCGACTCCTATGGTCAGAGCATTTGATGTCCGCCGTTTTCCGATGGCGAAAAGTGCGGAGGCTTGGAGTAGCGACACACAAAATATATCTTTTAATTTGGTTTTGTTGAAGTGAACAGGCTGGTCATTACGAGCTGGCATAGCCTTCAACCTTCCCAAAACTGAAGTAAAAATTTCACGGCGAATAAGCAGTGGTTATGGCTATCACGCTCTTGTGCAAAGTGTATCATACACATGCACAAGTTAATTGTAGACTATGAAAGAAAACCACGCAGTAGCAGATTCAACAAATGTGACTGTTTCACACATTTCTTGAAAGCAAGACAAATTATAAAGTAACGTGAGTCAATTTTGTGCTACCATTAAACAGTGAGACTCCTACACAGTTCACTGGTCTGTTTCAACAACACCCCAAACACGAGGTGAGCAGTGTATGTTAAAATCTTCTGACAGTTGTTACGCTTTAATATATTTATCTCTTATATACTGCCACTGCTTTGTCGAAGTAGCAACAGAAGAGCAAGTTAATGCCAAACATCCTCGAAACTGTCGTTGACAGGAAAGCTTGATATTCTCGTTAGAACTGCCCGAGTGGCAGTGTTTGGGGATTATGAAACTCCAGCTCTAAATAAGCAATTCTGACTGTTGAAAAAGCAATGGAGATGTAGAGTATCCGGGTGTACAGATAGCGCTGGAAATGTTACAACCGCTGTGAGAACGTTACGAAGGCTCGCAAGGCGCCGAATTTCTCAGCAGATCAGTTGCGAAACATGACATATTTTAGCTTAGCTAACTCCGATTAACTGTTTGAAACATCTCTGGTACCACCCTTTCTTGTTAGAACACCAGGTTTGAGGATTTTCACGCGGTAGTGGCAGTTTTGTCTTCCGAACGACCCGTCGCCGCATTGCGCTCTATGCAGCCGACGGGAGAGTGGGAACCCAACATGTTGCCGTCGTGGGCAGTGTCCTCACCCTGAAAGCGGAGAAGTGTGTCGAGACACCCTTAAGAATACTTCGAATCCAGCGCCGCCAGGGTGGAGACAACTTCAGCGGCGCCGCCATATTGAATCACACGGGATCAGCGGCGCTAGCGTTTGTAGCGGCGCCGTTCATGCTCTCGGCGCGCTTCAAAGTGTTTTAACTTGAACGGCCTTTTGCAGCGAGAGCTACACTGGGCTAGCAGTCGAGCATTTCGCGGTACATGGGAGAGGCCATTGTGATTCAATATGGCGGCGTCGCTGAAGTTGTCTCCACCCGGCGCTAGCATCGAGATGCCCTAGGGATGGATGGATGGATGGAAGGTAGAAGCGTCCCCTTTGAAACAGGGCAGTGGTTGTTGCCACTATGCTTAGTTTTTTTCCTTCATTTTTCTTTAACTCTGCTGTAAGTTGTTAATAAAATTCGCCATTTTCTTTAAAAAACGTCTTCCTACACTTTAAAACTTATGTCACCTCTCTGCTTTTGTGCCACCAATCCTCCAATCGCTTTTTCCTAATTTCCACCGCAGATTTATTTACATGACTATTGTTATCTCTAAACCCTAAGGCCTCAGGAAGAGTGACTGTGCCTGCATCGACATCGGGATGGATACCATCACATTTTAGGATGAGGTGTTCTATTGTTTCTACAGATTTACCACGCACAGCACGTGCCATCTTCTTCGTTAAATTTCTTTTTGTAGCTGCGCGTTCTGACACCCTGACCTAACTTCAAAGAGGAGGGCACTGCCTCTTGAGTTATCATAAAACGTTCCTGATCTGCCTTTTCCAGCATCGATATTGTTCTACACTATGCTTATTTTCCATTGAATCTATCCAATCTTTACCTACGACGTTTTTAATCTGTCGTTTAATGCTCTTTCTTTCTCCTTCCTCGTCTCTGGCAAACTTACTGGCCAGCTTTCTAGTTCGTTTCCGCCACTGTGTGTCAACGCTCTTTCTGTACAGGTATTTAAATACCTTAGCTGCCCACCTGCGGCAGCTTACCTTAGCGCCCGATAAAGCCCCTTGAGAAAGGGGCTTTAGCGCCCGATGCGGCATCCTGCCCCCTAGTGGAGATCAGTGGGACCAGCGAATCTGTTTCGGTGGCGGCGCCTGGCGGCTAAACGTTCAACTGGCTGCTCTGACGACGCAGCTGCGACGCGGAGCGACGCTTGGCTCGGCAGTAGGCGAACGCCACTCTGAAACGTTTCGAGAGCGCGATGGAGGAGGATTCCTTGGAAATGGACCCCGGTCCGAGCAGTGAACTGCAGCTCGACTTGGGTCCGGTATCGTTTACCGTGGACGACTATGAAACAGAAGAGTCTGACGTCGACGAGTCCGAGTTGTATGGATTCCAGGATAATGCCGATCAAGGGGCGCCCGCGGACTCCTACAGCCAATTTGAGGAGAGTGCCGATGAGAAACTTCCCGGTGCGTCCGAGACGTATGCATTCCAGGATAAAGCCGTTCATGGGGCGCCTGCGGACTCCTACAGCCACTTTGAAGAAAATGTCTGTGAGAAACCTCTTCCCGGTGCGTATGCATTGTACGCTGTCGTAACTAGCCGCGCGTTCGGCGTTCCGGCCGCCTAGCACTGTGCGCATGTGAGCTGCAGGGCCATTTCTAAGTAAATTTAGCAAGCATGAAGGATATCTCGGGGGCTGGCCTTTCTCGGTTTGAGTGATGGCGTAACGGCACGTCTTTGTGTGCATTGTGTCAATGTCGCATCTCGGTCGCTTTCTGCCGTGACTGTGCTGAGGTGCGGGCTTATAATGAAGCGGGGTGCGAACTCGTTTTGGGCTGTCATTGAACATGGCCACAGGGACTGAAGTTTAAAAGTGTTTATGCAGCAACTTACCAGATCAGACGGAGTGAAAGAAGAGAGAGAAAGGTGCTCTAGTGGAAGGCTTCGGAATAATTTCGACCACATGGGGTCAATAACGTGCACTGACACGCACAGAAACCAGACGCGCGTCTTGTGTTTCGCCTCCATCGAAACGCGGTCGCCGCGGCCACGTTCGAACTCGGGGGAGTGAAAGAAGAGAGAGAAAGGTGCTCTAGTGGAAGGCTCGTGGGATGAACAACGTGCAGAAACCAGACGCGCGTCTTGTGTATCGAAACACGGTCGCCGCGGCCGCGTTCCAACTCGGGTACTCCGGCGCAGTAGCCAGGCATCGTGCGCTGATCCCGCGCGACGGGTCGGCCCGATGAACGTGCATAGGGAGGAGACCATGTAGAGATAGAATGTATAAGCACATGTACATACGTACGCGCCTACCTTTGTGTAACAAATTGTAAAGTGGCAAGTGTGACTTACCCTTAATGTATGTGCTTTTGAGAGTCGAAGAAGTCACTATATGCTTTTCCTTACACGGCACAGCCACAGTCTGGACGCTGGAAAGGGTGCGTGCAATATTGACTGCCGAGTTTTGGACGTGAAAGTTTCGCTTTTGCTGTCGCAGCAGCACTGCTGTCACTCGCGTTACGTAAGAGCAGTTTTAGCCTTGCGGAACTGCTATTGCGGCCTCTTTTGGGGCAAGAACGCAGCTAAGATTTTGGAGCGTAGCTGTACTCGCCAGCAACCTGCGGGCACAACTTTGAGAATGGTTTAAGAATGCAGCGCGCTAAAAGACAAGGACAAAGGAAGAAATGGACAGAACTGGCGCAGCCTGTCCACTTCTTCGTTTGTCCTTGTCTTTTCGCGCTGCGTTCTTTGACCATGATCACTGACCAGCAAGCCCAAACAGCCAAGTCGATTTCGCTGTCCAGCTGCGTCTAAGATTTAAGGTAAAAGCTGGGCTGATTGCTGTTTAGATAGAGGGACATAGTTGTAGCGCTAAATAACTGGGCTAAATAGCCGTGCAAGGAACAGACTAGCGCTTGTTTTCTCTCCTTTTGTCACTGTTATTTAATGCTACTATACTCTTTGTCTAAGCTTATATATAGTACATGTCACGTGATCAACCATATGAGTTTGCACTATTGGTCTATCATGCAGTTACGTTGACTAATTACTGGACCGAACTAATTAGCGTTGATTATTAGTTAATTGGAGCTAAAACAAAACTTTCCTCTACTGCGTCGAGTCATATACCGTTAGAAAATTTAGGTACGTGATCAACCATGAGTGTGGACAATTGGTCAATCATGCAGGTATGTCTACTAATTACTGGAACGAAATAATTAGCATTGATTAGTTAATTGCAGTTAAAACAAAAGTTTGCACTATGGTGTCGAGTCATATACTATCGCAAAGACTAGGTCAAGTGTAAATTCACTGTGCTAGTTGCCGACGAGACTTAGTGATAATTTGTTAATTACAATTAAAACCAAACTGTGCTATAGCATCGAGTTGTATACCATTGGAAAGCATAGGCTGAGTGCAAATGCGCTGTTCATGTTAGCGACCCGCATTAAGTAGCGTTAATGAGTTAATTGCAATTGAAGCTAAACTGCACTACAGCCTAGAATGAGTTCAAATTTGTTGTGCTAGTTAGTGACCTGAATTAATTAACTTCAGTTAATTAGTTAATTGCACTTAAAACAATCATCATCATTATCAGCCTGACTACACCCACTGCAGGGCAAAGCTGCTCCCATGTCTCTCCAATTAAACCTGTCCTTTGCCAGCTGCGCCCACCCTATGCTTGCGAACTTCTTAATCTCATCCGCCAACCTAACCATCTGCCGCCCCCTGCTATGCTTGCCTTCTCTTGGATACCACTCTGTTAGCCTTAAATACCAGCGGTTGTCTTGCCTTCACATCACATGCCCTGCCCAAGCCCATTTCTTCCTCTTGATTTCGACTAGGATGTCAACGCGCGTTTCTTTCCTCAACCACTCCGCCCGCTTCCTGTCTTTTAACGTTACATCTATTGTTTTTCTTCCCATGGCTTGCCGCGTTGTCCTTAACTTAAGCTGAACCCTTTTCATCAGCCTCCACGTTTCTTCTCTATAGGTGAGTACCGGCAAGATACAGTTGTTGTACACTTTTCTCTTGAGGGATATTTGTAAACTGCTATTCATGATCTTAGAGAACCTGCCATATGCGCTCCACCGCATTCTTATCCTTCTAGTTATTTCCCTCTCATGATCTTTATCAGCTGTGACTACCTGCCCTAAGTAGACGTATTGCTTTACCACTTCCAGCACCCCTTTTCCAATTGTGAACTGCTGTTCCCTTGCTAGGCTGTTGAACATTACCGAACTGCCCTATAGCACCGAGTCATATACCTTTGGAAAGCTGAGGTCAAGTTTAAATGCACTGCTCTAGTTAGTGACCCAAATTAATTAGCGTTAATTAGTTGCAATTAAAACCAAAACCAATCATAACCACAGGGCACTCTACTAACTAGGGGTAACAGTTTAATTGTTACCAATTAAAAAAAGAAACATAGCTGCACTCAGCCATGTTTGTACTAGATTTCCAAAAAAGATGGTAAATTTCAGTGGGGTACAAAAAAATAACATGCAACATGATTACAATGCTTGGTTATACATTTTTAAAGCACACTTGTAAGGTGGTTTCTATGATTGAATGAAGACGTGCCTTGTCATTTGTGTATTTTTATGTTAATGAAGTGGCCTTCACAGCCTTATCTTGCTGACGTCGGCACTGGGCCTCTGGTTCGGCTGCTTTCACAGCTGCATCGTGGCGACGCCTGTACTTTGCGTTTGTGTGGGTGGCGCCTATATGATACAATTACCGAGAATCATAGTCATCATTATCAGCAGCCAACAACATCCACTGTAGCATAAGAAGCCTGCCCATATCTGCCGAATTAATCCTGACCTGTGTCAGCCACGGCCACCTTATCTATGCAAACGTCCTAATGTTATCTGCAAACCTAACCCTCTAACACTCCCTGCTAAGGTTGCTTTTTCTTGGAATCCCTTCCATTACCTTAAAGGGACACTTGGGAGAAAAATTTAAGTTTTCTTGTATCGATAAAATACCAGCTTCTAAACACAAAAGCACCACTCCTTCTGAAAACAAAGCTCTTGTAAGGTAGAAAAGAGCAAGAACTAAAATTCAGGTATCGCCGCCAGTGGCCAATCCCGCAAGCACAATCGTGAAGATGAAATAGGAGAAAAGAAACCACAGATCTTTGAGGCTGCCAAGCATGCATGAAGGTTATGTGCTTTATTGATATTGAAGTATATAAGTTTTTTTTTTAAACCACCAGTGCACTTTTGTCACACAGGGAAAATGAAAAAAAGACAACCTGAATGTTGGAAGTCAAAGAAAACCTGCTATTGGCAGCGCAGCAGGCGGCCAGCTGAGTTTCGATATGTTTTGGGGTGCTTCGCGGCTATGCGTTTTGTGTTCCCGCATGGTTTCTGCATGGTTTCGGTTTACAAAGCAGAGCATTAGCAGACCTCCACATGCCTCTCTAAGTTCTCCTTGGATGAAGTTCATGCAACGGCATGCAAATGCAACAAGGAAAAAGCTGCGTATAGCCAATGTTCGATGCGCCTCCACGTTAGCAAACGCACCACTCAGCGTGTTCGCATCGTCAACGCTCCAAGATGCTAGGCTGCATAACCAGCCCTACCAGGTCTAATATTACAGAATTTAAATACACCCGCACCTGCCGGTTGCTACACATCAGTCACGACGGTGGCACGGCGATAGCAGCGACGCTGCCGACTCATCGATGCTTGGATTTTCTTGCCAGACCCGCTGCCTCAGTCCTCAAAAGCATGGCCCGGTGTGTGGGGTTGAGTTCACTGAATGAAGGCTGCAGTTTTTTGCAAGAACTTTGTTGTCGGAATCAGGAACAGAATATATTGTAACGTTGGTGAAAATGTAAACGAAGCGGTGACGGCTGATGGAGCCTTCAAATTCTGGCCGGCAGTATTCACTTTTGTTGCTACTAGACGGGAGTGCCATGCTCGCTGCCTACAATCACGGAGTCCTCCTTTTCGTTTCACTGCTTTACGTCACTCTTCTCCTATTTCGTCATCAGAGTCCCAAATTTGAATCGTAGCGGCGGGAAAAAAGTTTTTCAACTTCGAATCCGAATCTCTCGGCAGTAAATGCACCTTGTATTGCTGGACAAGTGGCAACAAAGCGACTAAAATGCCGAACTAACAGAAAAAATTTCATAGCATTGTCCTCAGTGTCTGTTTACTGGACCATCGGTTATCTTGCCTTCGCATGACATGCTCTGCCTATGTGCATTCCTTCTTCCGGATTTCAACTTTGATATTATTGACTTGTGCTTTTTTCCTCATCATTTCAGCTCTCTTCCTGTCTCTTAATGTTGCACCTGTCATTTTTCTTTCCGTAGCTCGCTGAGCTATCCTCAATTTCAAGACTTTTCGTTAACCCACAAGTTTCTGTCACATAGGTGAGGCCTGGCAACATTCAAATATACGCTTTCTTCTCGACGTATACTGTTAAGGTGCTATTCGTGACTGAAGAGTGCCTGCCAAATTCTCTCCACCCCATACTTAATGGCCTAGTTACTTCACCTTCGTGGTTCGGGTCAGCGGCTGCTAGCCATCCTTAGTAGACGTATTCCCTGAAATCTTCGAGGGCTTCATTGCATATCGTAAGCTTTCATTCACACAGTGGGAAGACAAACACGGATAAGAGGGGAGACACCACCCCTCTGGTGCCTCCCGTCTTGTCTGTGTTCGTCTTCGCGTTGTGTGTAATGAAAGCATGAAATACCAACTCACCCAGCAACTGACTTTGATATCGTAAGCTGTTATGTACTTAGATTACTTTAGATTAACTCTGATGGTTTTTAGGACAACTTCGCTTTCGTAGATTTTCGATAACGATTTGCAATTTTTGCCCTGAGTTACTTAGCAAAGCAACGTCATCAGCAAATCGGAGTTTACTAAGGTATTCAGAGATTGTATACCCAAGCTCTGCTCACTCCAATTCTCTGCGAAGAACCTCATGTAAACTCGCGGTGAATAGCGTTTGAGAGATCGTGTCTGTCTGGTTGATGCCTTTACTGATTAGGTTTTTGTCACTGGACTGTGGTGGCTGTGCAACCCTGATAGATATTTTCCACTATCTTTACATATGCCTCTTCTTCACCTTGGTTCCTCATCTTCAGTGCCGCAAGACTGCTGAGTTGTGGACCAGTCAAATGCTTTCTCGTAATCTAAGAAAGCTCTAAATGGGTTGGTCATAGATGTAGAAGTGGAGACTATTTGGGCACAATAGTTAGGCATGTAGGACGTCGATAGTCCGCTGCACTAGCAGGCGCCGTTCTTCCTCACCCTCAGCTCCAAGCCAGTCTAGCCAGGTCCCAACAGTGTGGGAGGAGGTGGGAAAAAAACCTGATTGCGTAGCTTTCTGGGCAGGAGAATAGCCGACGGAAGAAGCTGGCATAAGGGGCGGGGCATTTGGGACATGAAGAATTGCAGCGGAGTTTGTGCACGTGTGACAAGAGTGTTGAGCTGAATCTGTCAAAGGATGTGAGCCTCCTGCATGGAATGACCACGATGGGATTCAGGGTACAGTTTGCGATAAAAACGGAGAGCACTGTAGTTTACTCTTTGATAGCTGCGCGATGGAGCAGTCTCAATCTGTCCTCCGAAGGTCTGGACCAAGGGATCAACGGTGCCCTGATAAGAATTTCACAGGCCAACTGGTTAACCAGCTCATTGCCATCGGTCCTCGACTTTCCAGGAGCCTTGACTGAGAAAGACAGTCAAGGCTGCTGCAACGAAGTGCAACCTCGAGCTCTGTGGATGGATGAGTGGGAGGTGTTTTATATTGCATGTCACGGATGGCCGCCTGGGAGGTAGTGTAAATAGCATTACGAAGCACAGGTGGGAGAGGATGAAAAAAAATTGGAGGGGACACATACGCTCGGCCGTAAGGGTATGACGCGATAGCTAATCAGTTAATGCCCATATATGCAGAATTGGTCTCCCTCTACTTAACATTCAAAGATCCCTGGGATTCCTCATACCACTCCTGGTGCAGGGGTGCAGCAGTTAAGCGATGCTCCACTGCACTGGGATGGCATGCCACCGGTGGGGCAACCTCGCATGATCACTCATTAATTTTACCGCCACCTGCCATATTTCCACAGGTTGTGATGGTGCCACAAGATTGCATGATATAGGTGGGCCAGCAGCCTCCTAGGTTGCTTTTCTGGTGATTTTCTGTTGATTTTTAACTCACGGTCAATGATGCCAAATTTTCCGCACCACAAGCTCGTTATCGTTGCTGCATTAAAATATTGAGTGGCATGAACCTAATCATAGAAGGGACCTCATTTATGTGTGTCCAGGGGAAGGGGTGGGGGGTGTTGGAATGGGCCGCTAGTGCGAGTGACTCTGGCAGAGAGAAGACGATCAGAGAGGACCTGGCTACTGGAGCCATGGGGAACTGCGTAAGAGGCATACATGTAGGCCACTCCAGAGGTGGAAGGCAGGACTATAATGACAGGCAGTAGCATGTCGGTGGCCAAGATGCATTTCCGGTGACATATTGGAGGGAAAATGAAGTATACTGTAGTTAGAAGCTTCTGGTAGGGAGGAAGTAGAAAAGAAGCCGCCTTGATGGGAAGACTAGTAGCATGGTCGAGAAGTCAGCGGCCATGTACTGTACCGGAGAGGCAAGCCACTTGTCAGTCGTGATGAAGAGAGAGTGTGAATAGGATGGACGAGACCAGTGGCATAAAGTTTGTCAGTGGAGGTGGTTTGGGTTGACAGAGAGCAGCCTTATAGAGGCTGTGGAGAGCTGTGGCAAGAACTTACAGCTGGGTTTGGGTGAATGAGACGTATGGCCTGAAGTGCAGGAATTTGTTAAAAGCCAGAGAAATCAGAAAAATACAGAGAAATCAGAGCCCCATATTTGTTAAAATGTACCCCCTTTGCCAAAGCTAACTGGGCAAGAGGTTTTTACTTCTCAATGGAGCAGTTTTACAGCATGCCTAAACATCGAAACGTGTCAGAATGTGAGGAAAAGGGTTTACCTCACTTTACACAGATGCATAGCTTTAGAGTTGCCATAAGTGCTTCTCTACGCAGCTAAGAAACAAACCACCTATGCCCGGTCACTTTTTTCAAAGACGCTTACCTGTATGAGTTGCCCTACCATGACTGCTACGAAGTGCTCAAAAACTGCTTTATTGCCTGACGAAATGCATCTGCATCAGCTTGCATTTTTTTTTACTGCCACTGTAAGGCGATACGTTCCGCAAATGAGAGAACAAAATGTGGACATGCAAGAGCCGCACTGGTGAGACAAACTAAAATAGTCTTCATACTATGCACTCAACGTGGCATTGTGCAGGATGTGGAGGTCCTTGGAAAGGTGCGTTGTAGCGACCACAGAATGGTAAGGTCTCATATTAGCTTAGACTTGAAAAGGGAATGGAAGAAACAAAGGAAGCGAAGCCCCATAATTAGTTCGTGGTAAAAGGTGAAGTAGAGGAATTCAGGATATCGCTCTAGAACAGATATTTGGCTTTAACTAAGGGAGAGGGCAGAGTGGGTCAGGGAACAAGCGCAGGTTAATGACGTCCTAGTTGGAATCAAGAGGAAGAAATTGGCTGGGGCAGAGTATGTAATGCGAAGGCAGGATAACCGATGATCCTTGAGAATAATGGAACGGACTCCAAGAGAAGGTAAGTCTAGCAGGGAGTAGCAGAAAGTTAGGTGGGTGGGTGAGAATAAGAACTTTGTGGGGATATGGTGGTCGCAGCTGACACAGGACAGGGTTAATTCGAGAGATATGGGAGGTGTCTTTGCCTTGCAGTAGGTGTAGTCGGGCTGGTGATGATTGATGACTGCTATAGCATTAAAAAGAAATGCTTATGTTGGCTAAAAGCTTCAGATGCAAGATCTTTTGGCAAGACTACTTCACGCAGTCTACCGGCTCTCGAGTTTGTGTGAAGCCTAGCCATGAGGGTTACCTTGGGCAAACCATACATAAATAATTTCATGGCTGGGATTCAAACCCGCGGCGGTGCAAAGAGATCAGCTTTGCTGGCCAATGAGTGAGAGCACTATACTATCACTGCAGCCGATCACGCCTTGTTTCAAACCAGCTGCAACGTATTCTTGCTAATATACACACTCTCGTGCTGTGTGCATTGCACATTTTTGTCTTCATGAACTAAAACTTCAGTGGAATTAATATTGTCGCCAGATGTGCCGATGACCAAGCTAAGCAAAACTGTCAGCCAACCGGGCTAAACACAAGGTTTTTCACCGCTGCTCAGTTCAGCTATGTTTAAAACCCTGCCACTTTTTTTCTTACTGTGAAATTCAGGTGTCCACCAACAAAGTGGGCCAGTTATGTGCCTTTCCTTTCCTCACAAAGAGTTGCATTAGGCCGTGAATGAGTTTAGACTAGGGGAGAAAGGGAGAAGCTGCTTGTGCGTGATATTAAACAATACCTTCAGATGTGGAGGAAGATGACAACGCTACTGCTCTCATGTGCCTTGATGTGCCTTGCTCCTCTTTGCCGATGCAAAACAATGGACAAACCTTGCCGCAATAACCTTACTAACGCCCTCGAGTCGGGTCAGAACCACACAACACAATTCATTTTGTGCAATTATTCCTACGATTCCAGCATCTCGGCACTATATACTGAAATCTACTTACCCTGTCTAGCCTCACGTCGTAGGATAGCACGTCTTAGCCCGTTTTATAAATTTTTCCACTCTTTACCTTCTGATAACCAGAACGTAAAAAGAGCCCACCGCATCGCCTGCTCCATCCACCGTGATGCAGTGTATCCCCCACAAGCCCCCACCAGAACTTTTCAGAAGTCATTCTTCTTGCGCACAGCATGAAACTGGAATGGCCTTCCCACCAAAGTTGCCACCAGCATCGACCCACTAGCGTCCTGGCGGCTCATCGAGAACATTTCATCTTGATTCTTACTGAATTTTTTTTTGCCTTGTAACACCCACTCCCTTATGTAATGTCTCAACATGAGACCCTTGAGGAGTCAGATAAGCAAATAAACACTGATTGCTCTTAACCACAGATAAATACTTGACGTCCGATTGAGATGTAGAAGATCGACACTGGTTAAAGCAGAGGAAAACAGTTCACAGGACGATTTCGATACTATGTATCGCACAGCTACATACATACCGCACAGCTGGTTTGCACAAAACATATACACACTAAAAAGGACTGCTTATATATGTGAATGCGAAAGCATTTTGAGTGCTGACTCATGCTACTTTGCAGAATTGGTACAAGTCATGACTACGCATACTTTGTACCAACTTTATACACCTTACATCAGGTTACTTGTATAGTGCTGGGTCATGATATGTTGCTGATTGACTATGAGTCATGAGTCATTTCATGTCATTATGTTGCATTTCATCTGTCATGAGTACATGTTTGCTTACATGTGTAGTGACATTGTACACCGACATCTGATGTGAGTGGATGAGGTTAAGAAGTTTGCGGGGGTACGGTGGCCGCAGTTGGCAAAGGACAGGTTAATTAGAGAGACATGGGAGAGGCCTTTGCCCTGCAGTGGGCATAGTCAGGCTGCTGATGATGATGACATATAATGCTTTTGCATTATTGAAGCATGAAAAGTAAAAAGGTATGAGAAATTGTATGTATGTGTTTGAGATTTGTGAATGTATGGCTAGACTGCTGTGACCCTCTTGAAAGCATTCATTGCTTCTGCTGGCAAGGAAGAAAGATGTTAAATTAAGTGCAAAAAAAAAATCCACATTAACATTACAAAATGTCATGGCAGTGAGGGGGCAGGCAGGTAGTTTCTTAACACACAGAAAGGGAACAATGGAGGGTAAAGACTTGGTATGCTTGCCAAAACTGATTTTGCTTACTTGTCGAATAATACAAGATGCCGTGATCTATGGCCATTGTTATGAACTATTGATTTTAAAAGTTGTTTCCTAGCTACTACAGGACAGACGGCGCTGTAATAACTATGCAGATCCTGCAAATTGATGGCCGACCACATTGCGTCTTTTGGCGACCGAAGACTGTGACACTAAGTGCAATATGCGCCTTGAGCCTGGCTCAGGAGGATTGAGGTTTGGGTCCCGTGTGATGTGTGAAGGGAGCTGGAAACAGTTATGTGTGAGGGTTTCTACATTGGCTTCATTTTGTTTTTGTGGACTTAAAAAGAAATGTATGCATTTTCTTCTTTGTTCAGGCTCGAGTAGTGCAGAAGCTCCGTCTCGCCAGCAGGAGTGCTTGAAGGCCAAGCCTTCTTATCAAGAACTTGTACATATCAATATTCAGGAGCTCACGGAAGCCCTTGAAAGGAACAGGTAAGGCCTTATTAGGTGTCCATAGGAGTTTTGTGTTGAATATGCTCACCGGTTGGTGGGTGTCAGTCTCCTTTTGGCAGTGTAACACTCAAGGTGCCATTTTTAGGGTGATTAGTAATGTATTTACTCAAATCTAGGCCATGCCTCTATTCTAAGCCAACACCTGAAAGTTGAAGGCCAAGAAAAAAACAGAGCTTTCCTTGAATGTAAGCCAGGCAATAAAAAATGAGGATGACAGTAAGGACAGCATGCAAACGCCATTTATTACCACAAACCTGTTCCCGCTGACTCATCCTCGACATTGCTGGTCTCCTTAATACTGTCTTGTTCGCACAGGTGCATTGAAACCGTCAAGTGCATTGGGAATGCTGCACTTTCAGAACGAGCGCGCAACCAAGGTTTCCGGGATGTCATCACAGGCTGCAGTGACTCAGCTAGCTACAACTCCTAGTGACGTGCGCTTGATGCGGCCTGCTGGAATTAGCTCGCTTGTTTCACTGGTCCCATGGAACGCCTCTCTCTTGCATCGCTCTCTTGCATCGCTTTCTTGCCATCTCTCTTGCTTTGGCCTCTAGCGCCTCTGTGGTGCGAAGGTGGGTAAGAAGCAGGCTGGCGATCAGGTGGTAGGCAACTATGGGGTAGGTTCTAAGAATAGCAGGGGAGAGCTATTAGTAGAGTTCGTAGACAAAAATAATTTACGGATCATGAATACCTTCTTCTGCAAATGAGAGAACAGGAAGTGGACCTGGAAGAGCCTCAATGGTGAGATTAAAAATGAAATCGACTTAATACTATGCACTCAACCTGGCATCATTCAGGATGTGGGTGTCCTCGGAAAGGTACGTTGTAGCAACCACATAATGGTAAGGTCTAGAATTAGCTTATACTTGAAGAGGGAACGGAAGAAGCTAGTGAAGAGGCAGTTCTTTAACGAGCTAGCAGTAAGAGGGAAAAATAGAGGAATTCAGGTTATCGCTGCAGAACAGGTATTCAGCATTAACTGAGGAAGACGATCTTAATGTTCATGCAATGAACGACAATCTGACAGCTATCATTACGGAGTGCGCAGTAGAAATAGGCAGTAGGACGGTGCGACAGGATGCCGGCAAGCTTTCTCAGGAGACGAAAGATTTGATTAAGAAATGTCAAAGCATGAGGGCGTCTAACCCTACAGACAGAATAGAACTAGCACAGCTATCGAAGTTAACAAATAAGCACAGGGTGGCCGACATAAGGAAGTTTAATATGGAGAGAATCGAGCATGCTCTAAAGAACGGAGGTAGCCTAAAAGCAGTGAAGAGGAAACTAGGCATAAGTAAAAACCAGATGTATGCATTAAGAGACAAGGAGAACAATGTCTTTAGCATTATGGATAAGATTGTTAAAGCAGCCGAAGAGTTCTACACAAATCTATACAGTGGCCAGTGTAATCAGAACGTTAATGATCGAGACAGTAGCGCACAGCAATGAATCATCCCACCAGTAATGAAAGAGTAAGTAAAGAAAGCCTTAGGAGCAGTGCAGAGGGGAAAAGCAGCTGCTGAGGGTCAGGTAAAAGTTGTGTTGAAGGACGGAGCAAAGATTGTGCTAGAAAAACTAGCCACTCTGTATAAGCAATGCCTTATGACCTCAGCCTTACCAGAAGCTTGGAAAAAGGCAAACATAATCCTAAATCATTAGAAAGGAGATGCTAAAGACTTGAAAAATTACAGACCGATCAGCTTACTGTCCACTGCCTACAAGATATTTACTAAAGTAATTGCTAATAGAGTCAAGGCAACCTTAGACTTTAATTAACCAAATGATCAGGCAGGCTTTCGTAAAGGATATTCCACAATAGATCACATTCACACTCTCAATCAGGTGATAGGGAAATGTGCAGAATATTGTTACTAAGACGAAGAAGAGGGCAGTGGTGTGGAACGAAGCGGCGCTCTAGCTAAGCCCTGAGCCATTAAATCATATTTTCATCTGTCATCAAGTTGTCCCGTCCCTTTGCTTGCCACCTCGTAACATTTAGTGTGAGGTGCCGGTTTCCTATCGTTATCCTGGTCCCTGGAGCATCGCCGCCTTCTGCTCACCTGCGTCGTCGGCTGATGAGACCTGGTCTCTGCCACCCGGTTCAACCCCAGCTCGACCTGACCAGAACCGACCAGCTCTCCCCGGCCCCGTCCCCAGCCCCGACAATAAGACACGACGACCAGGACCAGACATACTATGACCCAACGACGACCCGAACCAAGATGCCACCCCCGCCCAAGCTGTCCGACAATTCCTTAACCCTTCACCTTCGAATGTGGGCGATCGACTGCTGGATTTGAAGCTCCAGGGGCAACCGTTCATCATATCATCTCCTTTATTTTGGTGGCAAGCCTTTCATCTTCTTCTATCCTTCCTGGCCATGCTCATCGTCACTTAAACTTTCAGAATTGAAGCAATCGATCGGGACGATTGCTCAGAGGGCCCGGGTAATGTTACGAAGATGAAGAAGAGGGCAGTGGTGTGGGACGGAGCGCTCACGTTAGGCCCGCAGCCATTAAATGATATTTTCATCTGTCATCAATTCGTCCCGTTCTTCGCTTGCCCCCTCATAACAATATAACCAACCCCTATATACAGCCTTCATTCATTACGAGAAAGCATTTGACACAGTGGAAACCTCAGCAGTCATACAGGCATTGAGGAATCAGGGTGTAGATGAGCCTTATGTCAAATTACTGGAAGATATATATAGGAACTGCATAGCTACCATAGTCCTCCTTAAAGTCGGCAATAAAATTCCAATGGAAGGGCTTCAGGTAAGGAGATGCGATCTTGCCAATGCTATACACCGCCTGTTTGCAGGAGGTATTCCGGGGCCTGAGTTGGGAAAAGTTTGGGATAAGAGTTAATGGAGAATACCTAAATTATTAATCTGCGATTCGCTGATGACATTACCTTGCTGACTCACTCGGGAGATGAACTGCAAATCATGATCAATGAGTTAGACAAACTAGGCAGAACGGTGGGTCTAAAAATTAACATGCAGAAAAACAAAGCAATGTTCAACAGTCTAGCAAGCGAACAGCAGTTCACAATTGGCAGCGAGGTGCTGGGAGTGGTAAAGGAATAAGTCTACTTTGGGCAGGCAGTGACAGCTTATCCGGATATTGAGAGGGAAATAAGTAGAAGGGTGAGAACGGGGTGGAGCGCATATGGCAGGTTCCCTCAGATCATGAATAGCAGGTTACCAATATCCCTCAAGAGAAACGTGTACAACAGCGGTATCTTACCGCTACTCACCTATGGGGCAGAAACGTGGAGGCTGATGAAAAGGGTTCAGCTTAAGTTAAGGACAATGCGGCAAGCCATGGAAAGAATAAAATAGATGTAACGTTAAAACACCGGAAGCGGGCAGAGTGATTGAGAAAAGAAACGCGTGTTTTTGATATCCTAGTCGAAATCAAGAGCAAGAAATGGGCTTGGGCAGGACATGTAATGCGAAGGCAAGATAACCGCTGGTCCTTAAGGGTAACGGAGTGGATTCCAAGAGAAGGCAAGTGTAGCAGGGGACGGCAGAAGTTTGTGTGGGCGGATGAGATTGGGAATTTTTCAGGCATATCGTGGGCGCAGCTGGCAAAAGACAGGTTTAACAGGTTTAATTGGAGAGACATGGGAGAGGCCTTTGCCCTGTAGTGAGTGTAGTCAGGATGATGATGATGATGATGACCTCGCTGGTCACTGGAAGTGCAGCTGAACCTCACGATTTCACAAACTCTGCCAGTGCTGATTCTGTTTTGTGATGGTGCCCTTTCTTCGGGCCCATGAAAGCCCTCCTCGTTGTGGTGTACGCAAAATGTACATCATGCTGCCCTCTCCAACCGGGATCATTCTTTTCGTCCACGCCAAAGTCCCGACCAGCTTGCAGGTTTCAGAACTGCTCTGTAGCAAGCACAACTTTTCGCTTGAAGGAGGCACTATAATGACACTGTCTGCTTGGTGCAATGAAGTCTGTGAAAAACTTGCACTGTTGTGGAACATGCCCATGCCACCACAAAAAACGTGGTCAAAATGGTAACCAGTGCTTGTGTGCATCTTGTATGCTTTTATAGACATTGGCATGTATAGTAATGGTCATAGTGCCGTGTTCTGTTGGCGTTTCGCGGGGCCGCCACTGGCATGTTGCATTTTTTGTTATTATGCATTTATGCATTGTCGTCATATTTTATGAATACAACGGATTTTAAAAATCGTGTTTTAAAAAAGATGTCAGCCTAGATTCTAATAAATACAGTACTGTTGTCACGAACATTCTCCTAGTCTTTATGACACTAATGAGCGACTTGCCTAACTGCTATCATTGGTGGTTGAAAAATGGCATTGTACGCATACTTTCAGCATTGTAAGTTTTTTTATGGCATCACAAACAGCGATTGTTGAAACCCTTTGAGCACTGGTGTTATTTGGAGCTGAACAGAGTTTTGATTTTGTGGGTCTTGTGTTAGCAAGTGTCCTTCCCAAGACTGAAAGGTGTTCAGCAACCACTGCTTCAGTTTTGCAAAGCCGCTCATTTGATAGGGGTTGGCTTTGTTGCACGTAGTCATGTCTGTCGACAGCGTTTATTGCAGCGACACAAGTGCATGCTGCAAAGCACACGTGTTTAGACCGTGGCATGGGGAATTTTCCTGTCCAAAAGTGGTGGTCTTAGCTTTAAAGGGACACTGAGAACAACCCATCAAGTTTTTATTGTGCGAGTCTTTTACTCTTTGGCTATGCATGTTGATGTTTGTCTGGGAACAAAACATGCATTTATGGATAAGAAAATGGCATTTAAAAATGGAATGCTTTTAGGAACCTGTGATCGCATTTGGGATGTGAATGCTGGTGTAGCCTAACCTTGGTTATCTAGGCGTAAAAGAAAAAGGTATCTTTATGTCTTTGCAGTTCCCTAGCGAAAACGGCCTGTGGTGACAATTGTATTTCACTTTGCGGCCTTTTGTTGCTCTTGAAAGCCACATATTAAAACAAAATTTCGCCTAATTGTCATTAAACCGTGGTAATCTGTTAATGCAAGCCAACTTCAATATGCTTTCAGTGTCCAGATTCTGTCCAGCCTGATAGAATGATGAGATCTGTGCTTTCTCTTCCGAGGAGGTTGCAGTTGCAGTTCCTATTACAGTTCTCATTTCTTGGAGTAATTACTTATTAGCATCTACCAGAGTGCAACCTTTGGGCTAGAAAGGAAAATGAAACTTTTTAAAAACTTTGCCGTTGATCAAAAATTCGCCCTGATCTAGGACTAGAGCTTGGGACCGCGACCAGTATGGAGTACTCGCGCCACCAACTTGGTTAACTAGGACGGCAAGGGAGTGTTGGTGCGAGATTGTATTGATCAACAACTAGTGCTGGGAAAGTATGTAGTCTGCTGTGTTTATTAGACAGTGTGTGTACTGTACCAGTTCCCAGTTTTGTTGAGACTGGCCTGAGCACATGGCAACGTGTGGTGCTACTCTGCGCAGGAAGCTGCAGAAAGACCTGCCCATGCTGCTGACGCACCTGGCAGTGCGCCGCAAAAAGCCCAAGGTGCGCAAGAACTGGTACCATTCCCTGGTCTTCCACTACCCATATTTTCGGGACGTGAACGGCATGCCAGCACCCCCCAATGAGGATGAGCTCACCAAGCGGGCCAACAAGGAGCTGGACCCGTACATGTCACCAGTCGTGCCGTGGTCCGCCAACGAGGACCGTTCCTTGGTATGACACCCGTGCCAGCTTTGAGTGCTCTCAGCTTTGCACGGGAGCTTCCAGTTGGCTCAAGTCACCGGATTTTTCCATGATACGGTGCAACCTTTTGGTTTTAATGCAGAGTAAGGGTGAAGGAAGGCCAGTTCTATGCATTCATGAGACTTTCCGCTTCAAGATGAAGTGCGGCTTATGTGTTTGATCATCTGTAAGTATATGGTATATTCAGGTTGGCTCGAGACCTGAACTGCCATACCTTACTTATGCATGGCACGAAAATTGCTCTGCACATTGTAAGGCGATGTAGATCATCATTTGGATTTTGTCAGATTTAAAGAGATGCTCAGGAAAACTTTATAAAATTTTTGTTGTCAGCGAAATTCGATAGTTCGGCGTTTTGTGGCTTGGTTGCCACTTCTGTGGTAGTGAAAGATGGATTTATTACTGCGAGGTTAGGGTTTGAAGTTGGAAAAGTTTCTCCTTCTGCTCAGTGTCAAACTTGGGCCTCTCTGATGATGTAATCACCGAAAAATGACATAAACGCAGACTCTGTGCATGGTGGCGATGAGTGGGGAGTATAGCAACACACGAAATGAAAGCTACCACCGGCTGGGCATAGCAGGCAGTTTTTATCAGGCATTGGTTTGCTTGCACCTGCCTTGTTAGGGATCCTATTCCCGATCCTGACAACTTCGGCCTTCACTTCAGGAACCTCACCCCCACAGAGTGTGCGATGCAGGTTCATGAGAATCTGCTGTGTCCATTGACTGGAAAGGGGCCCTTTGATGATGAAAAGCCGCTTTTTTCTTGACTTGTATCAGAGTGAGTGTCTACTGGTACAGCTATATGTGGGACTTCCTCTCGAGTCAGTAGCATCATTTTTGTACATCGTTACCGAAAACTGTTGTATTCTTGGGTTGGGTAAGGAGGACACTGTTAAGGTGAGCTTGGGCCTTTGCACTGGGGTAAGCTGTGAAGCAAGCACTGTGGAAAATACGTTATCTGTGGTGGTCACATGTTATCCAGTTAGCGTCAGCAGTGGTGTTGTGGTTTGCCATGTGGCACAACTTTTGCATCTGCTGCTTTGCCTAGGAAGGTAGTATGAAATATCTGGGGAATCTTTTAGTATCACTGATGCTGCCGTGAATGGGCTGCAGTGCTATCACTGCTTTTGTTTTGAAGTTCTTGCTCACGTGTCATGACTATGGAGGTTGCCAAGGAAAATAACAGCAAATATGCCTGTGAGACTCCTGGTGAGAGCTTGTACCAGCTCACAGTGCACATTTAGCTGAGTTGATGGTACTGCCCAGAGAAAGAACAAAACTTGGTAGCGATCTTGCACTCGAGCCGCGCTTGCTGTTTCTAGAAGATGCTGCATGCTTGTCTTATCGGCTTAACACCAACTGCGTCAGCTTCTACCATAGAAGTTTCATCCTCTAACGTTCAAGGCTGGTCAGACGGATCATGCCACTGACACAAAAATAGTCAAGCGCTCTTGCAACATCAACGGCGCCGTGCACTAGACTATAGTTCTCCTCGGGCAGTGGAATTTCAGATGTGTAAAATGTCCGGTCTTGCTTTAACCCCATGTCAGCCTGGCGCACAGCTGCGCTGAGCTATAGCTGCTGAGGCGACTGCTGTTGAAGCGTTTGCCGCATCAATTCAATGGTCGCCCGTAAGCTTTCTTTCGTAACATCCCTTTCTTCTACTGGTGCGTGCGACTAAGTTTGATTGCCCAACAGCACTTTTTCCTCTCCTCATAATCTTGGTGAATGTGGGCATTGAATGCATTTCTTCGTTAATATAGTAGTCCATGTGTAATGGAATGGGATGTCTTATAGAAGCCCATGCATTTTGTTAATAGTATCCTCTTTGTTGACACTGTTAGCAAAATTGAGCCCAAATGGAACTAAATGACTTCTTATCTAGTGCATGCCCATATGGGGTTTTTATTTATAGCATACTGCCAGCCTGAAAGTGAGGCTTTAGGCAGGCGTGGGGGGTACAGAGCAATACAGTTTACAAGAATACAATGTACATTCAGTCTTGCGAAGGACGACAACGAAAAGAACATGTATAGCATGTACAAAGGAAAAAAAAGTGTAAACGTACACTATGATACGACAGTATGAAACACCGCTATCTATTACGGAATGCACTCAAGAAAGAAGATAGCGTCGAACACTCAACCAAATTTGCAGGTAGGTGGTTCCAAGTATAGATATATAGTTGTAGGAAAAAAATGAGGCTGTGAACACATTTGTTCTGCACAAAAAAAATTGCTCACCATGAAAAGAATGGGTTTGTCACTGGGTAACTAAATGAAAATGTGCATTTCTGTTTATTCCAAGTTGGTTACGGGTAGACCTAATAGAACAGTTTTAATCTTCCTTGGCATCGTCTTGCCTGCAGGGTTTCTAAATTAGCTGTTTGCGAAAGGTATGTTGGGGATGTTTTCCAGCTATAACAATTGTATATGAACCTTCCACATTTGTGCTGGACATTCTTAAGTCCGGTGATATTGATTTTGGTGTGCGGATCCCAAACAACTGCCGCATATTCTAAAACTGGTCTAATGAAAGATTTGTATGCAAGTAGTTTGATTTCTGTTGAGGATTTAAAAAGGGTTCTCTTTAAATATCCAAGTTCCTTCATAGCTTTATTTACCGTATATAACTCCTATGTATTTCTTTATATACACATCTATGTTGAGTATTCCATTTACTCTCCTTAAAAATGGAGTTCTTTAGGTGAAAGGGAGTAACGCCATGTTTGTGCTGCATTTCTGTGGAGAGGGAAATGTTTGCTCCCTCTTTATGTGTCCTCATGTGTCCTCTTTATGTGTCCTCCTCAGAGACAGAAATGGACAGGAAGCAGCACAAGCCCTTGGCGTCTCGTTTCTTATGAACTAAGATAATGTTAGCGTTCTTCTAAGCTTCTGGTACGCTCAAGGTCATAAGGCGTTGTCTATACAGGGTGGCTAGTTTTTCTAGCACAATCTCCCCTCCATTCTTCAACAGATCTGCTGTTACCTTATCCTCACCAGCTGGTTTCCCCCTATATTCTTTTGCATGGGGGAGTGGTGATAACAAGCAGCCTGACTTGAGAATGGTGGTTCTGAAGAGGACAATCGTGTGCTTTACTCAATGATTGGGTCAAGGGAGCAGAGTGGAGCATTTTCCTTTTTACTCAATAAAGATTCAATTGAAGGATTCAGGACGTGGAGTTTAAATGGCGACGTCAGCCATTTTCAACTCTCATTAGTGTTGATGCTCATTGGTGTCCTTCTGTAAGGTGCGCCTTGATCTGGGAAACTGTTGGGCTCAAACTGTGAATATGGCAGACGTCGGTGTTAGTTGTTAGGGGCATTAAATGCGTACATTTCTGCATTAAAGATACCGCTTGAGAAGATGCCATGCATGTGACCTGAATTGCTGTGGCATTCACTCTCAGAATGAGTGCCGATGCAACCTGAAGTCGATGGTCAAGAGAGGGCAGGTAGATAGATTTCCAGACAACACGAAGTGAACAAGGGAGAGGGGAGCCTCAGGTGGTTTTGGCAACGTTTAGGCAAGAGGACTCGTCTTCACCCAGACAAAGACAAGTCCTCTTGTCAAACCATTGCCTAAGCACCCCATCTTCTCTCTACTTAAAAGTCGTTTAAAAAATGGCTGACTGAACCTGGTTGTAGGGAGTGAAAGCTCGGTTGAGCATGGTTAGACACAGTTCTCGGCACCGAGAATCTGCCGGGTAGTGCGACTCTACCTGTCGTCGTCGATACAGTCGCACGGCTGGGAAATCCCCCCCCCCCCCCCCTTCGTTTTTTCATGGCTCTGTGAAACACCAAGCAGTGCCCGCACTTATATTTAGACAAATGTGAGTCACGTGGTTAGGCTCGGCTGTGAGGTGAAGTGAGTGCGCACCTATGAACCACTGACGAGTCACGTGATTAGGCGCACCTGCCGAGTAAGCCAGTGCGTCGCAGGCGCGGTAGCAAAGCCCGGCGAGTCACTTGGTACGACGCATATCAACCAGCTGTGCTTCTTTGAAGGTCATTTTTTCAATGCGGCATGAACTCCAGCTTTGCATGCAAAAAGTGGAGCTCTCACTCCAAAAGAACCATTTGTGCAATTGGATGCCATACTCTAAATGTCATACATCAGTAACTTGAAGCAATCTTACGAGCTATAAAAACTGTGAATAACTGCCTGTCGTTGCCATAGCAGCAAAACTGGAACTGTGATGAGTTCCACTCCTCTGGTCTGGTGAACCTGTTTGCTTCAAAAGGGTAAAGTAGACTACTTGCTCTGGTGCAAAAAAAAAAAAAAAAACGGAGAGCATTTGCACTTCCATGCTGTTCAAAATTGCCGAGTTCGACTCCCGCACATTCGCACGTCCCTCATAGTTACAGAGCAGTTGCTGCTGTTTGCCTTGTGTCTGTGTCCAGGTGGATGCAGTCCAGAGCAACCTGCTGCAGCAAAACATGGAGGCCGTGCAGAATCGCTCGGAGGTGCTGGCTGAACGACTGCTGACAACCAAAGATCCGAAGCAGCACGCTGAGCTGAGCGAGCGCAAGGCCCAGCTGGACAAGGAGGTGCGTCTGGCCACGCTTGGGCGCTGTTTGCCCGTGGGAGGAAAGTCTCCGACCACTTGGGCCACACGTGGGGAGAGTGGCAAAGCCTGCGGTGTGGTGATGACTGGAGCTCTTCGACGAGAAAGCGGTTCTGTGAAGGAAGGCAGACGCGTATTCACGGAGACCAGATGACCATTTGGGCAGCCTCTGTGCTCTGTTGAATGTTCCTGTTCCTACATACTTTCATTGCACGCGCAATATTAGCTTCATCATCTGCCTGGCTACGCCCACTGCAGGGCAAAGGCCTCTCCCATGTCTCTCAAATTAACCCTGTCCTTTGCCAACTGTGACTACGGTGTCCCCGTAAACTTGGGTGACCACGTAAATTCCTTCTTCCGCCTGCTACGCTTGCCTCCTCTTGGAATCTACTCCATTACCCTTAAGGACCATCGGTTATCTTGCCTTTGCATTAGACGCTCTGCCCAAGTCCATATCTTTTTCTTGATTTCGACTAGGATGTCATTAACACGTGTGTGTTCCCTCACCCACTCTGCCTGCTTCTGGTCTCTTAACATTACACCTATCAGTTTTCTTTCTTTAGCTCGCTGCAGTGTTTTCAACTTGAGCAGAATGCTTTTCGTTAGCCTCCACATTTCTGCTCCATAGGTGAGTACTGGTAATATACAGCTGTTGTATACTTTTCTTTTGAGAAATATTGGTAAACTGCCATACATGATCTGAGAGAACCTGCCGTATGTGCTCCACCCAATTCTTATTCTTCTAGTTATTTCTCTCTCATGATCCGGATCAGTGGTCACTACCTGCCCTAAATAGGCGTATTGGTTTATCACTTCCAGCACCTCGCTGCCAATTGTGAACTGCTGTTCCCTTGCTTGGCTGTTGAACATTATTTTGGTTCTCTGCATGTTAAATTTTAGACCCACTGTTCTGCTCCTTGATCGTGCTTTGCAGTTCATCTCCTGAGTGACTCAGCAAGGCAATGACATCAGCAAATCGCAAATTACTTAAGTATTCTTTTGTTAACTCTTATCCCCCAACTGTTCCCAATCCAGGCCTTGTAACACCTCCTGTAAGCAGGTGGTGAATAGCGTTGGCGAGATTGTGCCTGACTTTATGGAGGACTATGGTAGCTGTGCAGTCCTTATAGATACTATCTTTCAGTATTTTCATGTAAGACTCTTCTACACGGATTCTACAATGCCTGCATGACTGCTGAGGTTTCCACTGAGTCAAATGCTTTCTCGTAATCAATGAAGGCTATATATAGAGGTTGGTTATATTCTGTGCATTTCTGTATCACCTGATTCATGGTGTGAATATATGGTCTAGTGTGAAATATCCTTTACTAAAGCCTCATTGATCATTTAGTTGATTGAATTCTAAGGTTATCGTTATCCTGTTTTTATCAGTGATTACATTAGTAAATACCTTGTAGGCAACGGACAGTAAGCTGATCGGTCAATTTTTCTTGAAGTCCTTGATGTTTCCTTTCTTATGAATTGTAGATTATGTTTGCATTTTTCAAAGCTTCTGGTACAGTTGAGGTCATAAGGCATTGCATATACAGGGTGGCTAGTTTGTCTAGCACAATCTCCCCTCCATCCTTCAACAGATCTGCTGTTTCCTGATCCTTGCCAGCTGCTTTTCCCCTTTGCATTGCTCCGAAGGCTTTCTTTACTTTCTATTTCATTACTGGCAGGATTGCCCATTGCTCAGTGCTATTGCCTGTCTCATTAGCATACTAATCTCATTAGCTACTGTGTAGATTTGTTTACAACTCTTTGGTTACTCTGCTTTTATTATACACATTGCTAATGAAATTGCCTTCTTTGTTTCATCACCTTTAGGCCACTTCCATTCCTTAGAGCATGCTCAATTCTCTCCATTTTAAACTTCCTTATGTTGGCTACCTTGCACATGAACTTTTTCAGTTCTACCAGTTCTATTCTGTCTGTAGGCTTAGACGCTTTTATGCTTTGGCGGTTCTTAATCAGATCTGTAGTCTCCTGCGATAGCTTGCCATTATCACGTGGCCTTTATCTACTGCACACTCTGTGATGATAGCTTTGAGATTATCATTCGTGGTTTGAACATTAAGATCGTCCTCCTCAGTTAAAGCTGAATATCTGTTCTGCAGCGATATCCTGAATTCCTTTACTTTACCGTTTATTACTAACTAGTTAAGGGGCTTCCACATCATTAATTTCTTTCATTCCCTCTTCAAGTCTAAGCTAATACGAGACCTTACCATTTTGTGTTCGCTACAATGCACCTATCCGAAGACCTCCACATCCTGCACGATGCAAGGATAAGCGCCTAGTATGAAATCTATATCATTTTTAGCGTCACCATTGGGGTTTTTTCATGTCTGCTTCCTGTCCTCTCGTTAAGGCATTCATGATCTGTAATTGATTTTTTTCTGCGAACTCTACTAATAACTCCCCCTGCTATGCCTGGTGCCTATGCCATAGTCGCCTACTGCTTCGTTTCCAACCTGCTTCTTGCCTACCTTCACATTGAAGTCGCTCTTCACTACAATGTACTGTGATTTTACTTTGCTAATTGCTGATTCCATGTCTTCATAGAAGCTTTCAACGATCTGGTCACCTTGGCTGGAAGTAGGTGCATAGGCCTGCACAACCTTTAGCTGGTTCCTCTTATTAAGCCTAATTACAATAGCTTGCCACCCCTCTTTAATACTGTAGAACTGTAAGTTGCCGGCTATGTCTTGATTGATGAGGAATCCCACACCTAGTTCTCGTCTGTCCGCTGATCCACGATAGCACAGTATATATGCTCGCCCCTTGGTACTGTATACGCCTCATCTGTCCTTCTAACCTCACTAAGCCCAGTGGAATCTTAATAATACCCGCTAGTTCCTCGAACAGAGCTGCTAGGCTAGCCTCACTGGATAAGGTTCTAGCTTTAAATGTTGCCAGGTTCAGTTTTCAGTCACTCTGTCACAAATTTTGATTTTCTTCTGATGTTCCTTGCATACGCAGTCAGTGCCCAATGCATTGACTGATTTTTAAGGTGGGAGGATCATGCGATGGTTGCTCTACAATTGGATATAACTCAAGAACAATGCGGTAAATGCTCCTGAAAGAAGGCCCTTCAGCCATTGACGTTGACCGATTCTCACAACGTCGGGGTTAACTTGGGGTCGGTTCCAAATTGCACCAATTGAATCCCCTGTCATGCTAGCTCAGCAGGGGATATAGCTATGAATTAACTGGGAGGTCGTGATAATCAATAGCTGCCATTGGCTGAAGGGCCTGTTTTGAGATGCATTCCAGATTCGTTCTTGAGGTGGTTTTACAACAGCAAGTGCCTCAAAGAGCATCGTTATAGTGTGTATATCTTCAGGCGCTGTGTTCACATATGTGGATGCAACCTTAGAATTCTGCGCCCTTACCATTTTGACTCCCTGGCAACTTTGTGGCGCCATCTGTTGCAGCTACCATAAAATGTGTTTGTACATAACACGAACAGTTGGACACCACGACGTTCTTTGGCTTGGCGAGTAGATTGCTTTTATTTTGGCATCCTATCATTTCAAATGGTTATGAATGATGCAGTTTACCATTAGAATGCATCAATAGGGTAATGCATAAACTGCATGCCAGTTTTAATTTTCGCAGACCAAGAAAAATTGCTGCGGTGGGAGTTCAGAGCGGCAGATCCACGAACGTGGACATGATGGCTAGAAAATATCAAAGCGGCGTTTTCTGTCCACTATGCGGCGTTTTTTTGGGCAAGTGTGGTACGAAATCGGCTTACTTACAGGTGTTGAAAATTACGCTTCTACAGGGGAATGGTGGATGACTTGGCCGCTGCAGCATTGTTTATGAAAATAGCCAATGGAGAAGCACCTCCAAAGAAACGCGGCCGAACGAGCAATGAAGACCCACAGGTGGTCGCAAAGGACCGCCACTACGCTGAGCCACTGCTGACGAACACAGTGCGCTATGATCAGTGCCTAACGTCATGGGTGTCTCAGATGGTCTGAGACCCCCACCAGTATTGAAAAGGGGTCTGGGATCTCCCATGCTAGAATGTAGGCTGTTGAATCCGAAGCAAGAAACCATTTTTTTATGCTTTCATTTGTGATGGTCACAACATTTTTTCTGTATTGTTTTGAAAATTTTGCTGGGGTTTTTAGCAGGAGTCATTACAATGTTTTACAAAGCCTAAGATGGAGTGGCAGCTTTACACAAAAAGGATGAAGAAGGGAAGCCTATGCCCGCATGCCATGAGTCAGTTCAGAGCTGGCCGCTCAGCTCTGAGGCAGCGAAACAATCAGCACACTGGTAGAGCGTGGGGATAGTTTGCTTGAAGTCCCTGACATAAATTGAGTGAACAACAACCTTTAAAAATGATTTCCCCTTTTTGTAAAAATGGTGGGTAAAACAGGCTGCAAGGTGCTTTCTCTCTCTTTTTCTCCACCTGCGCTCAGATCACTCAAGACCCGTTCGACTGAGCCAGACTTTAAGCAGTGGCTATAATGGAAGCAATCATTGGTCCCAACTTCTGAACATATTAATTACACAACGTTGTGAATGTGAAGGCTACACATCTAAAAGCCGCTCTCGGTGCCGGAAATGTTGAATTTTCTTCTGCCTGTCATCACAGAATGACTCTTCTTAGCTGTTTTTTAGGTCATGAACTAAAAACTAATTCTCTGAAGCTTTTATTCCCACAGCTAAACATTTATCATATGTTACAATCAGTTAAAAAAGCCAAGCAAATATTGCAGTTTTTATATTTGAGCAGAAAATATGCTCAAATGTGAAAATTTTTGCACAATTTTTTTGCACTTCATTTCTTTTTGGTCATGATTTATACAAAAAAAAAAAGATGTTTCCTTTCAGCAGAATTAATTGGCACCTGAAGGGGATATAGGCATATACCACGTGTCCCATCTCAGTGTAACGAAGGTTTTAGCAAAGACGGGAGTGCCCTAGGCAAGTGTAAACAACACAGTGCTGTTGACGGTCGTGTCGACTAGTCTGCAGCATTTGTTGTTCCGCAATGCTATAGTAGGATACAACTAAAAAAAACAGCAGTTGTTAACATTATGCCTTGGTCTGCGGCGTACTGTATTACTCCGCTAGCAAGTCACAAAAGTAAATAAAATCATCATTTTATTGTTTGACTGAAACAAGCCAGGTAAAAAAATTCTAGAGCTTATGACAGTTTTCTCATGACTAGCTCAGTGTTTAGGTGACAAGAGAAGTTTTAACAACAGCCTATGTTTTTGTCATGAAGGAATTCTGTGCATCGGTCCTAAATATGGGCAGAGCTTCACTGCAGACTTAAGTTGTTCCGACTATAGTTCATTGGTTTGAACTTGCAAAGTTTTTAAATATTTGCTTTTAAAAAAAAGTGAGTTTGAAAGCCAGCCAAAATGGTAGTAGCGAGGTACTGTTTATGAAGCTTTTTATATCGGCCCTAAAAATAACTCGCGGGATCCAAAACTAGCCACTTTACAGTGGTTCTGCTTGAGCGCCCCAGACGCGATCTTAAAGAAGAAAGTCCACTTATCTGATATCTCGTGCCCAGTGCAAACACAAAGGCTGCTGGGGCCAGTGTTCCGAAAATAAATGGAATTTTGTGTCTCGCAGATTTCTTGGGGCGCTCACGGGTTGGGGAGTCAGCAGGCAGCGTCATATGTGGCCACCCTCTTGTATCCTATCTGCCTCCTTTTCATCCTTGCTTCTTTCATTCTTTTACTTTTTATTTTCCTTATGTTATTTTTCACTTTCTAGGTGGCTACCCACCTACAATCTTGTACTGTTGCACTCTCTCCGATTTGAATATTTACAGCTTAGCTGTTAAGTGCCTGTTCCTGTGTTTCACATTGTCGTAGCAGTAGCAGTTATAGCAGTTGGCGTAACTGGTGGGTGTGTTGCCACCGGAATCATCCGGAGAACAATTACTGTGGAAAGCTGAGGGTATCGTAAGAGTGGAGGAATCCCCAATTGGACGGTGGTTACTGTGGAAGAAAGAGTATGTGGCGAGATTGATAAAAGGTGCAACTGGAGGCCGTAGCCACATGAGCCATGCGGAGGGTAGTTACCTTGGAAAGAAGAGGGTTAGCATGGAAGGAAGAAGTATGGCTAGCTCGTAGGAAAGCATAACGGGAGGTTGGTTGTCACAGGAACGATCTGGAGGCTGGTAACAGTGGAAGGAGGACGGACAGTATGGCGTGAGCAGAGGAATATAGCACAGTCCATTATGGCAGCTGCTTTGAAACGTGCTGCCCGAGGAGAGGGTCATTGGTGGTGCTGCGCGCCTAGAGTGGCGGACTTTAGACGGGCTGGGCTCAGTGCAACCTTTGTGCTGTTTTGGTTGCTTTTGGGCTTCCCGAGCAGAGAATCCACACCTGGCTCAAACCCTATCTTAGCTTTAACCACTTTATTTTGGCATCAATTATACTGTAGGTGCTTGCAGCACAGTATACAGCCAGTCATTATTACCTGACTTTCAGATGTTTTTGTGCAGGGGGAAGGGGTTGAGGAGAGCTGTGTGTCATGCGTTCTCCTTTTTGCAAGAGGGGTGAGCGCTTCCTGAGGCTAAAATATTGAGAACCCCTAGATTAAAAGATTTGGTGCAGTGCCGAAGTTCACGCTTAAGATGGGTGTGCCTAATTTAAGATGGGAGGAGATCTGTAGGCCTGCCAGAAACATACAAGAAGGATGCAAAAAAAAACATTGAAGCTTCAAGCCCTGGATAACATAGTTACGAATGTTCTTCAGGCAACATATCAGAAGAGTATTTTTGATGCATTGTTTTTTAATTTCATGAGGATGAAAACGAATAACAAAACAGGCATGCATACTGCTGAGCATGCTGCAAGGATGAGAGGCTCACTTTGCGAACCTAGCTCGGTTTGTATGAAATCGGTGAAGTGCTTCATGAGCCACTGAAGTTAAATCTGCTCCTAGCTAGATTACGTCTTAGGTTGCCAAAATTGTCAAAAGCAGAAGTCTATGCTCATGAATTCTTTCCTTTTTGCAGGAAGCAGAGGTTGGCTGAAGTGAAAAATTCAGAATAAAATTGTCGAATTGAGCTGCTTAACACCTGCAAAAGCCGTATCCAATTATTTACATTAAGTTACTGCAAAAATGCCCTCGTAATGTTTGCTTTGTGAGGTGGTAGTTCACTGCACAGTCGAACCTAGTATAACGAAACTGTTTATAACAATTAAGACAATGGATATAATGAAGGTATGATGGAATTATCCTTGGAGCTCTTTCTACACACGCTATAATGAAGATATACGGCTATAATGAATGTAATCGCCAGACTCCTCGACTTCGTTATAACAGGGTTCAGCTGTATATATTTCAGTAACATATTGCAAAATACAGTAGAATCTCAATTGGTGATACGAGCACGGTTGATGAAAATTTCGCGATGATACGAATTCGTAAAATTCCCCGGCCTGAGTTAATTGTGTATAATGTGCACAACTCTTTCCTTCGCCTCTAAGGATGATACAAATGCGCGAGCGGTGACCGCACGCTCGAGCACAAATTACGCTGATCGCTGACGTCGCGATCGCTAATCGCGCAGCACGCATCGCAAGCAGTGATCAGCAGTCCACGTGGTCTGCACATCTCCGACGTCGCGATCCCGAATCACTCAGCATGCACCGCAAGGAGTGATCGTTGGTCCGCGCAGCCTGCACATCACCGACGTTGCTGTCGCTAATCGCGCAGCATGCACCGTATGCAGTGAGCGGAGGTCTGCGGCCTGCACATCACCGACATAGCTGTCGTTGATCACGCAGCACGCACCGCAGGCAGTGATCAATCGGCGGTCTGCGCGGCCCGCCCATTGCCGACATCACGAACGTCATGCGGTACTCGCTGGGAGTAGCGAGCTGTGGCCATACAGCGGTGAATAAATTCCATAAGCCGTAAACATCTGTGTGAAGGCATTTTTCATGCTTCTGCATAAGAATTTTATCGCGACCCCGTGAGATTCGTATCTCCGCGATTCGTATCCTCTGAATTTTTAACCAGTGTGTGTATGTACAAGACTTTTGCTAGTTTCTCGATTTGTTTTGACGTGGATATGGCTTCATGATAAAAAATTCACAGGGACACTTAAGTGAACTATGTGTTGGCAGTGTGATAACATTCGCAGTTGCTGATGCATTTACCGGAGCTGGCATCTTGCCTCCAGCTTCCATTTGCCAATGGGAATGCTTTGGCCTGGTGACATCCCCTCTTTCCAGACAGTCAGCAAATTTTCTGCTTATGGCACAGTTTCTTTCCAATGAGGCTTGTAATACTATCACATTAGAAAGTCATATAATTTACCTATTAGTACAATGTGAGAGGCTAAGGACCTGCGATGCTCCTGTAGGCCATCATTTCTTTGCTCACTCAATATCTGGGTGTTCAAGCTGTTACTTTTAGTGCCTTCATCATCATCAGCAACTGTGTCTACTGCAGGACAAAGGCCTCTCCCACTAACCTCCAATTCATCGTCATCAGCAACAGCAACCTGACTATGCCCACTCCAAGGCAAAGGCCTCCCCATATTTCTCCATTTAATGTGTTTCTATATCCTAATCACATATCTGCCCACCAGACTGTCACCCTTACTACACTTACCTTCCATGGCAACAACTTTGTTACCTTGAGGGGCAAACAAATATATGTTCTCTGTATTATATGTCCTTTCCATGCCCATTTCATCTTCTTGATTTCAACTAGGATTTCACTAACCCACATTTGTTCCCTCCCACTCTGCTCTGTTCCTGTCTCTTTAGCATTACGGCTATCATTATCGTTTTCATGATTTGCCGCATTGTCCTGAAATTACTCTAAGCAGACTTCAGCAGCACATGTGGTGTGTGAAACGGATGGCAAGTGGTTGTTTAGTGATGGGGCACAGCTAGATGAAGGAATGGAAAAAGTAGAACAAATGCAGGGGCATAGAATCTGATGGAGCAATGTGGCTGGGAACTTTTGCTAAGTTTAACCAGCCGTGGCTGCAGCTGGTGCAAGGCATGAATAGCTGCAGTGCAAAAGGGCCCCTTACCTTTTGTCTCAGTCATGTGGGCAACTGCTTCCGCGATGTCCTGAACCAGCAGATCGAAGCAGTTGTAAAGATCTGTTGTGCCTGCAGTAACTCAGAGGTGTGCTGCTTATGGAATAGTCCCTCATTATTTTTAACGAGTGAAGGAAACTGCATAATGCCACAAATGAATTGGAGCTGCACTGAGTAGCAATCACCTCAAAGGCATTTATTTTCACCAGTGATCGGGAGTATATTTTCAGGGGTAGTAGTTGTTGTGATGGCAGTGCCCCTCCTGGTCCCCCCTGCAGCTGTAAACGAACACAGAGGGCAAAATTAATTTTGCCTCTATCGTTACGGTTCAGTGTCTCAGTGACAAAGAGTAGCTTTGGTAACATAGAAAAGGACAAAGCCGAGACACAGGTTTCAAGCTGCTGGTTGTTTTCGCCAATAAGCTGCAGTGACGTCAGGTCATGCCGTGCATCTCAGAGGCTAAGGTACATCGCCGTTCACTTCCAAGTAGTGATCACAGAGTGTTTTCTTTTTATTGGGGGGGGGGGGGGCGCTCTTTGCCTCCTGGGTTTGCGGGAAGCGTGTGTTTTGCAACGGTGAGAGGGGGACAGGCAAGTTAATGATGCTCCTCGTGTTCGCTCAGACTGTATGGTGTGGCCACGACTGTCTTATCTGAGATGCAGTGTCATTGCCCTAATGAATATTCCGGCAGCAGCAGCACACTCGTATAACTGCGACCATTATAGGTGGGTTCGACTGTATTTGAATAACAGGCAGCGTTTCCACTTGCTCTTGCTGACTGTTGCCACTTGTGTAGGATAAAACAAGCATATAATCTGTTTTTGTTGGGCTCGAAGAACATGGAGGAATCGCTAAAGAAACCCGACCATGGTCGCGGCGGGCCGTTTGCACTCGAGATTCTTGGAAGCAGGGACCGCACCACTGGTCTACATATCATAGACTTGTTTAGATTCAGACACATGAAACCTTTTTAACTTGTATAATCATATGTCCCTTGTTTCATTCAAATCAAATCAAATCAGATTTTTATTTTTATGTATGCACAGGTACATGAAAGGGCTGCAGGAAAAAAGCTGCCCTTTGGCAGCTTGACTGGCCACTAACCCAGTCGTTTTAACAGCAGCGGATATATAATATGAATGAAGATTACATATTACAGCACACATTGCAGGAATTGCGTACAAACTAGTGGAAACACAAAGGAGAAAGAAAAGCAAAAAAATTTACAGAACATGAGCAGAAGCGAGATTACGCAGCTATGTGTCGCACATCGAACAATATAGACATTGAATTTCGTTATAAGAGGGAGCATATGTATTTATGTCATTCGTTAGGTAATTACTTAACACTGAAGTTAGCATACAGCACAGCTGTTGTTTGCCAGAACTGAGACAAATCGTAGGCTTAACCCATTCCTCTGGAGATCGTGTTGGATAATGCGTTGTTTTACGGTGCAGTAGTGCGAGAGCTAAATTTGAAGATTAGATTGTTTTTTCTGTACCTCAGATTTAAATTTCGCTTTGAGACTATTTATATTGATAAATCATTTTTATTATGTGAGATATACAGGAAAGATTCCTGGTAGCAGATTCAGTTGGTTTATTGTAGATGTGTGGGACGTACTACTTCTGCAGGAAGTGAATGTGCTGCACGTTTGAGAAACACGCTGTTGTCAAAACTAAATGACAATAATTAACGTTTAAGCAGAGAAGTCTGTTGTATAACATAATTTTTATATGTATTGACAAGAGATATCTAATCCTACCTGTATTATTCATACATCAATTTCCTTGCTATGACCTGAGGCAATGAACACTGCAGAAAAAAAAAGTTTCTAAATTTACGTGAACCTGCTCCTGCCAAGCCCGAGTGTATTTGTGCTTGGCGCGACGAGTGCAGGTGTGTGACATGCCTGACCTGAGCCTGGTGGAGCTGCTGGAGAGTTCGACACGGCCCGTGGACTGGCTGCGCATTGAGGCTAAGGACATGCGTTCAAACCGAACTGCGCTTGACTGCGAAATGCACTGGCATCACCTCTTGGATGTACGCCTCAACCAGGACCCCTGGACTCCAACTGAGGATAGTCGGCTCTGTGAATTGGCTGCCAAGTATGACGAGCACTGCTGGGATGAGGTGTGTACAGGTGTGCATCTGCCACTGGCGAGGTCAGGGAGGGGGAGATGAAGTCTCATGATCTTGCCAGCTATCTTTGGAAGTCGTTTAGAGGCAATTGCTTGAGTCACTGCTGGCAACATGATGGCTCAGAGGATGTGGTGTTTTGGATGTTGTCGGCATAAGTTTCGCAGGTTCAATTCCTTGTGCTCGCTTTGTTACTGTGTGGGTGAACCTTCTTGTGGGCCCTCTATTGTGCAGTGTGCCTTGTGGCCAGCTAATAATTTGTACTGAATACAAGTGGTGGGTGCTGATTACTGTCTTTTCACAACTGTATAACGAAAAAGTATGTGTCCTCTCAGCCGTTTAAAAAAATTCCAATTAAATTTTAGTCAATTTTTGGCAAACTACATCCTATGTTAAAGCGTGCATTTTCATTGTCCCTTTTTCTTGCGCTGCACAACAGGGTTGAAACCTCAAGGCAAGTTCAGCAGATTGTCATTGGCTCTAAACAACACACCAAAGACGTGGGCTTGATGCCGGCCGTGGCGATCGAATTTCGTTGTAGGCAAAATTCTAGAGGCCCATGTACTGTGCGATATCAGTGCACGTAAAGAACCCCAGGTGGTCAAAATTTTCGGAGCCCTTCACTACGGTGTGTCTGATAGCCTGAGTTGATTATGGACATTAAACCCCTATAAACAAAACAATGCATGCAGCAACTGAATTAGCTCTCAGTGTTTCTTATTGCACCCCAGTGCATTGGGTTGTGGTGTAGAGCTTTCTCCTCACTCTCACAGAGTGTGGACTGTGAAAGCTCTTTGTGTGTGTGTGTCTCGCAGGTGGCAGAAGAGTTGAATACTGGGCGCAGTGCATACCAGTGTGCGGTGCGCTACTTCAGGCACCACGCAGTGCGCTTCAACTCCGGCCCCTTCTCCGCTGAGGAGGATGAACAGCTGAAGACGCTGGTCAGCCGCTACAGAAATGGGAAAAGCGTTAACTGGTTTGAGGCATGTACTGGTTTCTGTTGTGGTGCAACTACATAATCAGTGTGGCAACTCTTGGTGTTTCGCAGTTCAGGGTCACATGATGCCAATGCCTTCTTGAATTAGGTGGCCGCCAGAGAAGCTGGTTTTGCCAGATCATACCTTCTTCTTAGGCACCCCCATTCGCTAGCCTCTTTTTTTTAAAATCAAAGGCACAGTAACTGTCTGCCTTCCCTGTGGACACCTCGACCGCACTGTGAGGGAAGGGAAGGAGGGGGTGAAAGAAGAAAGAGGTGCTGTAGGGAAGGACCCCAGATTACCTTAGACCTTTAATGTGCAGTGCACTGCATACGGGCGCCTTCTGCGTTTCGCCTCCATCAAAACGCAGCCGCTGCGGCCAGGTTCAAACCGTAATTTGGCTCAGCTGTTAGCCGAGCACCCGAGCTACTGAGCAAACTCTGCTACACCGCATCAGTTCTATGCATTAGTGGTGCCACGATGCTGCGAGTAAACGAAAGCAGATATACAAAGGGTGCCACTGCAATGCTATGACGATGTGGCTGGCATTGAAACAGAGGAGGTGTTGGCGAGGCTAGGCAGTACGGCGGCACAAACTCCCAGCTTTCATTCCTTCTTAGTGCCAGATCTTCAGCCTTCTCAGCAGACACTTTTGGCTTTGGGCTGTTTCTACGCAAGTACTGAGGCAGCTGTCTCAGTACTGGCTGCACTGCGAGCTGGAGTGACTGGGTATCTTTTAGCCGAAGAGGGCGCCTGTGAATCTTTTCTCGTGCGCACTAACTTATGATCCTGGCAGTTGTTACACTTACTGACAACTTTTTCTGGGAATGGAGCAGAAGCTACAGATCACAAACACACACCGTCTCCTTCCACGCAGCCGAATATAGTCCGTATTAGAAGTTACTAGTAGTTTTCTCTTAGAACGCAATATATGGCCTATATTTGTTGTTTGAGGCATATTCCTAATACCAGCTACTGCCAGCTTTCAGCTTTAGAAAGTCAAGGAAATTATTATTACAACAAATTTGCTAGGCTTGTCTAGTTACAAGAACCTGCTACAGATGGCACCAGCTCTATCAGCACTGGAATGAAGCTACCGTGGAAAAAGCAATGCGCCAGGCTGCCAAGTGCACCACCATGGATCTTAACTGTTTGGTAGAATGGCAGTTATGGTCGCTGTCGCTGAGTGCACATTTCTTTTTTCCTCTGCAGTAGAATTTCGGTGATGCAGTGAAAGCTCGTTAATTTGAACCTCGATAATTTGCATTTTCGGATAATTCGAACTACACTACTTGCTCCGGCCAAGCTCCATGGAGATCTGTGGATAAAAAGCCCGTTAATTCGAAAGCGAGTCAATTCCGCTACTGATAATTCGAACTACGCTCCGCCACGTCTGGGCGGCTTGGCATACAGCACGTGGCCAAAAAGAAAACACCTCTGCAGAGTTAGAGGCTGCGCACGACCTAATTGGGGACAGAAGATGGAACTAGATAAAACCGTGGAAGAGTGGGCAAAGCCTAAATGGCGCCATCACCGGCGCGGTGGCCGGCGGTGTCGGAGGGTAAGGGTTGGCGGCCGCGGTGGCGGCTGCCTCACGAAACTCGCAACTAAATACTCGTTAATTCGAGCCCTGTTAATTCAGAAATGCGGATAAGTGCTGTCGGCGCGGTCCCACCCAACGCCCATGAAAGGCTATGACTTCGGACGGGCGCTACAAATTACATGCGAAAAACTGGAAGCACGCGGTCAGCCGCGATCATGACGCCGGCTTTTAGCATCGCCTGGTAGTCAGCCACTGCCCGGAAGCGGCCAACGTCGGCTGTCAGCGCGGACCAATCGGGGTGCGACCGCGTCTGATTTCGCCCGCTTCTACAACATGGCCGCGCCTGCCAATGCGGCCTCTTGCTACAGTGAACTAGAATAGGGGTAGTGTGCTTTCTGGCCGGGCTGGAGTAAAGCCGCTGTTGCAAAATGACGGCGGCGCTGTGGCGGCACTGCTGTCATGTTCATTGTAGGAAGGCAGAAAAAGCGATCCAGGCGTATACGGATAAAATGCCGTGTTACTGCCAAAAGATCGTGCCTGTGCAAACTAAACTAGTTTGCATCATGTGTGTCGTTCAACATTAGCGGATGAAGGTTTAATAATATTCTCATTCGCTCGAAGGCAGGGCAGAGTCAAGCGCATGGAGCGCAGGTACACAGCGGCCGCTACTTTGCAATTCCAAGAGCACATCAGCTGAAATTGCGGACTCGACGCCCCGCATCGTCCGACCAACGCGAGCATATGCTTTGAGCACACCAGTTCAGCTACGGCGTGTCGCTTTATTCCCAATTTTAAAGTAGACAAAGATCGCTTCTGATCAATGCTAATTTTTGGCTGTGAAAGCTCACGCATGCTCGCTGATTAACGTTGGCGTTCCACTACCATGCAGTTCATTTCGGGACTCGCTCGCTCTTTTTGATTGCCTGTACCCACCCATCACATTGAACTTGCATGCTGTAACTCCTTTGCCATAGCATCAGCGTAAACGTGTTCAGAAGATTTAAAATTATAGTTTATGGGGGTTTAACGTCCCAAAGCAACTCAGGCTGTGAGGGATGCCTTGGTGAAGGGCTACGAAAATTTAGACCACCTGTGATTCTTTAAGGTGCAGTGACATCGCACATACCCGGGCCTCTAGAATTCCGCCTTCGACCGCCGCAGCCTGTATCGAACCTGCGTTTTTTGAAAATTTGGAATTAAACAGTACATGAAACCCTTCATCTTCACATGGGGCAAAGACAAATTTATTTGTATTGTTTGAGATAAGTGCGCAGAGAAAGCAAGTGTCGCAATGGTTCAGCTACGGCTCAACTTCAGGTGCTTGGCCCGTTCACGTATGCCGGGCCGCTCAGTGTTCACTCCTTTCACAAAAAAGCGAAGCCTGACTGCGATGTAAAATTTTAAAATTAACTTGGAAAGAATATCTGCGTGAAGATGGCAACTGACCTCTTTACACAGCCTTGCCCTGACCACATCCAGCACATCAAAGATGCTTTCTGAATGGAGTTGGCTTTGCCTGCAGCATTCTGTGAAAAGGTTCTCAAGCTACAGCTCAGAATCAGAGCTGTGCGGAAGGGTAGATGAATCCTACCTTGTAGCAATATTTTGCGTACCTTGCAAGTCGAAAACTGTCATCAGTGGCTGATATAGTTAGGAGGCCAATGCCTATTTCACACTTTGCCTTTACGACATATTTTCGTGCTACATAGCTTGCAGTGTGAAAGACTAGTTGTGAGTCACTCTTGGCTACATGCTGACTACGACCACGACACACTCCAGCCTGATCAACCGGCAACTTCATTATCATTCCGGCTGGCATGCGGAGTTCAGATATTTCAGCAGCGTCTTTATCTTCCGAATCAAGCAAGGAGGCCAATATAGATAGAATCTTCGCAGTTTCCCTGAGAAATGCATTTCACCAAACCAAAAATGAAAGACAGTTTACTATGATTAAAAACTGTGATTATGATTATTTACACTGTAATTAAAAACTCCGCACACTGAAGAGGGCTGCCTTCGGGCCATCTTTCCTGTAGGCATAGCCAGTATCGAAACCCAGCGCGAAGCAATGGTTCTGCAGGCGACCAGGCATTTTTTTATCTTTACAGAACACTCTCTCAATCTGTCCAGGATGCTACATCCTTGCATTGCAGGTTCGTGGGAGACGAAATAATGATCTAAGCACGACGCTGAATCCTCAAAAGCAACCACAAACTGAGCACAACACGCAGCAATGACTGAAAAATGACTCCCAAGTGTGTTACTGCGCCTACTTGTGCAGTGGTGACTACAGTGTTCGGAACGGCGGCGGCACCTAGCGGACAAGCGGGAAACTAAAAAATGTCGGCATCGGCGGCTTCACCTCGGTCTATGGAACCGCGGTGCAGTGAGCACACTACCCAGTATTCTAGTTCACTGCACTCTCGCTTCACCACGAACCCGTCATTGCCGCTACACTGTGACTCATGTTCGCGGCAAACAAAAGTCGCACGAAGCTTTTGCTTTGTCTGAATATGCTCGCAGCACAAAATTTTAGCGATGAAACGCGCCAGATTTTTAGAATGCTTCTAGATTCTCAAAGCTACTAGGCTTAGCCACTACGCATCGGTTGACGTCAGTAAGCACAGGAGGTTCAAACAGGTTAACTATTTTGGTTCAGAAAGGGGTCGCAAAGGATAATTCGTCCTCTTTATGGTCATTGAGTAAATAATAGTTTAATTGTAAATGCACAGCTGTTCATTTCAGCATTTTACTAAGCGTATGGAACCACGCCGTTTCTCAATCCTGGCGGCAGTGGACTGGTGGCAGCTGCACGTTTTGCGTCGCGCTGCTGAAAATTCGCAGTGCAAGTTCGCTTCATGTGGGTCGCCCTTGAGGCGAACGTACTGAGAACGAGGCTGGCACAACCGGACAAGCACTGGCACTCTGCAAAGTTCACTCCTCCCCCCTTGCTAGAGCTAACATCAGAAGGTAAACACGCCGTGATGTTATCGCTGCGCAACATCTTGGCTCACTGCCAAGAAGTGCGTTGTAGACTGTGTGACGGTGCGAAACGGAGGGAAGCGTTAACGACTGCCGCTTTTTTTTCTTTAAAATTCTTAGGCGAAAATCGGGGATGGGTCGGTTAATTATGCGAGTGGGTTCGTTACACGAATAAATATGCTACATATACAGTAATGCATATGGTTCTTGTCAGTTTTTTCGAGGCCGTTTGATAATTCGAACATAGGATAATTAAAACTTTTTTCCCGGTCCCGTGAAGTTTGAAATAACGAGCTTTTACTGTACTATCATGAATAGTATGAATTTCGGTAGATACGAATTCATGAGGTTTGCTGGCTGAAGTCTATTGGGCACAATGTACAAAACATTGGGTGCTTTGAACACTCTGCACCCTTGGGGGGGGTGACTGCACTTGCAAGCAGCACCATTGCCTATGCACTGCCAATGTTGCAGTTGCCAATCACACGTTACGGACATAAATAGATTTGCTCTATGCATTTCCAGTGATTCAGCATCCGGATTTTTTTTTTCTCCTATCAATCGAAATATGAATGGTACTCGTGATCCCGTGAGGTATTTAGGTTCCGCTGTGTATTTCTGGTCTGCTCCTGCTAGAATATTGCACGGAAATTTCTTCTTGCATTTTTTGGGCTACTTTGAGTGCAAAATGGAGTCCACAAAAAAAATTAACAATGCATTACTGACCAAGCTTCGGCGAAATCTTTGTGTCAGTCCGTATTTACTGCAGTGCACGTCATTCAACAGAAATAACAATGAATGTTTGGGGCGCCTACTCTGTGAACAAACAAGCCTCACATGAGCGCACCTTGAGCGTATGAGCTAATCTGCATCAGTCACACGTTCTGTTACGTTGCCACAAAACCACTGTTCTACAGCATTTTCGATTTACTCAACAGAGCCAGTTCCTTCCTGAGTGCTGTTCGAGAAGATGTTTTTCAATCTTTTTGTGCAATATCTGGAGCTTAACTTGCATGCGTTATGTCCCAGTCTTGCACCTCTTTCTCTCTTGTTGCGTGGCATTCCGTTTGAAGTACTTTTTCACTCACAAAAACAGCCTGATAAGCTACCGCCATTCTGACTTTTGAAGAAGCAGATATTTAGCTGATATATCAGAAATATTTGTGCCAGGAAGGATAATGCCACAGTGTGCGCATACCGACAGCAGTTAGTACAGATGTGTGAGGTGAAACACTAGCATAATAGCGCGATAGCATTAAGGGGCCTATTTCGCAGAAAAGCAGGCATTGGTGTCGGCGTTCGTTGTCGGTGTCAGTGTCTTTCATCGTGAGTAAAAAATGCATGAAAAATCCGTAGAGAAGCAACCGAGGTGGGCCACGTGACTTTGTAGCGTCATCACAACCTGCCTACTGTGGTGAGTGGCAGTTAACAATTAGCGGCGAGAGCTTGCTCGGGAAGAGCAAACTGGGTTCCACAAGTCCCACAGGTGGCAGTACTTGCCATCGCAGGGCCTGCAGTGGTGCATTGCTTAACTGTGGCACCACTGTGCAAAAAAATGGTATGAAGTCTCCTTTGGATCTATGAATGTAAAGTAGGAAATGACCAATTCCGCATACATGGCCATTAAACCCATTAAACCTATCAGGTCATATCCTCAAGGCAGACCTTGAATGTCCCCTCCAGTTTTTGCTTCCTGAATATTTGCAAGAGGTGAAGAGCTTAGCTCTGCTTTTTGCAGTGATAAATTCGCATTTTTGGAGGGCATATAACACATGAACAGCTACTCTTAGCTTTAATATAAGGCTTTTCTTATGGCTGTTGTGTGGCATGAGAGTTGCTCGGCACACTAGATGGCTGAGCAGTGTCGTATAGTCTTGGAAAGTGGGCATCAGCTAGTGTTGGACAGTGGATTTAACTTTTAGTCGGGATGCTTTAAGAAAATACTCTTTAGTCAGATGCAGCTTAAGTCTGTAGTGAAACTCTGCGCACATTCAGGACTGCCGCACAGAAGCTGCATTCGATTCACTTGTGGTTCACTGCACCGCCTGCACTGGTTCATGGTGCACTGCTCCAAAGCCCTCGATTCATTGCGCTCTCTGAACCACCGTCCGCGATTGCTTCGGGTGCAGCCTTGGTGCCGCTTTGGTGCAAGGAACCACGGCGCCAGCCGCCATGCGAAGAAGTTGTGCGCGTGCTGACAACTTTCAGCGGACGACGCATGTTAGCTCGTAAATATTGAACGTGAATTGAGTGATGTTCTCGCTGTCATCGACGGATTCGATGTCATTGTGCGAGAAAATTGCGCTGAAACCTATGCCACAGCAGGCAACCTTCTGTGTTTTGTGCTGTAGCTGCTTTGTTAATTGTGACAGGCCGTCAGTGCGTGTGCGAGTGCACGAGAAACTTACGGCGCAACAACGGTGTGTTGGCTGTTGGCAAACTGCGGGCAGGGAAAATCCAAGCGTGTTTTGCTACAACCGGCACCAGTACCTGTGCCTGCTGTGCTAAGCATGCAGGCTGCAGATGCTGATTCGCTGCTGTCTGGCCATTCTGCTGCGGCTACAGGCACGCCGGGGCACGTGCAAAGCAGCGAGGAAGCCCTCTGGTGCTGCCAAGCTGTTTTTTTTTCACTGTTTATGAAGGTCTAAATGAGCGAGGCAGGTTCTCGGCGGTGATTTCCGGGTGCCCTCCCCTAGGCGTCGGAAAATATGCAGGGGCCTTGAAGAGCGCTCAAAGTTCTACGAACGTCTCTAAGTGTCTGAAGAGCCTCATGAATTCATAATTGAAGTAGCTTGCAACCACGTTTTTATAGCACTTCGGAATTCGACTGCCGTCGGTGCAAGCGAGTTGCGGCAAAAGACAGCACGAAGTCTGTTTCCTCATATGCACTTTGGGAAGGGCAGAACTACTCCATAAGAAGAAACTCTGCGATGTCGTCTTCGACCTTGGCCAAATCCATGGCCGACTCAAATGTCGTTGGGCACGAAAGCGACCGCACACAAAAAACACATGAGAGAACTGAACACCTCCACGGCGAGCAGACGACAAAACTTGCCTGCACTAGATCGATTGAAAATTGTCGTATCTATGAGGTGTGGCGCTGCTGACGCACTGCACCTGCACCACTGAACTGGTTCTGCACTGCACTGGCATCAGTGGCACTTTTTTAGAATTGGTGCCGTGAACCAGCACTGAGTCGAATGCAGCTAGAATTCCTCCACATCAAAAAAAGTAGTCCGTTTAAGCTTCTCTTAATTGTTACCTAAAAAAGAAGTTAATCACAAGAAAGAAAATTATAAGCTCAAGAATGTTGATACCTGGCATGTTGAATGAAGTTAAACATTAAGCAGCTGATTTACCGTTGTGATTGGCTAGCGAAGTATTACAGGACACCGCCGAACGTGGTTCTGCTGCATTTTTAAGTTTTATCTTACTACAGACACTGTCATAATAAATTGCATAAACGGAGGCTCTGACTGAAATGCAGAGCTGAACCTTTATGAGTAGAATGTACAATCAGCCAGTAAAATTAAAATACTGACTAGAAGCTTGACTAAGCCCATGAAAATCAGCTGGAATAAAAAAAAATTGGGCAAATATGCTCAAAACTGCACTTCCTCTGAACTCTTGTACGAGTCTTCCTGTAAACTCCTTCTGCTATATCCATTGTGCATGTCTTTCAGTATTACAGCAATTGGCTGACAGTATGTTTCATTGTAATTCAAAAATCAGCAGCATTTTTCACTGTTCAAACAGCAGGGGCTTGCAATTAACATTGGGCGATGGTATCTTGTCGTTTGAAGTGGCAGAAAGAACGACTCACATTAATCCCGGAAATTTTATTGGAGCAGCTAAGGATTGAGAGCTTGGATTGTTGGCGAATGCGAAAACTGCATAGGTGTTCCAAAGGTGCTTCAAACTATTGAGTGGATTGTTGTGCAAAGATTCATGTAATAAATTCCTTCCATTTCTCAAGTGTGCAGCCTGTTGTGCCACGACGATTTTCGTTGAATATAATGGTTTGCGGCAGCTTTTGTAGTCTTTGTATGTGGTTGTCATGTGCACTGCATTTAAATGTCTGACTATTGTGTGTAGTCACTGAACCTTCGCCACGGAGATACTCTTTCTTCGCTCCAATTGATTCGTGCTGCTGACTTTCTGCAGGTGGCGCACATCATGAATTGGCGGTCCAAGAAGCAGCTGATGAACCGCTACCAGCGGTCTCTGGACCCGCAGGTGCTGCACGGTCACTGGGCGGCGGAAGAAGACATGATGCTCCTTGTGGCCGTCAAGCTGTATGGATGTGATAACTGGAGCAAGGCAGGACTTATTTGTTGCGCTTTTGTTAACGCGAGAGCATTAGAGTTGTCATCCAACCTAAACCCCACCAACGTCCGGTGTCACAGAATTCGCTGATCGGTCAAGCGAGGTGATGTGCCCTTGCGACGCCAGCACAGTCTGCCCTTATTGGTTGAGAGATGCCATGATAGCTTGCGACGTCATCGCAGCCTTCCCACTGTGGCAGGGGGAAATTAAATTTATGGTTGGTTGAGAGAGGTCATGCGACCTTGTGACGTCGTCACAATCTGATTACTGGGTTGTGAGAAACCTGGCTTCTAGACAGTAACCAAGATACAGAATCGAAATCAAAAAAACAGTGTGATCTATGCAAATGTTGGCACTGTCACAGCATAGTGGATATCTGCTTCTGCAGCTAGCTGTCCAAGTATGGTGTTTGATGTGCCGACAGCTGCAAAGAAACTGATGCAAAGGTGCACACAAATTGCAACAGAAGCTGCAACAGATGTGAAATCTGACGCTGTTGCATTGCGCTTGTAAAGGGACTGACTACTGACCGAAACATGTTATGAGATCATGGTGGAAATGAAAAAATTGTGCTTCGTATTGTAAGAATTGAGCACTGCAATATCAAAGTATATATATTTTAAAAGTATATATAATTTTAATTTGGTCATTTAAAATCAATAAAAAGCCATCTTGCTGTGAAACCCACCACTATCAGTGTATTCTACAATGTGGCCACATCTCGATAAAATATTAATTACAGTCGACGACCGAAAATTCGGACACCTGATTATTCGGTCATCCTTGATTATTCGGACTTTTTCGCGGCACCGCGACATGGCCCATAGAGCCAATGTGTAAGAGCGCTTGAAATTTTGGACACACCGGAACTGACTGCTCGATATCTTGTTCGCACTCGCTGCCAATACCCAAGCTGCCATATACCGTATTTACTCGCGTATTGAACCCACATTTCTTCCAGAAAAGTTGACATCAGTTTGGGAGGAGGGTTCATTACGCAGGAAAAAAAGTTTTAACAGATTTTTTTCGAAGGGTCGATATGTCATATCGTACCTCCGTCGGTCGGTCCCTCCGTCCGTCCTTCCACCATCAACAAATGCGCGCGGTCAGACGGGTTTGTGTTCGTGCCGCTGCTATTAAGCATCGTTCACTTTGACGCGATCCGGCAATTTAGTGGTAGCCCACGGCGCCGGCCATTCGCGTCATCGAGATAACGTGAACATGCCGAACACCGGTCCTGAAGGTCAGGCACGCGTTTTTTGAGCGAGGTTAAAGAAAAAACACAGGATGGTGACGAGTGCATAATACGAATGACTCTGCCTTGGCGCTCTGCCAAGTTCGCTGAGCGTGCCGCGCTCTCCCCCTCCCCTCTGCCACCCCTCTGACAGTAGCTCTCCTCAAAAAATAAACAAGTGGTGGTGTTGTCGGCGGCGGGCAGCATTGAAAAGATAAACAAGTGATATTATCAGCGGCCAAGGAGCATTTTGGTGTGCTGCCAAGGTCTGCGCTGCGGACCGCGCGAAAACTGAGGAACCAGCTACGAAAAGCTAAAGACTGAAAAAAAAAAGTAAATTCTGACCGACAAAAGTGGGGCGGTTCAATATGCGAATGGACTCACACCGCAAGTAAATATGGTAATGCGTACAGTGGAACCTCATTAATTCAAACTGGAGGAGAGATCGAAAACTTGATCAAACAAAACTAAATTCAAGCTTAAAGGAAGCTTTTAACATCAGATGCGGAAATTCTGCGCGAGTTTGTACATTGCGCCCGCATGGTTTTGAATTCGTACTGTTCTTGATTGTAGTCAGAGTTTGCGGGACTCATCTGTGCCGAGTCTTTTGTCCTGGATACGGAAAGAGGTAGCAGCGAAGCGCCTGGGAGACGTACGGCTCCACGGAAACGGCGAGCGCAGGAGGAAATGGTGGTGCATCTCAAAGCGAGGTCAGCGTACCCGCAGCAAAACGCACCGCAACCCTGACTTTTCTATCGTAAAACCGTAAACAACTGCCGTTTCGACGACAGGCAAGACGCCACCGCAGAGCGCATATCGCCGGATACGATGCCAATTTCGGCTCTACTCGCTAGGGCTAATGACGAAGGCCAACGCCGATGGAGCGCTAGCTTCGGCTGTTTCTCGGTTCTTATTGTTTTGCCCTCTTTGCGTTCTCGTTCCAGGTTCATCGTACTGCAGGTGCAAGGCAGTTCCCGCAGTCGCGTGTTTGCTTCCCAATTTAGATTTTATCCCAACCCCTGCATTCTTCGGCGACATGCCGCGGGCAGCACAGCCAGGCCGCGCTCATGAAAGCGGTCGCTGTCCTCGTCCGTACACATGTCGCGGGGCGAAATTTAGTCATGAGGAGGTTTAGAATATGAGCAATACAACTGACGCCTTCCTTCGGCATATTGGTAATAAGTCCGCGATTTTTTCGGTGAAATTTGATTTTCTGGACTGCCTGACTTTTCGGTCGTTTTCGCGGTCCCTAGAGAGTCCGAAAAATCGGTCGTTGACTGTATTGGTTTTAAGTGCACACTGTTTTCAAAAATTTCAGGAGTGTTTGTCATGTCATGTTATAGCTAACACTCTCTCCAGTGTGACCTTCAATGGAAAACAATGATGCCATTGCATTGTCTACCATGCGCTTTAGCTGTTGTAACTAGATGGCACCGCAGTGTTTTGAATTTCTTTGATGGAGCAGCAAATATGGTCAACTAAAGCTTTCTTGGACAAGCCATACATGACAGTGCCATAACAGCTTTGGGTGTGGAAACTAAAATGGACATTATACTAAAAAGTTGGCAAGGTTTTAACTTAGTTAAATTGAGTAGGTGTGTAAAAGCACGTGTTTAGCTTGGTTGTCTTTGTGCTTTGCTTGGTTGTTTGCACACCGGGCGACGATATTAGAATCAGGTTAAGCTGCTCTGATCTGTATGGGCTGCAGATAGAAGTTAAGGAAGACAATGCCATACGCAATACACAGCTTGAGAGTGTGTTGCAGTTCAACACAAAGCATGATTAGCTGTGGCAATATCATGGTGCCCTCGCTCAGTGGCCAGCAAAGCTGCTCTGTTCACGCGATGGTGGCTTAAAACCCATTCGTGGCAATATTTGTTTTATTTCTGCATGGGCTGTTGCTATGCTATATTTGGCCAAGGTCCCCCTCAAGCTTACCCAAGTTACTTCCAAGGCTTCATATAAGATTCTTGGTTGAGACTGTGTTAAGTAGTGTTTTCGCTATTACTATGTGGTGAGTGAGATTTATAGTAGTTTTAGCTCAGAAAGGGAGCCAAAGCCACAGTTGAGAAGCCGTTGACAGCCTTTGCTCATACCACTAACATCGTGCCTTCTCAGAATACAATGATTGCCACTACTGCTACTGAGCTGTTTCCCACGCGTATATTTTTTTTCCCAAAAGAGCCGCAATAAACGTTTCTGGGTAAGACCCACACGACTGTGGCACTGAGCCTCACATTGCCGTTGCCTTACCTATGGTGCGTTCGCACTATTGGTCCTCCGTTGTTAGATAAAAACTGCTTTTAATGTACGACATTGATGTTACTGATGATGTTGAGGCTTTCTGCCGAGCATTATTAGAATTAGAAAAAACAATAAAGAAGGCGTGGTTCCATCCTGCACCTTCTCTCGTGCTCTCCTATGATCGTGTCTTTCGTTTGTCTTTGGGCTCAGGGTGTCTCCGGGGACGCTTTCCTCATTGCATGCTGCTGTGCACCAATGAGCCATACTCTGTGCCAGCCAGCTTATTTGCATGTTGGCGGCTTGAACTTCCGTTAGCCAACTTACATACGAAACTTCACCCCCAACTCTATGTTTTTCTAGTTTTTCCAGAAGTTTAATTGTCGATACATGCAACAGATATGCTAATTTCGGTGCAGTTGCAGTAGTCACGTTGAGCTGGTGGTTGCCTAGGTATAAAAGTCACGTACGAGATGCAAGTTTATTTACTATGTGCTTTTTTTTCTTGTTTCCATCAAAAAATACGTTCTCATTGAATGTAATTTTTATTCTGGTTTTCTTTTGATCCCGCTTTTCATTTGACCTTTCATTATATGCGTTCTACTTTCTCATCAGATTCTGCCCTGCCTTTTCCTTTAACACGTACAGCCTCGGGCAATGATGGTGGCTAACTTATCTCTTGGGTGGCTCTTGCATGAAGTACACAGCTGAGAAAACACAAGAAGATAACTCGCTTGCAATGAGCAATGTTTTACAAATTCCTGCTCTTTAAATTAAAAGCGACGAACAGCAGGAATTGTTGGAAAGAATTTTATAAGATATTTCGGGCATAAATGTGGGGATTTTTCGGACTGGCAGTCTGCATGGAATGATGAAATCAACAACAAACTGCAGCTGGTGAATCCGATCCTTGGTGAATGGAAGTCGTGCCAACACCAAGAACACCTTATTGGAGTTATCTTGTGTCCCTTTGCATTGGACATAGGCATCTAACACATATCTTCATACTAATTAAACAAAGAAATCCCCTTTCTGGATGTGGCGAAGTGGTCACAGTAAACCATACTTTGTTTTCATTGCAGGAAACTTATAAAATATGAAAAAAGCATTTCTCAATATTTTACTATAAACACGTCCCTTTCCACCCCAGCTTGCTTTTAGGAGAGAATGCAATAGTAAACTTATCACGAGTAGTTAGATTTGTAAAAGAGGGATATTTCCTCATCAGCAAATTGTAATTTTTTTATGAACTAGTTGTCCGCCTGCCCAACAGTGAGATCCTACTAACCCTGTGTTTGGTGCATGATAGCCAGAGCTGCTTATGCACCATAAAACACACACAATACACACTCTCTCTCCTGCAGGAAAAAATTGCTCCAAGTTGGGAAGTTTAGATTTATGTAAGGAAATTTTTGGTTACGGCATGCAACGTCCCCGGATGCGACACCCTGCAAATAAAATTTGGGCTCCTATCCAACTGTTTACAGGGAACGAAGCTCAATTTCAATAACCACTCAGTTTTTCTTTTTTTTTTGCGCAACAGTAAACTTGCTGTCTGCGGTTTGGTTTCATTTGGTTTCCTCTTGCTCCCCTGTACTCTGAAAATGAGAGGGGATTTCCCTCTCTCCAGCTTGCCACATTCCAACTGAGGCTTGAGACAGACGAACGGACAGATTTTTTGACTGGGGCTTCTGCTTTGGTCGCAATAAGAAATACTACGCATGTAATAAAAATCAGTGATAGTTTACCAAAATGTGGTCATGTGTTGGGATATGCTAATGACGAAATTTCACAGCTGGATATGGTGCCACAAGTTGTTTTATTTAATTTGTAGTGCAAAATAAAATTATAAATCCTTGTTTCTTCAACACTGCAGCACCCATTGTTACAATATGAGGCAAGATCTCATTTCTGCCATAATCTCGTAGCACGTTTTGGTCAGCTTTGCATCCCGATAAGCCTAAAGTAAGGTAGCAAGTGCACTCCGCACGTACTAAATGCCTTTTCGTTTGGCAGAGGCAACACGCAGCAATCGACGCGTGCATCAAGCCGAGATCTTGCATGTTGCTGCCCCACACATCCCCACAGAAGAAAATGCCCCACTATACATGAACATATCACCGCAACAGAGCTTCCCCGTGCCTTTGAGTGTTTTTGCGGGCAAGCTATTTCATTTTTTTTTAATCAATTCTTGCTTTGAGAATGCCTTGCAGGTGCTCCGCTAGTGCCGTTTCATTTTTAGTCGCTGCGTTAGTTTGTTTTAACCAAACAATATGCGAAGATTTAGCCATAAGAGAATTTTTTTTTTTACACTGAGCCCATGAGAAACCAACCTAATGTTCTTAGGTTTTATATCTGGAACTTGGTCTTAACTGAGTTTGTTTTAATGGGAGTCCACTGTGTTTTTACACTCCCCCTCTCCTTTCCTCGCCTTACGTTGTAGTTGGAAAAATAGTTAGGCTACATTACGTGACCCCAGGATGATGGGGAGGTAGAAGTTTGTGCTACCATCGCAGTGGACAGAACTGTCTGTGCCATCTTGGTGTTGTAATTCTGTCCCTAGGTGGCCACCCTCCTGCCGAGCCGGACAAACAATCAGTGCCGGGAGCACTTCCTCAACTTCTTTGAATACCAAGTCGTCTCGGGCCCATACATTCCCTGCGAGGACCAGACCCTGGTGGAGCTGGTGGACAAGCACGGACAGGGATGCTGGTCTGCGGTGAGTGATGCTGGGGCAGGGGCATGATACTGCAGGTGCACAGTAGAGCCAGAAAAGCCACTGGAGCAGCAAGGATTATTCAACCTTGCTCGTGAATCCTAACTGCAAGCCAGGAACGGTCTGCCCTCTAAAAAACGGAGTGTCTAAATCTGGTGGAGAACACTTGCCCCGAATGTGTGTTTCATTCACTTGTGCTGTGTGCTCCGGCCGTGCCATGGAGTGAGGTAGACTGGAACACCGACCCTTACACGTGGCAGTGCATGCACTCAGCAGGAGCGATTTTGCTACACAAACGCCCAGCACGTGACCGGGGCTCAACTTTGCGCTGTACTCTCTTTCCACTCCCCTTTGCTTATCAGCGTGGCTTTGTGCATGCCTTCCTGTGCTCACTATCGTCCTTGTAGAAATAGTTACTCCTAAAATTTCCAGAGTATCGTGCTCGTATGCCTCGTGCCACCAGGGCTTGGAAGGTTGGCTACTACAGCCCATGGAGTGTTGCCAGAAAGAGTGAAACGAACCATAGCAGGTCAATTGCATGGAGCAGCACCCTTCCAACAGCTCTGGACTGTCCTCTGGAGCCTGCATAAGTGCACCAGTTGCAGCAATTCTCGTTTCCTGTTCCTTAATTGTAAGTGTTGGTTCATGATATCGCCAGTTTGAGCTGTGACAACTGGACAGCATTTTAAATTATCACTGGAAATGATTACATTTAAGAGGGCACATAAACTTAGCACCACAAAGATGACTTTTGTACTGGATACACTTGGCAGCTGCTGCCACATATACCCTTCTGATCAGCAGGCATGGTGAGGAAGAGTGCGGTACTCTAGCAAAGCTTCTGGTGGCTCTAGAAATAGCTAGTGTTCCTGTCTATGCTCCCATATATAGTAGCAGTAGCTTGTGCTAGCCGGGAAATGCACAGGGGGAATCAGGCTTATCGTTGTGCATACACAACCGATTTTGCATTGATGGATCTGCTGATGTATCATCAGTGTCAAATAGAATGCGAGCAAAACAGTTGAAACACAAACACTAAAATGAGATGATCTTAGCAGTGAGAAGCTCAGTACTATTGCAGGCTAATTCTGCTTGGAAGGTCCAAAGAATGTTGCTTAGAAGTGTTAATCAAACTCGCTTCCGTTTCCCCTCGAGGAGCTTACATGGTTTTATGTGTCTGTATATTACCATATTTACACGATTGTAAGTTGACCTATTTTTTTTTTAAATTGGAAATCTTAAGTGGGGGGTCGACTTACAGTCGAAATGAAAACACTGCACTATAAGTAAAGGTGAGACAAATGAGATGTCACGCATGCTAGAGCGTGGTTGCATTTTTGCTGCGTGGCTGCATCGCATCGCTCTTGATGGTGGCCTTGAGCAGCTGCTATGCCAATGCACAGAACTGTCATCCCCTCCCCGGGCCTGCGGGCAGCAGCCAATGACGGCTATCGATAAGCACCAAACTGGCACCTCACACGTGGCTGCTGACTGCGGTTGCTGATAAACGGTGGCGGCCCGATAATGCGATCGCGTTCTAAGGGAAGCTCAAGCACCCAAAACAAGTTTTCTTATGTGCGCTCGGCTTTCGAGGGAGCGTTGGTAGTTGATGGAAGGGCCGCTGTTCCAATCGAGGCCGACACCCCTACTCGGAATGGCAGCAGCGCCAGGGAGTGTCAGAAGTCGACTGGAAGACCCGACGCCATTCACACGTAGTTTCTTTTTGGCTCTGATGCATTTGACTACAGCTGGCCGCGTTTCACAAGTTTTTGATGTAGGGCTTCGTCAGTCATCATTTGAGTTCCAGGTCCGGCAAGCGACCGGCGCTCATTCATGGCTACATTCAAGATTGCTGCCATTTTTTACACCGAAGAAACGAACAGCCGCACGCCAGGCCACAAGTTCGACGTTCGCAATGGATGTAGAGGTGTGGCAGCCGCAGCGAGGAAAATTTTCAGCTGTTCCACGCGATGTCAGGATGTGGCTGTTTGCGAAGTGCGGGATTTCACTGCACGACAACATCAGAACGACGTGCTGTGGGACCACAGCAGCGATCACAACGGCAGTGCTAGTGAGGACAATGGCGCAAGTGTGGATGAGTAGTCCAGTGACTAATACATTTTCGTTTTGGAATGTGCCCACGGGCACACCCGCGTGCAGCAGCCGATTGCGGCTGGCGATAAACAACGGCCGCTGGATAATGCTATCGCATTCAACTATTCAAGGCCAAGCTTAAACAACCTCGGAAGTTTTTTTATTTTTCGGAAATGTGATTTGGGGAGGTTGACTTACATTCGAGTTGACTTACAATCGTGTAAATAAGGTAGTTCTCTTATTTGAGTTTCATCTCTTGATGATGTTACGTAAATTGGAGCCCCCTCTTCAATATGCATGTTCAATGAAGGAAGAAGCAGGCTCATCTCACATGATGCCAGGTTGTCTGAGCACTGCCCTTGTAATTTTGGGACTGTCATCTGGGTGTACTGGGCCTGTGAACATAGCTCGAGGGGCACGCAGACGACAGACCTACAAGAGGGCCGGTACACAGACGGCGCGACAAATGTGAGAAGCGCTTACTGTGCAGCATTATATGAATACTGGTGCTGCGTACATAGAGAGTAGACAATGAACTGTTTCGTCGTTGGCTGTACCAGGATATGAAGAAGGAAAGTTGTTCGCATGGCAGTGAAGAGCCGCTTTGACGCCGTGCTGCTGCTTCTAAGTTGAGTTGCATAAAGTTCCTAAAAATGCACATTATGTGAGTCCTGTGCGATGTCAACCAGCTAAAAACCAGCAGATTCTCAGTTGGGATCAACTGAAACCAGCAAGTGTTGCTGTTGGGACCAGCAGGCCCAGCACAAAACCAGCAAAGTTTCTATTGGGACCAACTAAAATGAACACAAACCAGCAGATTCCCAAAAGGAAATTTTCACCTATGAATGCACATTACAGTACTCCAGGGGCTGAAATTATTCTGAAAGCTTCCAGTGCGCTCTCTTCGTTAGCCCATGTGCAGATATCGGCCATTAAATCTGGCATATACCTTGCCATTTTCATGATGCAGTACTAATACTCACTACAAGGTCGTCATTGGAACGCAAGAGAAAAGACTGAAAAAACAGGCGCGAAACACTTCTGCATGAAGAGCGTGCGCATGTAGGATCCAGCGCAATGTGACAGGTGAGCTACATGAAGCAAGCAGGAGCAGATGACAAATGCGGTGACGCATCATTAGCAGTGTTTACATGAATTCCACAACTGGCACATCGCATCGCATAAAGTTTCTAGCGCATCGCATTCATCTAAACAGCGATAATACACTAGGATACACTAGGAAAGCGCGCCACATCATTTTGCCAGACAGGTGGATTGAGACGAGTAAGTCGACTTTTGCACCGCTTGCAAACAAGATTGCAGCGCATTAGGAATTGTCAGAAGAGAATTTGTTACGAGTCTGGTGCGCTCGCCGAGTTCCGGGAGAGAAAACGGTGATAAAATGGTGCTTTCGATGGTGGCACCGGATCCCTCCACAAGATGCGCTACACAGGTGTATTTTTCTCCAAGAGCACGCTTAGCCAGCGAAGACTTTGGGCGTTTTAAAATGCATTTTCTTCGTCGGTCTGTGAGTGTTAGTTGTATGTTCTCACCTTGTATAACAGCCCAGTTTATTATGGTCGAACTTGCCGCTACTACTGTTGCATGCAGACATTCTTAGCAGTAAGCTAACCTTATCTGGTGGTGACGCCACGGATGCTGCATGCAAGCTATAGTGAAAAGAGGGACGTGAAACTTCGTCAGCACCGACAAAGCAGCACAACGTATGCATGCAGTGTTGCATTTAAGGACATGACAGAATCGGGAGTTCAACGCCACAGCAGCTGACAAGGCAGGCAGGAAGTGTCAAAAAGAAGTGGAAACCAGCTTCACCGGCAGCACTGCTTTGCCTTCGACATGCGACACTGTGTGCTGCCACCATCGCGCCAGAGATAATGCGCTTCATGTAAACGCTGGTGCATCGCATTGCCCGTGATGCGCTACGGTCGCATTTTGTCACATTCATGTAAGCACAGCTATTGCAGCGACATGAAGCAGACAACTGCAATGAATCTTACGCTGCATGCGCATGCTTGTTAAATAAAGGGAACGAAGTGTCTCTACCATGGATCCCGGAACCACCGTAGCGGTGGCTCGGCGGTAGTTCTGTGCAGCTCCAGTATGAAAATTTTCAGAGCATCATGTACCTTTTCCCCACACGGCCGGACTTAGGAGGAACATGGCCACTGTGGCTAAATGTTGCCAGAAGGCTGAATACGAAAACTTGCAGGTAATCGTATAGAATGGCGGCTTTTCAGCCTGATTTCACCTTTGGGGCCTGCAAACATGCGTGAAGTGCTGCTTAAACGAGTGACAAAGATTATTTTTTGCAATTTCCTGTGAGCATTTGTTCCTGATGTCATTGAAGCTGGCTCTACCAACTACGCAGAAGTTTGTCATTTATAATAACGACACATCAGAGGCAGATACACAGGGCACCACGTACGTGACTGTCATGCTAGGAGCATCAGGCAGCGACATCCATATACCCTCCAAGTCTGAATGTGGGGAGAGGTGGATTGTGCTACCCTGAAAATTTTTCCCCTGAGTGCAGAGCCCAAGTCCCAGCACCATCTCACAGTTTCCCCACCAAGCTTTCTTAGATGTAGCAAAAGTGATCTCCTCTTATCTGAGGAGTCGGCACTCCTGCCTATCTTGCTCTGTGGGTCGGGCTAAGCCAGCGGGTCTCATGCTCATCTTGCGTGAAATGTCATATTTGGTTTATGGAGACTAGCGTCCCAAAGTGACTAAGACAATGAGGGACATCGTAGTGGATGGCTCTACATAATTCTGACCACCTGTGGTTCTTCAACGTGCCCTGACATCTCACAGGACACAGGCCTCTAGCATTCTTCTTCCTGCATCAAAGTGCGCTGCCGCGGCTGGAAGCCTAGAAGTTGTGATGGAATACGTCTACTTAGGGCAGGTAGTGACAGCTGATCCGGATCATGAGAGGGAGATAACTAGAAGGATAAGAATGGGGTGGAGCGCATATGGCAAATTCTCACAGATCATGAGTGGTAGTTTACCAATTTTTCTCAAGAGGAAAGTGTATAACAGCTCAATCTTACCGGTACTCACCTACGGGGCAGAACCGTGGAGGCTAACGAAAAGAGTTCAGCTTAAGTTAAGGACAACGCAGCGAGCCATGGAAAGAAAAATGGTAGGTGTAACGTTAAGAGACCGGAAGCGGGCAGAGTGGGTGAGGGAACAAACACGGGTTAATGACATCCTAGTCGAAATCAAGAGAAAGAAATGGACTTGGGCAGGGCATGTAATGCGAAGGCAAGATAACCGTTGGTCCTTAAGGGTAACGGAGTAGATTCCAAGAGAAAGTAAGCGTAGCAGGGGGCGGCAGAAGGTTAAGTGGGAGGATGAGATTAAGAATTTTGCAGGCAAAGGGTGGATGCAGCTGGCAAAGGATAGGGTTAATTGGAGAGACATGGGAGAGGCCTTTGCCCTGCAGTGGGTGTAGTAAGGCTTGATGATGATGATGATGCACGAAGCAGTTCAGGTGGCAGCTATTTTGGAGAACTTCTCCCATCTTGTTCTGCCTACAGGGGCGAATTTATGGGTGACTCTTGGATTGGCAGTCTTACTTGCTCAGTGCATATATGGGCCAATGTGTGAAAAAGTAAGCGGGGTTCACATGATTTTCCCGTTGTTTGGTCGTGGTGCGTTGCCGTCTCTTCTGTCATAAAATTGCAGGCCTGTGTTTGGGCGGACGAAGTGCAGCTAGCGTTTTCCCATGTGTAAACATTGCGCCTATTCCTTGCTTGCCACAAGGTTGCTTCCATCTGCAGGCAAGCCATACGTTGCCATCGAAGTAGGCTACGGTGGCGTTGTGCACAAGTGGCAGGGCTTGTTGGCATCTGTCTGTTATGCTGCCGACGTTTTTGACAAGTTTATCAAGTTGAAATTGTCCCCCGATGAGGTTTTGATTCTTCGGTTGAACTTTCAATGCTCCTCCATCTTCCACAAGTTTGTGGTTCCTGTCTGCTTGCTAGAACCAAGTCCCATGTCTACAAGTGTTCGCTATTATTGATGCTCGGTAACATAGCCCATATGTGGATCGTAATGGTCACATTAGTTTCACTTGTACTATGGAAGCATTTGTTTTAAGTGGGGCTGTTAGATTTGGGCTTGCCTACACGTACGTGGTCAAGTTTTTTCTTGCATAAGCTAAAATAATCACTATTTGATTACTAACTACCAAGGTGCCGGCCTGTTGTCTTGCTATGCCGTCCTTGCGCCATTAAAATCTATGCATAGTTGGCATGTTGCGCTGCTGCAGTGGGCCAGTTGGCGTGATACATGTATGTTCAGGTCTCCAAAGATATGCCCTGGCGGACACCCGGCTCAGTGTTGTTGCGCTACAAGCGGCTCAAGCAGCTGATGGAGAAGGATGAAGTCACAGTGGCTGACCTGCAAAAGTACTACGCGACATCCGGTGACAAGGTGGCGAGGGACCGCCGTGGCATGACTTCGGCGATGGACCGGCGGTATGATGTGTTTCGGCGTATCTGCCGTATGATCACCACGTCAACGCAGAGGGAGGTTGCGCTGAAGCTGTGCAAGGTTTGTCCTGTTTGTTCCTTGCATGGAGCTGTTTTTTGTTTTGCACAAAGTGCTTTGTCAAGGTTTCAAGAGAGTGACGGTATTTGTAAATGAAGCGGAGATGGTAAGTGTGAGTACAAGAAAAAGGTCACATTGAACCATTCAACAATGATGACTGCAGGGACTTATTTGGATTGAATTGTTGTAATTTGTCACTCTGTGGGGAAGATGAAAGAACGTTAAAAGCTTTTAGTGCGATCATGATATATGGTTGGGCAGTTGGCGTGGTGAAGTCTCACAGTGTTTTACAAAATGATGGTGTGAGATTAAGGGGGCACACTGCAAGTTTGTAACGAGGACAGCCTGGCATAGAGTTGCTCTGTGTGCATTGCTAGCAAAGAAATATCTAGTGAGTTTTGTTCGTTGTAGAAGGAGAGTGAGACCTTAGGAATTAAGTGGGCCAAGCTACTTCCTTTACCACGTACAAGGTGAGCTCTGAGTTGTGCTGAATTGTAAATTGGCACTTTGTGTGGTGTCATATTTCACACCTAGTTATCTCGCATATCAGAGTTTTTACTGAATGCTTAGAATGTGCACATGACGTTAGAAATTCCGCAGTAAAAAAATTACATTAGTGCTGCTGGCAAAATATGTCTGTGAGAAAATGGCGGAGGACGTGCTACCATGCTCACTGGTTTGGTAGATTAATTCAGTGCTTATAATCAGGGGGCTCTCGAGGGTGCTCAGACCTCCCCATCAGTACTGACAAGGGATCGGAGACCCCCTGTGCTACAATATAAGGACTGGATGAATCTGTAGCAGGCAACCATTTTTTTATTCCTGTTGTCAGTGGTGGTCGGAACTTTTATTCTCTGCAATAATAATTAATAATGTGTTTTTTGAAAACTAAGATATAGAAAAATAAAAAGTCGGGAGCATTACATAAAGACTTGAAGAAAAAATTGGATTGGAAAAGACACTTATGCTCCGCATCGACGCAAAAGCGTAGTGGGGTAGGCTTTCCATTTGGAGCAGTTTGACATCTTTGAATGTAATTTTCTTTTTCTTTTTCAATTCTTTAATGAAATAATTGAGCAATTACACTCTAAATTTTCTTAATTAGCATTGTCAAGCATTGGCTTTTAATTCTTAGCATTTTTACACCTTTGAACAATTTTTCCATTTTTTATTTCTTTAGTTAATCAGTTAGAACGATTTAATTAACACTTCATCGCCTATCACACAGCAATCACTCGTCAGCCTCTAGAACCACAAATTACCATGATACGATATTTTTACGTAGCCCCCGATTATTTCCGACACGCGGTGCCGACTACTACTACACTGATGGCTTTCCAACCAAATGAGCTGTATACACTATCGCGTAAAAAGGAACTGAATGCCCTCATGCCACGAGTTAGTCCAGAGCTGGCCACTGCCAAAGCTACACAACACACAACAGCAACGAGGCCACTCGCAGAGTGGGGAGATCGCTTGTTTGGCCCATCTAGTCTTGTTACAGTGCACTTCGCTGTTGTTCCACACCTAACATAAATTCGTGGGAGGCACTTAATAATCTCTTAACTGCAGGAAGGTGAAAACTGTTTGTGACTCATCGCACTGATTTGCAATTTTGACCCAAATTATAGATTACGTGACCTTAAGATCATGTGACATCACAAGGTCACATGGGTGATGTAACAGACGGACGGTCACCGCGAGTATGAGCCATTAAAGGCTATCGCCTTAAAACGTGTCATCATCGTCATTTTCGCTTCAACCTGCTAGCCCATAAGACTGCTTTGCATGTGAGCAAGGGCATTTCATAACTTCAGAGCAAGTGCAAAAAACAAAAATTGGCTGGATTTTTCTTTTACACGCCATTAACTGGGAACAGTTGATGCAAAGGATTGCATTCCTTTCTGACCAGAGCAGTAGAACGAAATTCAGAATGTCTGGCGCAAAGGAACAAGTCTGCACTATTGAAGCCATCTTTTCCAGGGTGTGCAGCTATTCGCAGGCTCTTTTATACAGGGACAGAAGACTGATTACAGCACATAGGCAATGTAGTGCTATTAAACCTGGATGTATAGTTGACCCTCCTTGTAGGGAATCTCGATATTGCGAAGCTTCTCGAATATCGAACATGGCTTTCATGGAAGTTTGTGTACATGTTACAGAAGCGCTGCGGCAGTTGACCTTAATGTAGCAAACGCACCCTGCCAAACATTTATAGCTAATGCAGTGTTGCTAGAAATTTGACCAAACCATAACGATAATAACATAATAACAAAAATAATGATACGACTTGAATGGCCATAAGAAAAAAATCTACTTACGATCTCATTGAGCCATGTAGAAACACAATATGCTGTGTTCGTGTGCCACAAGCACTACCTTGTGGCGAATGTAGCAGTCTCCACAGCTTTTGCTTCTGTAGTGACACATCAAGAGGTGTTCCAACAGTCTGGGTACAAGGGTGGCGCAAAACAACAAGGCATAGCCTTCACACAGTGCTAGCAGTATGGGTTATTTGCGAAATTATGGCGCCAGCATACTACGATTGCCGGGAGTGCGGACGCGAAGCGAGGAGCGAGTTCGTTTCAGAGTCGACGGATGGGAGGGTGCATACAGGAGAAAGGTGGCATTCTCCGACTTCTCCGCCTCCTCTTCCTGCCTGGTACTCCAACCCCACGGTTAGCAGCATCGTTCGAACAGTGGCAGACATATTGGCCACTGCTGCTGTAGTCAAATTTACGCATGCTCCTTTCTCTCGGCAGCGTTGCTTACCTTGCTGTGTTCAGTGCTGCACTGATTTTTGTTCGAGTTGTTTAGTGGAATGCACTTGATGAAAATAAAGCCTGCTGATAAAAGCCTTGAAGGCTGGCAGTAGACTGAACATATTGCGGTATCAGGCAGTTGGGACGACGCTTACAGCAACATGGCCCGAGCAAGAATGGAATGCATGTTTATTGAGGGCACAACATGTGAAAGCACGAGCTAGCGCGCTGTACATACTGCGCATCACTGATGCGAATCTCCGCTGATACAATCACTACATGTGTCCGATACATCCTCCCTCGGGAATGAACAAAATTAAACACATAGATAAATATAACTATCAGTCATAGCTAAGGCACTTAATTGGTACTTGTGTTTGTCATAACTTAACTCTGTGGGGGCTGGTTGCTACGAGTTGACCTTCTCACAGGGGGCTGCGATGGGATGCTCGGTGGAGGATCGCGGCCACTTACTGGTAGCATCAATCCCTCGCTGTTTCATGAAGTTACTCGACAGGCTTGCGCAGTTAGTTCCGTTGGTGTCGTACACTGTTGTGTGTGGGAGTGGGAACCCCTTGAGACTCTCCTCGTCATTGTCATCGCTGTCACTGCTATATCGCTCCTCCATCCTAGGTAGGTGCCGGCAGTTTCACCGCAGCACACTATGATCTTGGGTTTGTACCAAGTAGATAGGGGAGCGCTTTCAGCTATGATCGTCGCATTCCGTGACCAACCCACAGCATTGTGAAGCCGCACCTTTTTGCCTCTGTATAGTACTGCCGAAGGCTTTCCAGCCCTGGCTTGGTGGTGTTTCCTCACTTTGGTCCCGGACACCCTTCCAAAGCCGGGAAGGTGAGAACGAAGTCGCCTCCTCTGAAGAAGCTCACCCGGAGAGTGCCCATCTTCAAGAGGTGTAGAGATATGCTAGAAGACCAAGCCAGAAATCCTCCCGTGCCTCGAGGGTATTTTTCAGGGTCTGCAGTTCGAGTGTCGATAACGGGTGCTCAAGGCTTTATGATAGAAGCTGTACGTTTTGGCAAAGGTGGCAAATTCGTGGCTCGACAACTGGGTTCGTTATCTGTGCAGACTTCCACTGATACACCATACCTGGCAAACATGGCGCTAAGGGCTGCAATCGTGGTTTCCACAGTTGTGTCTTCCAGGTTGTCGACCTCGGGAAAATTGGAAAAGGCACCACAGCCAAACACATATGATTTTGCCGCATAAGAAAGATAACCACTCCAACCCTGTACCAAGCACATTTGGGAACTGGTCGCATTAGAAGTGGTTCCTGTGCTTGTCTGCATGCGTATTTTCTGCACGTTGCGCAGCTTTCGACCCGGGCAGTATCAAATATCAGCAAGTATCAGTGGGCAAGTATCAGGCATGTGGGACCATGCTTACAGCAACATAGTCTGTGCAAAAATGAAATGTATGTTTATTGAGGGCACAACTTATTAAGGTACGAGCTAGCACGCTGTACATACTGCGCATCACTGATACACATCTGCGCTGATACAATCGCTACACGTGTCCAATACAATCGCTACACGTGTCCGATACAATTGCTACACATGTCCGATACAATTGGTACTTTGCCCATCTTCAATCTACACTTATCTGGGAATATTTCTATGTGTTACAGCAATAGCTGTTAAGCACTGATTTTTGGGTTTCACATTGTAGTAGTAGCAGTATTATGTTATAATCGTTGGCATGACTGGTGGGTGCATTACCATGGAAACCTCACAGAAGGTGCCTATCATGCAAGGAGGAAAATGACATCAGCAGCGAAATTGTTAACTGGTGGGTGGTTACGGCAGGAACCATCCGGAGGGTTATTACCGTGGTAGGCGGAGGGTATCGGGAGAGCAGAAAAATTCCCAACCAGAGGATGATAGCCATTTCAGGAGGTGGGTATGGCGAGAGAGTTACAAGGCGCAACCTGGTGCCACAGGAACTAGCTGAAGAGTAGTTACCCTAGAAGGAGTAGGAGGGCACGATGAGTGAAGAAGGATATATAGAGAATGTAGGAAGGCCTGCTACAGTAACCATCCGGAACATGGTTACCATGGAAAGAGGATGAGTGTAAGGCGAGAGCAGAGGAATGTAGCACGATCCACCTGCAGCAGCTGCTGCGAAACATGCTGCCCGAAGGAAGGATCATCGGCGGTGCTGTGCTTCTAGAGCAGCGGACTGGAGAGGAGACCTGGACGAAAAACGACTGTGTGAAAAACTAAAAAGAGTGCCCTATAGCCAGGCATATGTGAAGTCACTCTCATATTCTCTACCGCAGTATATCATAAAGTATAAATACCTTAATAGCTGTCAATGAATTTTAATCCTGTCAATACTTTTAGGGCCCCAAAAAATATGGAGGCTTTCCATGAAGGTTTGCTGGATTTCACCTGAGTTGGCTTCTGATTATGATTTTTACCAGGGCTGGGCACGACACTTCACAAAACTATACACGATACCGATACCCAGTACCCTGAAAAATTGCATTTCTAATAGTGATACAAGATACATAACCGAAATTGATTTCCGATATAGATAATTGATACTGTGTCTTCAGTACTTCGATACATCACTGTATTCACTAGTATTAATAATGCTGGCAATATGATTAGGTAAGTGGAGAACTTTCTTAAAGGGGCTGCGAAACACCGCTTGAACAGATGCCAGTTGTGCTTCAGATGGATTCTTAATGTCACACGGATGCTGACTCAAAAAGAATTACTAGAATCGATGCATAGGAATGGGAGTTATTCAATGAAGAAATTTCGAAATACAAGCAAACAGTGCTGCCCTCTACTCGATTTTCGCGAAGCTTCCCATTCCCATTTCACTCTCCCATTCATTCATGCCAAGGCTGGCAGCGCCGCTTGCATGGTTACAACAACCACGTGAACGCCCAGCTGACCCAGCGATGCTTCACCGTCACGTCGACGGCGCAGAAGTGAACACTGATCAGTGATGTTCCCTTACTTATGGATCCGAACTCGAGCGCAAGATACTGCAACGGTGTGACAGCCTGCGCAAAATATCAGACACATTTAGCATAGTGCGTACCACTAGTGCTTACCGCCAACCATCGCTCATCGCTCCTAGCGCGCTGGTTGGTCACGGCGAGCAACCAGCGCGCGCTGTTGATGGGAACGTGGCGCCATCTGGTGCCGCCAGCTAGTGATCCTCCACAAGCTGACGATGCGCACTGCCTGCTAAATGTGAAACGAACGCATCCTTCCTTCGAACCGAAACGAACGCTTTTAAAGTGCAATGGCTTAATTGGATCGATTCTGCAAAGCCGCCCTCGGATACATAGAGAGTAGCGATTTTATAAATATCAGTCACTTACCCATAACCTCCCTACAATACTAAACAAATATAGACACACAGTGGGCTTGAACAAAAAACAATTACATTCCTGTTTTGTGCAGTTGTGATCCATTATTTTTGTTTGTTGTTTCCGCGTATGTGCTTTTCAGTTGTTTTATTTTGGTTTCAGTTCATTACTGGTAGCTTTATGTGATTGACATCATTATTACCTGTCACAGTAACTGTTTTATTATTTCCCTATTACTGTCTACCTATGTACTATTCATCTATTATGTTTCTATTCTTTACGCTGCTGCCTTGTAATGGTCTCTTGGGCCTCGTCAAGCTTTTGTGTAGCTTTTAGCCCAAGAGACCATCCAGTTGTCTTCTGGAAAATAAAGATGTATGTATGTATGTATGTAAGTATTGAGTGCTAGGCCGTAGGATGTTTACAGAGAGGCGCAAAGTTCTTCGATGCAAAAAGTAGCCAGAGCGTTTGGTGGTGTATTTTTGTTTTGCTTTATTTACAGTGCTTTTATCTAGGGCAAACAAGTTGGTTTTATTAATGTAATATAAAACACAAAAAATTGACAAAACGTACCTCTAGTTATTAACACATTTTGCACTATATTTACTCTTTATCCAATCATCAAGCTCCCACTAAGTGATGTCATATCCACTGCTAAAAACCGCCACTGTATGGTGACACTGTCAGCGCCAAGAATTTGTTTTTGCAAGCTAATTAAAATATTTAAAACTGCAGTATACGCTGTACGACCAGTGCTAATACCATCACTATAACACATTCTATGCAACCAACAGGCAAAAGAATGCACTGAAAATGTGTTTCGGGGCCCCTTTAAGGTCTATGATTTCTGGAATCTTTGGTTTATTCAACATAGCACACTGTTTTCTGAAAGTTTTACACCTTACAGTTTGTGGTGGTTTAACGAGATGTCGTAGTGAAGGACTCTGGAAGTTCTGACCACCTGGGGTTCTTTAATGTGCACAGACATAATAGCACAGTACATAGGCCTCTAAAATTTCACCTCCATCGAAATTCGACTGCCACAGGCGGAATCGAACTCTCATCTTTTGGGTCAGCAGCTGACCACCATAACCACTGAGCCACCGCGTTGGCTGATATGAAACTTTATTCCCACATCAATATCATATTGCATAACAGAGCATAATTATGATACAGTCGAGACCGCTTATAACGAACATGAGCGTCACGCGGAGTCCGTTCGTTATATCCCGAAGTTCGTAGTAAGTGGACCACAGCTTTAGAAACAGTTGCTTGTCAAAACACAAATTTTTTTTCTTTGCGAAGAAGTCCGTGATGAACGTCTATTTCGGCAGCGCAGATCCAATGAGTGAGGTTTCCAGTTTATTTAAAGCAGAAGCGTGCTATAGCCGAGGCCCTTGGCATAGACAAGTTGTCTGAGGCTCTCTATGTAGCTCACTGCTACAGGAACGCTTATGGGTGCTGGCTCTGAAGTTTCAACTTCATCTGACACTTCAGAAACGATGCCCTCGTCCATGCACGGTTCCACGGTGTTGGCATCGTCATCGACAGAAATAAAATCATTCCAACCAAAGTCATGACCCCCCCATGTCAGAGTCGACGACGCGCTGCCACAAATTGCCGCCAGGTTGGTCATCTTGCGAAGCATCAGGCTCGGCATCAGACACTGCGTCGACGATGCCGGCCTTGTGGAAGCAGCTCCGCTCGCCAGTGGCCGTCACGTCCGTCCAGGCCATTTTCATGATCTCTACCGATGAATACAATGGAAATGGGCACCGTGTTCCCGTCCGCCATCCTGAATTACAACCAGGGCCCCGAGATTTGAACGAAGCCAACGAAATGTCCGCACCGCAACAAAGGTGACAAAAGCGCCTGATAGGGTAGACGTGCAACGTACGCAGGCGGCAATCAAGCCAGCCAAGCTAAAGATGCAGAAGCACAGCGCCAGCGGAGAGACCAGTGAGGGGCGTCCATGAGCGCCAGTGCGGCCACCTCTTGGCTCCTACGGAAGGCCTCCTTCGGTTGATCGCAGAGGCCACGTGCGGATTTGCGAGAGTGAGGAAAGGGAAGCGGAGTTGCGAAGAGGGGGCCGGGAGGGCGATGTTGGAAGTCGCATCGGCGGGGAAGGGTAGCTTGCTCAAGAGCAGCGCGAAACGGGGCGGGCAGTTGGCCTGCGATGAGGCTTGGGAAACATGCCGTGTGCCGGGTGCGCAAGGCGGTCAGAGGCAGGTTATCTCGCATCGAGGCGCCGGGTTTGTGCCGTCCGTTCGCTATAACCGATCAGCACTGCTTAATGACATTCGTTATGCATGTGATTTTGTGCCATTGAAACAATCTATATTTTGACAATCACGCAGGTCTCATTCGTTTTAAGCGAAAATTTGTCTTAAGTGGGGCCGTTATATGTGGGCTCGACTGTTATGCAAAACATTGACCACGTAGTGCTAGTGCATCTAATTTACATCTGGCATAACTATGGAAATCGACTATCATTGTTTTTGTTTCTTACTGCAGTATTTACTGAGTTGCCTCTGCCTTTGCCCTGTGCTAAAAGGTGCGGAGAACCAAAGTTATTTCTCCAGCACTCTGTTCAACAGACTTCTGAAGCTGAACACCCTTGGTTGAAATGTGGAAGGAAAGGGACAAAAATAAATGGATTGAAAGTTTCTATTAGGCACAATAGGTCTTGCTAATCTTGTTATTTAGGTGCTATTTTTACATAACAGTTTTAAGTAACAGCATTTTCTCGCACCGCCGGTTCGAGAAAGCCCCATAATGCGGCCATGCAGCAAAAATGAAAAGATCCTCTCTGCAGAAATAGACAAGCTCGTTGCCATGTTGTTCTTTATGAAGGTGCTTTCTATCAAAGAATGAGAGTGACGCAAATAGCCAGGTCGACTTGATGGTTGTGGCTAAGAAACTCAAGTTTCGCTCGTGCCTCTTGAGAACTATGGCTTGTTGTAGCACCTTCTTCTTCAAAAGAAAGGAATGCTCCAGCTGATCCATTTGACGCTGCCAGCGCCGATGACCCCACTGACCCATCTGTGCACTTTTATTGTGCTGACAAAGTTAACAACAAATCTTCTGTAAACTCCTGACCATGGTGGCACAAGTTGTCTGTTTTTGTTGGCAACAACTGCAACCTGAAATAAGAATGAAGGGCTGCTGTTTCTGCCACAACACAGAGCATGTCTCCTAGTCCCTCTGTCACCGAGTGTGCAGAGGCGTATGGTATATCTCATCTGCCTGCCATACAACAAATGTAGGACGAAATAAGACTGGCTTGGTTGACGTCATTGGAATTTTGTCTCTCTAATTGCACTTCATTCCTTTTCTCAGTATGCTACCACCTGAGTGAGCACCGCTGGCCCAGTGTCCAACTTGGTGATTTCAAAATCTGCGGCACATTTTATTTTTGAGTATCTAGTATGGCTAAAATACATGATACACTGAAAATTTATTTTTGATGCTAATACTGCAATGCTTTCGCTTTTTTCAAGCAATACCTAATAACGGTACACGAAATGTATCGAAAAATAGTGTAGAAGATAAATGTACCTTCTGTACGGTCCATGCCTGATTTTTACAGCGCTAGCTGTTATAGCAAGTTTCCTGGCTGAAACATATTAGTTGCCGTGTTTATCCATCGTCCATGAATCCTAGCTTGACTGGAAGGCAGATGTGGGGTGCCCCTCTGCGGAGGCACGATAACGTGTCGTCTCTGTGGACAGCTCATGCCTAGCACCTTGCGCGAATACTCCCACAAGGGAATGCAATCTTTACAAATTCACGCATGGCAGATGCAGCAGTTGTAAAAGCACAAAAAGAACAGCTAGTGCTCATCGTATTGCAATGGGTATAATCGCTAATAGCCTCGGGTCTTGATGCAAAGACTGCATGTAATGAAGAACTGCGTGCAATGAGAAAATGCTTGCTTTTGTAAAATCAGTATATTGGGGCAAAGAAGAAGGCAGAACGCCGACCAAAATAAAAATGAAAAATGAGCTTTTAAATGACATTTCGGCTCTTTTTGAGATGTTTGGAGCCGAGATGTCATTTAAAAGTTCATTTTTTATTTTGGTCTATGTTCTGCCTTCTTCTTCATGTACACCTCCGACCAGACGCATTTACGTCCAACCCTCGGCTTCAATATATTGGGGCTTAAAATAATTCCGATGATCACCTTTTGAAAAATAAGAGCATATCTTTGTTTCGAGAAAATAAATATATGTGTTTGTTTTTTGTGACTGTCAGGTTTGTTCGGCAGCAAAATACAGATTTATTGCTGTCAAAAGCGCATTGCATAATAGAATTATTGGTTTTCATGCCAGTCATTAGAAGCTACTGATGCCAGCATTAAATAGGATTTGAGAGGTCACCTTTTTAGTAGTGAATGATCGTGTATCCTTGGCTTATCGCTACGCCTGTAAAAGCTACCTTTACTTCTCGACAAACTGCTCTTCAAGAAAGCCTGCAGCGGCGACACCTGTACATTATATTTCTGTATGACAGCATTAGATGGCATAACGACACGAAAATCCAGCGTCACCCAAAAAGTTACGTTATAAAACTCACGGTTGGTCGAAATGGTGTCACATCATCAAAGGTGGGAAAATACGAAATGTTAGCCAGTACAGAACTAGAACTGCCCCAAAGGAATAGCAAGTAATTGGAATAGATTTAGAATGTAATTGGAATAGAGTTTGATTAGAATTGGAATGCTTTTGCATTACTCCCATGCAAGTTCCGTAAGTGCCCTTCTTAATTTTGTTCTTTTCTAGCCTAAGAGCATTCTGTTTTTAGCGAAAATGGCCTCTTGCTCACGAGAACTAGGTAATACGTATTTTCGTACTGTCAAACTTCAATTCATCCTGAGTATCGTTCTGTCTGTAATGTACTGGGGCCACCATATGATCCAAAGTGTGCCTGAAATGCAAGGCACACTGAGGCCAGGAGTGGTGCCAGGTGTTATATTGTGAAAATACGCTGCAGGGCGAGGGCCAGAACCTGGACCGAGAAGCCTGCCTGCGGTTGTACCAGCGGATGCGCTACCTGTTCCTGAATGGCCGCCCCCTCAACTCTGAGCTTGCCCAGGCCAAGGCCCTGAACAAGGAGATTGCCCAATATGCGCAGCCAGGGCAGCGGACCATCGCGCCCAACCTGGGCGCCTACGAGCGCCAGGAGTGGCAGGCCGTGAAAAATGGTGCGTGCGTCCACGCGCTGAGCAGCTTGCCCGCTGGACGGCTTGATACTCTGGTGGGGCTATTAAAAAATACTGAGAAAATTGTGTCCTGGGGTACCACTAATTGTTACGAACTTAATCTAATTAGCAGTCCAAAAATAACAGGTACAGAATTACTTTGCATTGTAGAAAATAAAATAAGATAAACAGTGATACTATAGTGCTGCGGCCATTGGAAGGGCTGTTAAAAAGAAGAATTACTACATGAGAAAGGTAAACACAATAGACTCTCGTTAATTCAAACTTCAACAAACTAGCGTTTTTTTTTCAGTTATCAGTAAGTTTGAATTAACATAAGTGCACCTCAGTATGATGCAAGACTGATTGTAATTCACGGTATCAATATCTATGTATACAAATAGTATTTTGAATGTTTGTCTATGCAAATGTAGCTAAATGCTTTAGCACAACATAAAATATGAGTAGAAAGCAGTGATAAGTTGGTTTACTGAAGTGTGATCAAAAGTAAGTTGTCAATAATGGTTTGGTTTCACGTTAGAGGAAAAATAAAAACTTCATGGGACGAAAAAAAAGGTCCGAATCATCGGAAGGTGGAAAAGTTGATTGGCTAGAAAAAAAAAATTCCTGAAACTGTTTCGCACTTTAAGTGAAAAAGTGCGCAGCAGTGCAATGGTGGTTTTTCGCCAATACTGTCATTTTGTAGTGCATGCCCACTGTTGAAAATATCAAAGCACAACTGCTCCAAAACAGTTTGGCTTTCCGCAGTCTTCTTCACAGGAGCGATGCAGTAGGAATGGAGCTTCCTCACATGTATCGGTGTCCATGTAAAGAGGCTTCACCACACAACGAGCAGCTCATAACAAGCGTGAATTATCGACGCACAGGACCACGCGGACGGATGCGAGGGAAATGCACATTTGTGCTGGAACAGCCAGGTGCCTTCCAGAAGAAAGAAGAAAAAAAGACTTGGAGGACGCTTAAGCTTCGTTTTTAATAGCAGAACACGACAGTGTTATCGGGCCGCCGCCGCTTATCAGCAGCCGCCCTTGGGGAGTGGGATGCCGGTTCTGCGCATTGCTGGAGCGATGTGACGGAGCCGCGGCAGGCGGGCAGCCGGCTTTTCTGCCTCACGAGCTCAAAAATGGAAACTGTGTAGCTAAGGGGCACCTCCGACCTACTCAACCCTCCTTCGCGTCAGAGCCAACCGGTTGGAGGGGCCGGATTTTCAGTTCACACACGCCTCAAACCTGACTCATCCTACCTCAGTCGCTGCCATTTCGCACACCGAGAGCATCGTCAGCAACACTAAGTTTGAATGGGTTCGATCCCGGCCGCTGCAGTCGACTTTCGATGGAGGCAGAATTCTAGAGGCCCATGTATTGTGTGATGTCAGTGCATGTTAAAGAACCCCAGGTGGTCGAAAGTTCCGGAGCTCTCCACTGTGGCATCCCTCATAGCCCGAGTCGCTTTGGGACGTTAAACCCCAATAAACCATAAACCTTAAAAAAGTTTGAATTAACCGATTTGAAGAGAAATCGCGGTATGAATTAAGTGCCTTTAAAATGCATTGAATATATAGCCAGCCAAACAAAATTCTAAAATTTGTTTGGATTAACAGAGTTTGAATTATCACGAGTCTACTAGTAATTACTCGCGTGTTTTCTTGCTGGCCAAGCATTGCTAATGAAGAGAAAGAGCTGTAATAATAAGGTTTATGAGAGGCCTGGACTATGGACTTTTTATTCCTGCTGGGCCGATGAGGAGGAATTTTATAGGGATGGAGGCAGAGCGGTGGCAGATAATCTTGATTGTTGATTCCATCTGTTGCCATATTGGGGGGTGATTGGGGTTTAAAAAGAAATTGGCAGTGGTTTAGCTGTGATTAAACCTAGAGTGACGTTATATCTACAGCTGGCCGGGTGGAACTTGTTTATAATTTAAGTCAGTGTTTCACTGGTCCATTTCGCTGGGTGTTCCTTCATCTTCGTCCCACTTGACACAGCGCACGCTCACCGCTGGTGCAGCTCGGTTTCGCCGGCGCGCTGTGCCGCCACCAGCAGCAGCTGCTCCGCACCACACGGCTGGTGACATCACCAACCATGTGACAAACCACGTGATCAGCCACGGCACTGCGCCGCCAACAGCTGCTCCGCACCATGTGACCAACCACGTGACAGCATGGCAGCACAACCACAGGGTGGCGGTGCAGCCACAGGGTGGCGGAACCGCCACGCTGAAGGCTCGAAATGCTACCGTTATGTAGCTATCGCTACAAAAGTCTTGAGATACTGAGTGACCCTCCCTTTGTGTAATGGTGAGTGATATGAAAATCTGGGGGCCCTTTTTAACCACATTCTTAAAAAAGCAAATGGGATAGAATTTTAAAGTTGGTCCACCCCTGATAATGGATTAGGGTGGATTAATGGGTGGATGAAAGTGATAAGCAGGGATTAATGAGTGATTTGTGGGTTAATGGAGATTTATGGGTGCAATAATGGGAATGAATGAGATTAGCAAGCAGTCTCGGTTGCAGAGTGTTATCGTAATCCCACTGGTATGAGTTTCTGGCAACTTATTTCATTTTGATTTTATTTGGTCCTATGCCATATAGGTCATGGCTGATGACGTTGGCCATGAGGGTTGATGTCACATTGGTCTTGGCAGGAACAGTCCCATGGTGCCACTTACTTGAATGAATCGTCTAATGCCCATGCTGCCACATGGCAAACTGGTGTCAACGTTGCCAATTTATGGAGCATGGCTTGCTTGACGTGCCTGACAAGCTCTGTCGTTGCTAATCCTGTTTCGGAAAAGACACGTTGTGGTGGTTATTCGAGGAATCGGTATGACCGGATTGAATGCAATGGCACTAGAGCGGCAAGCGGAGGTGCTCTGACCACAAGGCCTGTGCCTCCAAGGTCAACGTCGTGCGTGTCGGTTCGCCCGGACTTCAACCCCCTCCACCATTCACCTTTACAAGCCCAGGAGAGTGGCCAACATGGGTAGCGACATACGAAGACTACGCCTTCGCCACTGGTCTGAATACAGCCACCGACGACGTGCAGGTGCGCACGCTTCTGTATTGTATCGGGCCTCGAGCACGCAGCGTCTTGTCGTCTTTCGGAGACTCAACTCCGGAAACCCTCTCGTTTTCGGTTGTCAAGGATAAGCTTGCCTTGCATTTCGTGCACCCCATCAACGAGATTTACGGAAGCCGTCAGTTCCATCGCCAAACACAGCAGCAGGGTGAGTCAGTCGATGACCTCTTCATGGTGCTTCGCAATCTCATAAAACGTTGCAGATACAAAAGCCCCGAAGTGGAAGACCGCCTAGTTTGGGACAAGTTTGTCATGGGATTGCGGGATGAAAAGCTATCTGACCAGTTGTGCTGCTGCACAAAACTCATGGCAGAAGAAGCACTGTGTCAAGCACGTCTGCGTGAGGACGCTGAAAAAGAGCGTCTCTCCCGCGCAAGCTCACGTGACAGCACTGCTTTCGATAGTCTGAACGTCGACGTGGTGCGACGCAATAACGACGGCATGCGCATCGTCACGCAGTGGCAAGCCAGTGCTGCTAAATGGGTCAGCTTGCAGTTATTGCGGCCGTAGTATCCACCCGCGAAACGAATGCCTCGCACGCAAGGCTACGTGCCATTTCTGCAGAAAGCAGGGTCATTTTGTAGAAGTTTGCTAGGCAAAGCAACGAAAAGAGCTGCTCGGTTCTATGAAACTTGATGCGCTCAGTACGCATCGGGCAAGGTACACCGACCTACGCGTGAATGGCCACCTTGCAAAGTTCAAAATAGACTCGTGAGCAGAGGTAACGGTAGTTTCGCTTTCTTTCCCAGGATTGCCTCATGTGCTGAATGAAGCAGAAGCCGAGGTATCTGGTCACGGAATTATCGGTCGGGCGTGCTGGGAACTTTCCCTGCTAACCTGGAGTGGCGCAACAGAGTGACTGTGACCAGACATTGTATGTCATCAAGAATCAGACTACCCACCTTCTTGGACTACCGGCAATCGAAGACTCAGGCATCGTTCAGTTTGTGCACTGAGTCGAGAGCTCAATATCTTTCGTGGGCTGGGGGAAGCACAAGAGAAATACCACATCCACCTCTGTCCTGATGCTTGTTCCTTTTCACTGGGCGTCCAAAGCCGAATACCCCTTCCTCTGCTCGAGAGCATGAAGAAAGAACTGGACAACATGAAAACCCAAGGGGCCATCCGGAAAGTGGATACGCCAACTGCATGGTGTTCGGCCCTTGTCATTGTGCCGAAGCCGTCTGGGGGGTACCGGCTCTGTGTCGACCTAACGAAGCTTAACAAGGTCATCCAGCGGGGGAGTGCTACGTCTTGCCAACAGTGGAAGACATCTTAGGCCAACTTAATGGGGCACAAGTCCTTTCCAAGCTCGACGCAAGGTCCAGCTTCCACCAAATCAAATTAAGTTGTGAGAGTGAAGAACTGACGACGTTTATCACTCCCTTTGGCCGCTACTTTTACAGGCGTCTTCCATTTGGCCTCGTGACGGCGCCTGAATACTTCCAGCACTTCATGTCAAGACTGTTAGAATGCACTTCCGGAGTTGACAATATGATCGACGATATACTAGCGCATTTGTTACCAGTATGATCAACCAACTAGCCCCTGTAATAGCTTTGCTGGCCTCTATTTCAAGTACAACGGGCTTCTATGTTCCACACCTGCAACCATTACATCGTGTTTACTACCTCGTGAACTGCATTGCGGAGGAAAGGACCAGGACCCGAACTCTCACGTATGCCCTGAACCACGGCCTGACGAGTGCTGCAATCAAGACTGTGTTGGGAGCTATGGCGCCCAGAGAGAGGACGGCTCGAAGAATATGCAAAATCGTCCGAGCAGAAAGCTGGAGGCAGATTGGGTTATACCGTCTCCACATCGAATCGACCTGCGCTCAAACGCTCGACAAAGAAGGAACTAGGGTGATGGTGAAATACTTCCTTGAGTTGGCAGGGTCAATTGGAGAAGAGAAGTCGAAGAGGACTTTCGCTTCATTACCAAAGAAGCAGCATCGGCCAAGTGAGAGAAAAGGTCACATCGACTTGTCTGGGAGCCATCTACCAAGCAAGGTACAGTCCATGTTAGACAGAGGTCCCAAGTTTGCCGTTCCGGTCAAAGCCACTGCAGTACAGCTGTTAGGAATGGTACACACCATTGCCAGTAGGGCCCCTGGGCTGGAGAAAGCTGCCTGCGTTGCTGGAGGTGTAAATTGCGTCAAAAAACTGCCACAACCAAGAAAGGAGCGTTTTTCAATCAAAAAGACTTGAATTTTTAATCGACCACGCACTTACGCTTCAAATTTCGGACAAAACCGGTCAATTCGTGGTTATGAAAAAAGAAGAAATGAGAGAAAAGCTATTGATGCCATTCGAAAGAATTTCGATGAATTGAATGTGGAGGAAAAAGATCTGAAGAAAATGAGATTGGAAGCGGCCAAATCATGTGCCCGGCTTGGTTTGGAAAAGCTCTCGAACGCGGTCAAAGGAAGCAAGGGGCTCACACTGCGGCCATTCTTTTCGGTCAAAACCCACAAAGAAGGCAACCCCTTCAGGATGATCGTTGAGGACAAGAGCACATGGCAAAGTCATGTTGCTAGATACATGCAGGTCCAACTGTCTAAACTGACTTGTGATGACCCATACATGGTGAAAGGATCAGAGCAGGTCATCTGCTTCTTGAAGAATGGGACACCGGTGATTTGCTTGTCTGTGGACGTTAAAGACATGCTTTATTCAATCCCTCAAGACGGTGCGATTTCTGCAGTAGAGGAAAGTATTGACAGCTACGGAGCGACGAAGTTTTCAGAATGAATGTGGGACGAGCGTCAGTGGGTTCCTTGAACTACTTTGGGTATATTTAAGATCCCTTTACGTGCAGTATGAAGGAAAAGTGTACGCACAGAGAGGCAGCATAAGCATTGGTTCGTGTCTGGCCCCTGTGCTTTCGAACCTGTACATGGCAAAGGGTGATCGCACCCTCAAACCAGAGCTCGAAGGCAGGAACGTGTTGGCATGCTTTCGGTATGTAGACGATTTCTTGCTCTGTTTTAGTGCGGAAAAAGCAGGCGCGGTTGACGCGTAGGCGATGGTCACGCTTTATAAACGCATATTTGATGGCCCTGACTTCACGTATGAACTCCCGGAAAAAGGGATGATAAGATTCCTTGATCTACAAATACAGGAAACCCCTGTCCATACGTGGTAGCATACAAAAAGTGAAAAAAAGCATCATGCGATATGATTCCAGCAAGTCTAAGCTTGTCAAAAGGAGTGTTGCCCAATCGTGTATGATGCAGAGCCTGACGAAGTCCTGCGAGCACAAAATGACTGAGAGCATCAGCATGCAAATAAGTCGGCTGACCGATAGTGGTTTCCCTGACAACATGATCGCGTCAGTGGGCGAAAAAGTGCTGAAATCTCTGACGAGGAAAGAAAAAAAGAAGTCAAAAGAACAGAGTAATAGAGAAGGAATGGTTGTTATACCGTATATACATAAGGTATCGCACGGATTGAAGAAGGTGGCGAACAAACACCAAGTGAAAGTTGTATTCAGCGCACCAAAAAAGTTGATAAGCCTGTGCAACAAGGTAAACGCAAAAGGAAAGAGTGACAAGCGCAAGGAATGTGACATTGCCCACAGCGAAAGGTTCGTACCATGCCAGAAGAACATCATATATAGAATACCAATATCATGCGGAAAACAATACTTTGGACAATCGGGAAGATGTGTCAACACGCGACTTTTGGAGCATCACAATGACTGCGACAAAATTAACCACCCGGGAAATCTAGCGCAACATTGCTGCAGGTGTAAGAAGAAGTGCGCACCAATTTTCCACAGGACCACAATTGGAGGAAAACAGAAAGAAAGGATTGAAAGAGAGATAGTCGAAGCATTTTTAATCAAAAAGGTGGAAAATGGAAATTGTGTAAGCACTCCTTCTATTGCACTTACAAAAACTGAGATTGACTTGATAAGTGCAGATGCTGTGTCATGGTGATGGTCATGTGTTTGATGATGGGATGGTTGCTTCTTTCAAAAACTGACGCTGCGTATATAAACGCACCTTCCGTATGGAATAAACAGTTGTTAGTTTGCGCTTGTGCCGTGTGTATGTGTCCTTTTGTGTCGCTTGTAGCGCATTTGTTCTCAGTATGATCAGCCATCTAGCCCCTGTAATAGCTTTGCTTCATTCCAAACCTGTCTGATATCACGACACCCATTCGTTCTCTCTTGAACAAGAACAGCACCTGGATTTGGGGAAGCTTTCACTCGCATCAAGTTGTCGCTCAGCTCGGAAACGTGTATGGCAAAGTACCACCCGCATTACCAGACTGTAGTATCAGCTGATGCACGCTCTCACGGTCTGGGGGCCATCTTGGTCCAAGATCAGCCTTCAGGACTTCAGTGTGTTGTGGCCTACGCTTCTAGATCCCTCACTCCTACAGAGGGATGCTACAGTTAGACGGAAAAAGAATCTCTGGCAGTTACATGCGCCGTGGCTAGGTTTGACCAGTATTTTCGCGGTCTAAGCTCTGAGGTCGAGATGGATCATCTTCCTCTCGTATCCCTCTTTGCGAGCAAGGATCTTGAAATCTTGCCACTTCGAGTACAGCGAATGCGGATAAAGCTGATGCGCTATCAGTACACTGTCAAATATGTACCGGGGAAACTCGTAGCTACGGCCGACACTCTATCACGAGCACCCTGTGGCTCGCCAACCTCGAAAGCAGTTAACAGCCTGGAAATCTTCATCAGTGAGGTCTTGAAGGATCTACCTCCTTGAGTGCAAAGTTGGCTAGATGATGTTCACCGACAGCAAGCTCAAGATGGGGAGTGTTCCTCAGTCATGACTTACTCTGAGAGAGGCTGGCCTTCCAAGAACAGAGTACCAACCCACATAGCACCATACTGGAAGGAGAGAGACAGACTGAGTGTGTACGAGGGTCTGCTTCTGTTGGATCGCTGTATCGTCATTCTGTCGTTTCGACATTCTCGCACTGCTGCACGAAGGGCATCAAAGGATACGCCGCTGTCAAGAACGCGCCCGAGAGTGCGTTTGGTGGCCAAATTGCAACCTGCATTTTGAACACCTTGTGGCCCAGTGTCCGAAATGTGTCGAGACTCGAGTCGTACGTTCAGAGCCACTGATGTCAACTCCCACACCGGAGAGGCCATGGCAACACCTCGGTATCGACCTGTTCTAGTTTAAAGGATGTGACTATGTTCTGATTGTCGATTACTACTCTAATTCCCTGAAGTGATCACACTGTGGACTATAACTGCTACGGCGTTTATTGCTGCTGTGAAGAGTTGCTTTGCTCACTTCGGGATTCCCGACGTCGTGCGGACAGACAATGGTCCTCGGTTCGTATCCAATGATATCGTCAAGTTTGCTCAATCTTATGGATTCCGTCTTGAGACAAGCAGCCCTCATTACCCCCAGAGTAACGGAGAGGCTGAGCGTATGGTGCGGACAGTGAAGGACCTGCTTGAGAAAAGCTCCGATCCGTACCTGGCCCTTCTCACTTTCCGAGATACCTGGTGCTTTGGGCGCATCTCCAGCACAATTAATCACTCGTCTCTCCACTCGGTGGAAGTTGAACAACATCTAGCAGGATATGCCCAAAATGTGTGCTCTTGCTTGTGGTGATGCTGTGATTTTCTTTCTCATTTCAGGCAACTGGCCTACAGTTGTTTAATTGCTCAGTGCATGGATATTGCCTTTTGCAGTGAAATCTGGTTTACTGGGTTAAGCCAAATTACTAGATTTATTGGAGCCGACGATTTGTGCTGTAGTAGTTATGCTGCCATAACAAAAAAAATTTGTTAATTCAAACAACATGTACATGTGTGTGGCACTTGGTCTGGTCTGAGAACCTTTGTCAAAAAGCCGTACAGTGTGGTTTGCTGTCTATGGCGGCCTGATGTAAGTCATAATGTTGTGTTGAGACTTCGTAGCTTGAGATACGTAGTTCTTGTGTTGAAGTTGAGGTCGTACATGGGCGTCTGTCCAGTTTTCTTTGCACGCACCTTTCGAGGAAGGAACCTTGCGAACTGTGGTGGCTGTGAGGAAGAGGCAGCTGAGTGGCTCGGGCAGGGTCATGACGAGTGAAGGCCACTGCAGATTCATCAGCTATCCTCAGTGTTGAGTGGTCAAATATACTCGAATAGGTTACAGAAAGAGCAGATGCTTCTCTGGAGCAGGTGCTCACACAATGCATATCATCATTCTGTCATTTTATTGGGCCATCTTTGGATTGAATTATGCTTACATTTGAAAAAAATAATCTGATCCTTTTCGAGCCTGCATAATTGAGATTTGACTAATATTGTTTAGTCACTTAAATGATGCTTGCAGATCCATGTTGCACTCTGGTGTATTTTGCTATGTTCGCCAAAAATGCTAGTGGTTGCTTGGAACTGGCATATTTGCTGCTTTGAAAGTCATTCCAAACTTGCGCACACTTGCGCTAGCGTTGAAGTTTCATTGGAAGCGAGGAAAATAAGCCCCTGAGTAGGTTTCCAGCTCGCATGCCTTGCACCTCTTCTGCTGCCTGACATGATTCTGAGCATTTCCATGAACACGAATGGAAAGCCCCTTGCTAAGGCGCCATGCTGAGGGACAATGCTGCAGTGTACTGAGCACCCCGAATCGTTCTTGGGAACTGATAACATCTGTACGGGTGCTCATTTTCATTGCTTTATGCTGATCAGCAGCAGATGCTGCTGAAGCTGATGTCAGGTAGCTACAGAGGTAGCTTCGATGTTCCGCAAGCTGGAGGCAGTCAGCGCAGGTCTGCTGTGTGAGCAAGGCGAGAGCTGTGTCATATTCGCGGGTTGTGCCCACATATGGTGCAGCAGCCATCGAGTAGGTGTTGCACCGAGAGAATGTAAAGGGCAGTTCTGGTGCACATAGCCTTATGTTGTCATTTTGTCTCTGGCTCCCATGTTGAGGTGTGCAATCCTGAGGCAACATACAAATACCTCTCTTGAACACCTCTGCCTTGGTTGCCAAAAGGCGGCTGGCAGTGTTGTCCAGCTAAGTAAATGAGCACATAAACAGATAAATATGTGAATAGATATGCATACAGGGATCGATAAACGGATGAGTGAAGCAGTGAATGCATTAGTGAATCACTCAGGGAGTTAAGTGGCAGGTGTGTGGGATGTTCTTAATGGCGACCTGGTTGGCTCATGAAAGGGGGCTAGAGTTGAGATTTAATACTCTCTTGTGGTTCTGGCATTCTTGCATAATCGCGGCTGCTGGGCTCTCATTATGTGGCGAGCATCGTGCTGCCAATTGCACCAGCTCATCACCATCCGCTTATCGTACTGCACACTTTCGTCTGTACTCGCAGGCGTGTGTCAAAGATTCAGCGACTCTGGCACGTGAATGTTGTCACAGAAGCAGATTGTGTGCTAGTTTATCGATATATGTGCCATACATGGGTGCATCTGAATCGAAATTTACACCTCTCTCTCTTGCAGTTCTTCACGACATATACGGCCTGGAGAGACCACCGGGAGACCCTGAGGTTGAGGAAGTGGGCACCCTTCCTGCGTTCGAGGAATTCTTCTGCATGAGCGTGCTGGTCGTGCCCGCAGACTACCACGTGGGGAGTAGCCACCTGGCTCCCTTGCTTTCGCCAAATGAGGTGGATACTGCCGCTTTGCTCTAACATATATACCTCAGCCTGCTGCCTTGTGCGGGGTGGTGAGAACGTCAGTAACTGGTATTAATGGTGAGAGAGAGAGCAGAGGAGGAGCAGCAAGGAGGTTAGCCAAGGGTACGCACCAGCCTTGCACTGCAGCAAATGGAAGCAGGGATAAAAAGATGGCGCACAGATACAGTTGGCTACTTGTGCAGAGCTTGAGGCTGTCTTCGTTTGACAACATGCACAGCAACACGGTTGCACGAATCGAGCTCAGCCGTAGGGCATTTCAATAACTCAGCAATTGTGGAAGTGAGGAGGGAGAAACAAATGGAGACAAACAGAACCGGCTTGGAATTGCATCGTGGCTATTTCCTTTGTGAAGGCTGTTCGTCTCTCCACACCGCATTTCCCCCAGCTTTCTGTCTCTTTATGCTCCGTGACAACTCTTCTTGACAGTGAAGATAATGCTGCAGGGCCGGAGCATCTACAACTGTTTCAGCTGCGTGGTTGCTTTCTTTCGTTGCTGGTAAAACTCGTGCCATCTATGAAAGCATCTCTTAACCTCAGGATCCTAAGAAAATTTGCTGTGATCAAAAAAGTTGTTTCTGTTGTGACTCTGTAATGCTGAAACTGCAGTTATGTCAGAAATATGTCTGAAATCATCGGTATTTCCACTATGCACTCTATTTGAACTGCAAAGTATTAGCTGCAACCTAAAACTGTATTTCGCTGTGTAGGAAGAGAGGGTGTGTTTCGGCCCTGGGTGCTTTAATCTGTTGCCAAGGATAGTTGTTGCGGATTGTAGGCCTGTGCAAATTCATAACAAGAGAGGTGCAGTATTTTGGTGGCAAATGCTTTTTTGGAGAGTGCCCTAGTGAGGTATCATGGTTACATAAATGTAATGCTCTTGAAAATGACTGCTGTGGAGGCGGGTTTAGTGTTCCCGTGGACCAGGAGTGGGTCGATTGTCTAGATTGAGTGGGACGCAGATGATGCGAGCTTGTTCGTTAAGTTGCCATGTTTTTATTGACCTTAGTTGCCAACACAATATTAACATTCGGCTAAATGCCAATTAAAAACACTACACTACCCTCCTTGGGGAATGTTGACTGAATGTGCACAAGGTGTAAAAACAGTTCACTGCAGAAAGATCGTGAATGTCTCCTGGCAACTAACAGTCACAAAGTCATGTTGTGAAGTCTGACAGATGACGAGGAGGCTTTCTGTTTCCCTTTGGGTAGCGCTGCATTAGAGAACTCTGGTGCAATACAGGTGGTGCAGTACCTGGCACTGAAGTAGGTGGTGGATATACGATATCACAGTCGAGTGGTGTGGCTGGTGCTTCTCAAAGGCCAGAGGCATCTTTGAAAAAGCTTGAATTGCACGTTATCACTCTATTTCCTCTCGATTCCTTGATTTGTGATCCATGAACGCTGACAATGGTATAATGGTCTGGATCATAGTACGGAGTGAACTTGTCGTATCTGTCCTGCTTACACAAGACTCTTTCACCAACACAGAAGCGATGTGGTTGAGCATGCCTTCGTGTATCAGCGTGATGTTTGTTGTAAGTGTTTTTCTTGAGCACAGTTACTTTCAACTTCAAGTCTTCAGTTTCCAAAGGAGCTTCAGTGTAGCAAGGCAGAAGATGTCTCATCGGTCGGCCGGACAGCAGTTCATATGGTAATCTTCCTGTTGTGAGGTGTTTCGAAGACCTGTATGTTAAGAGGAAAGAGTCGAGTTCTACTTTCCAATCTGTGTTCTCAAGCTGAATGTGTGAACATGCTCATAAACCGTTCAACTTCACCATTAGCCAGAGGCCACAAAGGTGTGGACTCGATGCTGTCGAAATCCCAGCTCCTTTGAGAAGGCAGCAAACATTATTCCTTGGAATGGTGGTCCATTGTCGCTTTTCACCTGTGCTGGGATTCTGAACTGGCAGAACACTTGTCGCAGGGCAGGAAATACGTTGTTTGCACTTGTGGAGTGTATGACTTGCAGTACTGGATATCGTGAAAAGTCATCTATTACCACCATGGCATATTTTCCATCTGGGAAAGGACCACAAAAGTCAACCGACACTTCCTTCCTGGGACCATTGGGTGGTTCAGTGATGGCAAGTGGTTCTATCTTTGCTCGGGGAACAGCTGCTTGACATGGTAGGCAGCTTTTACTCAAAGTGCGCGCGAGCTTGTCCATATCTGGAAATCAGACCTTTTCCCTCAACAGTTGTTTTGTTTTGACGATCCCTTGATGGCCTTTGTGGGCCAGCAGCACTGCTTGTTTCTGCAGGCTATTGGGAAGAACTAGGCGTGTTCCTCGAAGAATGATGCTTTCAGGTGTTGTTGTTAGCTCTGCCTTTACAGGTGCAAATGGCTTCAGTTCGTTTGAGACCCAGCTGTTGAGTGTGGGGTGCTGGATAGCACTGGTAAGCAACTGTAGCTGTTGGCTTTAGTTTCTTCAGCGACTTAAGCCGAGAAGGAATTTGGGATGCTGTGGCGCTGGATAATGTTAACACACTCCTTGGGCACCTTGTTGATGAGGGCACACATCTGCATCTCAGAAACCGGATGCCTGGAAAGATAATCGGAAGGGTTGCTGCTTCCAGCAGTGTGTTGCACATCGAACTTGTACTGTTGAATACATAAAGCGAGGCGCTCAATGCGGGCAGATGGTGATGATCGTGGATTTCCTTATATGTTCACTAAAGGCTTGTGATCAGTCAGCAAAAGGAAGTGAACTCCACAAAGATAAAGGCGGAAGTGTTCCATGGCCCATACAGCTGCGAGCATTTCACGTTCTATTTGGGAGTAACGGCTTTTAACTTGTGTAAGTGCTCTGCTTGCTAAAGCAGTCACTGCAGCGTGTTCCGTGACACGCTGTGTGAGGATTGAACCTAGTCCATGTGGACTTGCGTCTACTACCAGTTGTGTCAGTTTGGATGGGTCAAAGTAAGCAAGGTGGTTGGAGGCATTGGACATGGCTTGCTTCATGCTCTCAAGGGCGTTCTGACATTGTTCTGTCCACTCCCATGAAACATTCTTCATTGTCAGTTCACGTAAGGGCTGTGTGAGGTTGGCTAGATTTCTTAGAAATTTTCCTGAGTAGTTGACCATTCCTAGCAGGCTGTTCAGTTCTTGAGGTGACTCCGGTGTTTTGGTTTGCAGAAAGGCTGCTACTTTCTTGGGATCAGGACGTGCACCATCAGTTGAAAAAATAAGTACAAAGAAGTTCAGTTCTCGTTGATGAAAGTGACACTTCTTTCATTGAGTGTCAATCCAGCTTCTTGGAGTCGATGCAGAACGGCTTCTAAAGAGGCGTCGTGCTGCTGTTTTGTTTGTCCAAAGACAAGAATGTCATCACTAAAATTTAGGACTTTGGGGATGCCATTCAGCACGTGGCGGATGGTGTTCTGAAAGATTTCAGCTGCACTGCTGATGCCAGAGTTTAGGCGTTTGTAGCGAAACAAGCCAACATGTGTTGAGAATGTTGTGAGCTGCCTTGAAGATGTGTCAAGTTCCAACTGATGATACCCATTCTTGAGATCAAGGTTGGAGAATACTGTTGATCCATTCAAGGCAACAATGGTGTCATCCACTGTTGGAGACAAATGTCGTTCACGTTGATTGGCAGTGTTCACAACACGCACGTCAATGCAGATTCGAATTTCATCAGGCTGATGTGGTTTAGGCACAATTAGGCACAAAGCCCACAGGGGACACCCAGGGTGTAGGTCCAATGGCTGGCTCAATGATGTCTTCTGACTTGAGGTGTTCACGTTCTTTTTCTGTGGCATCAGGTAAGGCAAATGGAATATGCCTATGTGGCTGTGCAACGGGTGGGACAGTGTCGTCCATGAAAAGGTGGATCTGTTGGTTTTTGAGTTTTCCAACTCCACTAAACAACTTTGGGAATGCTTCCACGATCGACTTGTCACCTGGTTGCTTGTGAACTTGGTACGTGGTCTTGACAAGACCCTGGTTGGATGCTGCTGTGAAGGTTAAGAGTGGCGCACAGTTTCCTGGAATGACCAAGATGTCTTCTTTATTGCACTTACCTTTGTACCTCATTGTGACAGAGACTTTGCCTAGAAGATCAAGGGGATATGTTGCTTTGTGTGGGAACACTCTGGTGGATGTTTCCTGGAGATTCACATTGAGGCGATAGCTCTTGAAGTTATTTTGAGCAACAGTTAACACTGTTGCACTTGTGTCAGTTACACTGTTGCACCTGTGTCAATTACGAAAGTGACCGGTACATTGTTGACAGTGCTAATAGCTTTTGGAGACGGGCTTGCGCGAAGGGAAGTCGTAGCAGCAAAAACATATTCGTCGCTGCTTGAACTGGTGTCACAGGTGGCTGCATGCTCTTTAGTACTCGAATTCTTCCTACTGCAGGCTGCCTACCAGTTTCTGTTTGGACCACTGTCATAGTCCACTGCTTGTACCATTCTCGTCGTTGAACGGCAGAATCATGCAAAGTGACCAATCTTGTTACATGCCTTGCATGTCTTGCCCCATGCGGGCCAGCTTAATCGTCCGCCTTGTTGAGGTCACTTGCCACCACAGTTGTGACAACTTGCTAATGAAACACGAGGCCGTTGCGGTGCGAAGGTCTGTCGTGGCATCTGCTGATCCTTTCTTTGGTGTTGACCATGGTGCTGTCCTTCCTTGTGCATTGCAAATACCGCCGCATTGCTTTCGACGTTCTTTTCGATTTCGGACACATCCCGTTCGACATCCTCGAACATTCTTCCTTGGTTAAGTAAGTCCGGTAAAGTGAGGGAATGGAGCATCGCATATTTATGGAGGTGAGACAATGTTGTGGCGAGGATGATTTGGTTCTGCACTTCAGCGTGGACATTTTCGTAGTTACAGTGGCGAGAAAGCTGACGGAGGCGCGCGTAGAAGGCGTCCAGTGACTCACCAGCGTTCTGCTGAGCTTGACAGAATTTGTAAATTGCAAATGTTGAGTTCACTCGTGGAGCAAAATAGGAGTTCAGTTTCGCTCGTGCGGCATCGTATTCTGGCGCCGATGTGCTCTGCGTGGCCTGGGTCGTGCTTATTGCCGTTGCAGCTTGTTTAGCGCTGTCAGGGAGTGAGCAAAAAATGTCGAAGACTTCTTCACAGACATACTGCAGGAGGAACACTTTCTTTCACGCATCTGTCGTGATATCACACGCTAAAAGAAAGTTCTCAATTCTTGCTATCCACTTCGTTGACTCGTGACCTATGTTTTTGGCGTCGGTCGCACGAGGGTCGAAACTTGGGAAGGGTGGGAGCACATGCGCCATGGCTGTGACTACTGGTTGCTGCTTGCTTCTGGGGGATGCTACGACGGAATGGCTGTCGATTTGATGTTCACACGAGGTTAAAGAACACTTCTGACACCATTTTAGTGTTCCTATAGACCAGGAGTGGGTCTGATTGTCTAGACTGAGCAGGATGCAGATGATGCGAGCTTGTTCGTTAAGCTGCCATGTTTTTATTGACCTTAGTTGCCATCTTAATATTGACATTCAGCTTAATGCCAATTACAAACACTACAGCTGCGATGATGAATCTATTCATCTGTACCATGTGACTAAAGAAAAGAAACCGTATGCCGCTGTATACCTAATAATGCAGATGATTCGAATTGTGCGCAGTTCAGATTGCAACCTGTCACCAATGGGTACATACGCACCTTGTTTGGTGTGTTCCAGTTTTGTGCAGAAAGAAGCGTAAGGTTTCCTTGGGGTAGAGGGTTTTAGAGAATGATATTTTCTGTTTTACAAAGCGATATGGCTTATCATATCTGCGGCTGCGAAGATGACAAACTGACCTCGAAGCTGGAGTAATTAAAGTGTTGTTAAAATTTAGCTGCTTAGCTTTCAGTTAAGCATGATTTTCGAAGTCACTAATGTTCGTCACAGCTTAGATTTTCCCTGAAAACATTGTTTTTCCAAGCACCCTAACTTTAAACTTCAGAAAGTGGTTACCAAAACACTCAAGATATAAGAGGCTACTTCTGTGTATTTGGATGCAAACGTGCCTTGTTGCTTAAATGTTACCATGAGAATATTGTAAGTGATTTGAAATATGCTAGTCAAAACTAACAAGGTTTAGCAGCGCACTCTGATGCTGCGTATGTCGGCACGTTGCATCACAATGAAGTAAGCCTACCTTGTAGGTAATGTTGAAGGGAAAAGCTTGTTAATAACAGGAAAGAAAAATGTGTGGTTGGTTCATAGGCAACATTGGCCTACCAAAAAAATAAATGCATATGTATTGATTAACTTTTGCGCAAGTTTTACTTCTCTGCTACAGTGAGTGGACTGTCACTTCTGTCGGCAGCAAGTAGGCACTGAGTGGTTTCCTGTTTCTTTGCGTGACTTTGTTGTCTTGTTTGATTTTAACCTCTTTATCATTAAGTTTGTGAGCTTTATGTCAAAATGTAAATGTTTGGGGCCACCCTTGTTTTTTTTCAGACAACCATGGCTACGTTTGGACGTCTCGTGGATCGTTTTGCAGACGGAGAGCACGCAGACTCTTGGCTTTACCTATGTGACGGCTCTGCCTTTCCGGAACTCTGCGAGGCCCTTGACGCAGTAAACATTGACAGCATTCGCTGCACTTATTGCCACTCGAGAGCTCTTTCAGAGGATGAGCTCTGCTCCTTTGCCAGCCGAGAGTGGGCACCGGACTTGTACCAGCATGCCTGCCGTCGGTGTGAACAGCTACGAGACGCTCGAAAAAAATACGATCTGTTGTGCGGTCGCTTTCTCTCATTCTTTCTTTGGCCACTGTTGGTGGATGAACAGAATGTTATCGACACTGTGGCACTTCCTCCATGCACTCATCCCAAACGTGCCAAGTCTTACTACACCCCGAAGAAAGTGAAGAAGCCATGGGTAAAGGCGGCATGGGCAAAGCGCAAGCGGCTAGCTGCGGAAGCAGCAGCTGCCATGTCTGGCAACGGGTCCCAAGAAGGAGGGCAGGAGGAGCGCGATGGCGACACGGCCATTGCTGAAAGCAGTGCAGATGGAGCCGTGCCAAGCGCATCCTGGGGCGAGAGCTCTTTGACCAATGGCATGACTTGAGTATCTACCTCTGAGATGCTGTCCTGCTTAGAGGCTTTCGAATTAAGTCAGGTCATTTGGTCCGCAAGCAGGATTTATCCGCAGTGTTCTCCATCATAGATGGAAAGAAAATTATAGTATAATATTATAGTATAATATTATTGTTTGCGCATAAAGCATTAGCACCCATAGCTTTACTCTTTATACTACCATGGAATATTTATTTTTACCAGCCATTGCCATAGGTCTTTTGGCGTAATAGTTTTGTATGTTCTGTGCAAGTATGGGAAAATAAAAAATGTTGTTTCAAGACTGGTGTTGGAAACTGCTGTCATAAGGGCACACATCCCCTATATAGATATCAGTGATGATGTGGCATCACTACACAGGGGATTTTCATTTTTATTACCTTAAAGATTACATAAGTGATGCAGGGCACAAATACAAAACAAGTAAAGATAATTCTTAAGCAAGTTATACAAAGTAAAGATTTTCTTTGTGCAACTACATGTGCACTCCAGACAAGAAACATAGATGGACAGGTGATAGCAGCAAGTTCTCAGGGAACGCCATTCCAGTTGCTGGCCGTCTGGTGGAAGAATGACGTAGAGAATGTAGTTGTGTGGGCTTGAGGTTGTGATACCTACTGCTCATGACAGGTGCAGAGGGAGACGCGTGGTGAGGGTGCGCAGATGTAAAGTTCCGGTTGTAACTTAAGAAGCAAACACACTAGCATTGTGGCGACGACTAGCAAGGGCAGGTAGGTCGGACTGCGAGAGCCCAATACTGCACTACCCCAGGTAGGTTCGAACCCGGCTGTGACAGCCAGGTTTCGATGGACATGAAACTCAAAAAGAAGCCATGTGCTGTGTGGTGTCAGCGCACATTAAAGGTCCCCAGGTGGTAGAAATTATGCAGAAATCAATCACTACTGCACCTCATTCTTTTTCACTCCCACTTTTGCTCACAGAGTGATCGAGGTGTCCACCCAGAAACGAGAAAGTTCTTCAAAACCAAAAACCAATTCGGCATAAATGGGGAGTAAAGGTAGACAGAAAAGGTAGCATAGCGGAAGGCTATGGATAAATTTCCATCACTTCGGGTTCTTTGAAAGCTTATCGCAAGAAAATATATAACTGATTAGAACGCTGTGCTTTGCATGTCGTAAAACTACGTTGCAAAACTCCAAGCTTGTTGGAGAACCACAGCTCTTGTTACAATTAAGCGTTTGAATGAAAAAGTTTGTGGGCAGAGTTTATAGGTTGGAAACTGAACATATTGACAGATTTGCCTGTCTTGTTGGTTTTGAAGGCGTATAATAAACTGCAAATCTCCAACCTTTGGAACCTTCGGTTGGAGATGTGCAGAGTTACTAACATAGTTTGTAAGGCTCTATGGCCCCCTTTTAAGCCATTTAAAATGTGTGCACTCTCTTCCAGTCATCTAGGTGCGTGCGGACACTATATAATCAGCACAACTGAGCTTGACCGAACAGTTCCTCGTCGAAGCATTTTTATTTTTACTTTTTCTTGGTCTGTCCACCATATAAGGAATGTTTCGCGACATAACAAGCGCGGTCGTACATGTGCATGTCACCGCGACAAAGTAAAGTTGTACATCGCAGAAGATTTTGAATGGTGTCTTAGCTGCTTGTGTCATAATTCTTGGTTTTTTTCTGATGCACCATTCATCTCATCAGATCTTGGTGATATAACTTATTCCAGGCGTGCTCTTTTCTCTCCGCTACCCCATTTAGTTCAACCTGCTCAGGTGCTGCTTGTGCCGCTTGTTTTTGATAAGATCTTTTATTTATCATTATAAATAGCGTCGTTTTGATATTTTTCTCTTCATTTACGCGTAATAGCGGCTGTTCACACCAGCATCACGCTTGCAGCATGTGCAGCAGGGTTGTGCTGTGCACAGTGCAAGCTTGATGTAGACCCGCAGTTCGCTAGCTCCCCTTTTGCTGGAGAAAACGCACAAGTTTTGCGGGAACAAATTAAATGGGGGCAAACAAATCATATTGCAAACATCTTATAAACTGCTTACATTCGTCTGGGAAATGTCTTCATGTTGCTCATTTATAGATGTTCTATTACAACGTTTAAAACTGGTATTCGATAGACCACTTTAATAAGTTTCTTGACTTGGCTAGAAGACGGATTTTGAAATGTCTTTTGACCCTGAGCTATATGACTAATTTAAGACCTTAACCAGCTGAAAACAAATTTTCCATGCATGTTCTCTTGCCGTTTGTTTTGCCTCGGGTAGTGGCTTTGAAGATGTCTTATATCTCAGTTTGTGCTACATGAGGTGCATCACTTGTCAAGTGAGACCATGGCTCTTGGACCCTGTTCACTGAAAATCGAGGCCTTGAAGCTTAACCATCATCATCAGCCTGACTGCACCCACTGCAGGGCAAAGGCTTCTCCCATGTAGCTCCAATTAACCGTATCCTTTGCCAGCTGCGCACACCCTATGCCTGCAAACTTCTTAATCTCATCTACCCACCTAACCTTCTGCCGCCCCCTGCTACGCTTGCCTTCTCCTGGATTCCACTCAGTCACCCTTAAGGACCAGTGGTTATCTTGCCTTCGCATCACGTACCCTGCCCAAGTCCATGTCTTCCTCTTGATTTCGACTATGATGTCATTAACCCGCGTTTGTTCCCTCACCCACTCTGCCCGCTTCGGGTCTCTTAACGTGGGACCTATAATTTTTCTTTCCGTGGCTCGCTGCATTGTCCTTAGCTTAGAAGGTCCCTGAAAAATTTGGAGCACACTTCGTCTTTAAGAGTGAGACGCGACAGCGATTTGCAGCGCTGCCAAGGGGTGCACGGAACACCAACGCCCCTTCGGCGCGACGCGTGGCCCGTTGGACAATTTAAAGAAAGGACGCGTGTCTCAGATATCTCGGTGGACACCCGAAGCGGGCTGTAAGGGAGAGAAATTGAAATGAGAATTGGTTTTAAGAAAAGGAAATGAGGCCTGTCTCACCATTCCCTTTGCACACCCGTACCGCGCCTTAAGAGAGAAGGAAAATCCCTTCCCTTACGGCGCGATCAAGTGTCCACTGAGATGCGCCATTTTTCGCTCACGGCCAAAGACGCCGACGACACCGGCTTTTCTGCGACACGGGCTCCTTAACGATGTCGCGTTAAAAGGGTTTTTGAGGGCGGCTGCGTTTTTATGGAGGAAAAACGCTAAGGCGCCCGTGTGCTGTGCGATGTCAGTGCACGATAAAGATCCCCAGGTGGTCGAAATTATCCCGGAGCCCTCCACTACGGCACCTCTTTCTTCCTTTCTTCTTTCACTCCCTCCTTTATCCCTTCCCTTACGGCGCGGTTCAGGTGTCCAACTATATATGAGACATACTGCGGCATTTCCTTTCCCCCAAAACCAATTATAATTATAGGTCGTCTACAAAATGCTCACATTATGTAGAGTACAGGCCAACGAGCGGTCATGCCGCGTAAACGACCCCAGAAAGGAGTGAATGAAGGAATGAATAAATGAAATTTATTTCGTCATCCTGGGGCCTCACGGTCTGGGCGCAGCAATTAGGAGGGGTGCCCCCACCCTGCTCTCAGCAGCGGAGACCGCGGAGAGTCTTGTAGTGGTGGTGGTGGAAACATTTATTGCCAAATACCGAGGGGGCAAACCCCCTAACATGGCACGAGGCAACCCTTAGGGGGCTGCCCTTACAGGGCAAAGGACAGTCCTTGGAGGGCTATCCGCTTCAGGGCGTCAGTAATTATCCGGCGCTGGTCAGCAGCAGCAGAGCTGGCCAGGAGAGTCTCCCAGTATGACTCCGCCGTGGTGGGGGATGGAGGGTATCTCGGTAGTAGGCAAGAACATCTTTGAACGTAAGCAGACGCTCTCGGGATGGTGGAGGAGGTCCAACTCCGGCCCGGAAAGTGAGACCTCCGGCGAGGGAGTGGACCTCCTTGTTACCCGGGAGGCCTGCGTGTGCGGGGGTCCAGATGAGGGTTACGGGGTGGGTGGGGTGCCAGAAGCGTAGAAGCCGAGTCGCGGTGCGGGATATCAGGCCTTTGGCGAAATTGAATAGGGCGGATTTTGAGTCGGAGATAATTTTGGTGGCAGAGGTGGAGGCAAGTGCAATGGCCGCTTCCTCTGCAATTTCCGATGAGTCTGTGGTGACGGATCCTGATGCGATTAGTCGGGCCTGAGAATTAGCGACGGCGAGAACCATGCGGAAGCCCGACGAGTACGCTGCCGCGTCCACGTGGGCTACCTCGGGACTGTTGCCGTAGAGCTTGTGCAGGGCTTTGGCGCGGGCTGTCCTGCGTTCTCTGTCGTGCTCGGGGTGCATGTTCTTAGGGATTGGAAGGATGATGAGATGGGAGCGTAGGTCTGGAGGTATGGGAACCCCTCGGTAGGATGGGTGATCGGGGTGATGCCTAGCTGACAGAGTAGAGTGCGGCCTGCCGCGGTACTGGACAGGCGAGTCAGTTGTGCTGTTAGGGTGGCTTCTGCCAGCTCCTCAAACGTGTTATGGGTACCGAGGTTGAGCAGCCGGGTAGTAGAGATGCTGGGGGGTAGGCTGAGGGCAACCTTCGTGCAGCTCCTGAGGAGCGCGTTGATGCGGTCCCGCTCCTTCTGCTTTAGGGGGAGGTAGGGGAATGAGTACGCCGTGCGGCTCGTGATGTAAGCTTGGGTGAGGCGGAGAGTGTTCCGCTCTCGCAGACCCGCGCGCCGGTTCGCCACGCGCCGAATGAGACGGGTGGCTTGCTGGGCTTGGGTCTGGAGAGTTTGGATGGCGTTGCCATATGCGCGCCGTGGGAGTGAAGGACGAGGCCCATGATGCGAATTTTGGAGACCAGGGGAATGGGGTGGTTTCCTAGAGTGAGATGGGAGGGTTGGCGGGTTCGTGCGGCCTGGGACGGTAGAAGAAGAGTTCTGATTTAGAAGGGGAGCAGGCTAGGCCGCGCGCGCGAGCGTATGAGTCGATGATGTTGAGGGCCGACTGTAGGTTTTTTCCATGTCGGCATCACTGCCTCGATTAGCCCAGATAGTGATGTCGTCAGCATAGAGGCTGAAATGTATGTCGGGTATTTGGGCGAGTTGGTGGGGGAGTTGGAGAAGGGCTACATTAAAGAGGATAGTAGACAGTACAGCACCCTGAGGGGTTCCCCGTGCTCCCAGTGAGACACCGGACAGCCGGTGGTCGCCCATGGTGAGTGTGTCTGTTCGTTCAGACAGGAAATTGCGGACGCAATTGTACATCCGCGGGCCTACACCTTGGGCGTGGAGGCCCTCTAGGATGGCTGCGTGGGTAACGTTATCGAAAGCTTTTGTTAGGTCGACGCCGAAGATAGCCTTGGTGTCGCCCGCGCGGGAGTCAAGGATGTGGTGCTTGAGCTGTAGAAAGACGTCCTGAGTGGACAAGCCCGGGCGGAAACGGCATAAGGTTTTTGTTCTCCAAATACCGGTTGAGTCTGGTCTGGAGAACGCGCTCCATGAGCTTGCCCACACACGACGTAAAACAGATGGGACGGAGGTTAGCGGGGAGAAGTGGTTTGCCGGATTTGGGAATAAAGACTACTTTGGCATCTTTCCACTGAGGTGGGAGGGCGGCGCGCAGCCAGCATTCGTTGAAGTAGTCGGTTAGGGCTTTGACGGAGGGGGAATCGAGGTTGCGGAGTGCCTTGTTGTGCACTCCGTCGGGGCCAGGAGCTGAGGACGCGTTGAGGCGCTGAAGTTCTGCCTTCACTTCCGCCTCGGTGATCGGTTGGTCGAGAAGGTCGTTGGGGGAGCCTGTGTAGTCAGGGTGGTTTGCGGAGGGATATGCCGGGAAGTAGAGATCACGAAGCTCCTCGAGAAGTTCCTGCGGGGAGGCCTCGGATGTGTGTATGAGTTTTATGAGGTTGTGTTTCTGGTGTGTCTTGGACTGAGTCGAATCAATGAGATGGCGGAATAGGTTCCAGGTCTGGGGCAGGCTCATGTTGCCGTCCAGCTTGTTACAGAGAGATTCCCAAATTTGGCGAGACAGAGTTACAGCATGCGTCTCAATCTCCTTGTTGAGCCGGGCCAGTCGGCGCCTGAGTGTTCTATTCCAGCGCTGACGCCGCCATCTCCCTTCGAGACCCGCCTTGGCGTCCCATAGGTGCACAAGTTCCCGGGTTCGAACCCGACCGCGGCGGCTGCGTTTTTATGGAGGAAAAACGCCAAGGCGCCCGTGTGCTGTGCGATGTCAGTGCACGTTAAAGATCCCCAGGTGGTCGAAATTATTCCGGAGCCCTCCACTACGGACCTATTTGTTCCTCTCTTCTTTCACTCCCTCCTTTATCCCTTCCCTTACGGCGCGGTTCAGGTGTCCAACGATATATGAGACAGATACTGCGCCATTTCCTTTCCACCAAAAACCAATTATTATTATTATTAAGATGGGAATCCATCGCGTCTGCAGGGCAGCCTCTGGTAGTTGGCGACTCACGGCGCGGACGTCACACTGGAGTTTGTCGCACCAAGTGGCTATGTCTGAGATTGTGTGTAGAGTGCGGGCTGCTCTGGAGGTGCGGAGCGAGTCCCACTTCGTGATGGTAGCATCACGAGAGGGTCTACGTGTTGGGCCTGCTTGTAGGAGAATCTCGATAATGTAGTGATCACTACCCAAATTCTCCTGGGTGTTACACCACGCAGCGTGAGATAGGCGGTGGGTGAAGGTGAGGTCAGGAGTAGTGCCTGCGCAGACGCTGTTCCCGGTGCGAGTAGGGTTGGTGGGGTCTGTGAGAAGAGAGAAGCCGGCCTGCTGAGCTGCGAGCCATACCCTGCGCCCCTTGGGGGTGTCGGCTGTGTAGCCCCAGGCCGTGTGCGGGGCGTCGAAATCCCCTACAATCAGAAGGGGCCATTTGTGTGCGGCTCGCTTAGCAAGCGTGAATAGTCGGTCGAAGTCATGCCGCAGGCACTTCGGGTGGCTGTATACGTTGATGATGAAGAGACCAGTATCCCGAGCGCGCTGCGGCACGAGTTCGATGAGGAGATGATCTATTTCGGGGACGTCTAAGGGTTGGGAGATAGTAGTGAGCGCACGGCGTACAAGAAATGCAACCCGAGGGGGTGTAGGAGAAAAGAAGACGATGGGCACGTAGCTGGGTACGGTGAGGGGATTGGAAGCCTCTTAATTGCAGCGCGAGCACGTCGGGGCCGTCTGCCCGAGCAAGGAACTGGTGAAGCAGCCCCCGCTTGGAACCAAACCCTCGACAGTTCCACTGCCAGATGGTTAGGATAGTGCGTGGTCTTGCCATCACTGAAGCTTTCGTTTGCAGTGTAGGAGTTGGAGACGTTGTGGAGCCGGGCTTTCTTTTTAGGCCGCACGGCAGCACAGGCTGTCGCGTGGCGAGACTCTTGCTCCTTAAATCGCTCATCAGTTTGGCGAGCAAATTCGTCTAGACGGGTAGTGAGGTTGGCGAATTGATTTGTGAAGGGTTGGATGGCCGTCTGTATACCGCGGCCTGAATTCTCGCCTCTATGAGTTGTTCGAAATTGGGAGGCAGGGCTGGCGTTCCCTCGGTCGGGGTTGGTGTGGTCAGGGAGGTAGTGGGTGTTGCGGACCGCTTCTTGGCCGGCTGTTCGCGAGTAGGGAGAGGTGGCTGTGGAAGAGTGGGGGTAGGAGCGGCCGGGGCCGCTGGTGCCGGGGTAGGGGTTTGGGCCTGCTGGTGGGCATGCAGCTGTGCCTGGGAGCGGTGGTTGGTGGTTTGGAGGGAGGCGAGCTGCGCGCGGACACGCAGCAGCTCTTCATAGAGGGGGTTGGCGGAGCCCTGGGCAGGTGGTCTCGGTAGGACTGGAGGTGGTGGTGGCCTGGTTCCAGTCCAGGAGCGGGTCCGGGCCTTGGGCTTGTGAGGGGTGGACAGCTGTTTTGGTGCGGCAGGCTGCAACACCGGAAAGGACTTCGATGTGAGCTGCGGGGCCTGGGGCTTGCGTGTCGAGGAGCGGCTGCGGTGTTGGGGTGGAGCCTGACTGATGGGAGTCTGGCTGGCGTTTGCCTCGGTGGCTCGCTTAGCATCCCAGTACCTCTTTTTGACGAGGTATGGCGTGCGGAAGCGCGCCTTGCACGTTTTGTCCGCCGTCAGGTGGGCTTTACCGCAGACATTGCACTGCGGCGTGCAGGAGTGGTCCTCAGGGGGTTCGACTTGGTCGCAGCCAGGACAGCGGCGTTGCTTGGGAGCCGGGCACACATCTGCACGGTGGCCAAGTGCGCCGCAGTTACGGCAGTGCTCGATCTTCCTTTTGAAGAGGTAGCACCTATAAAGTACAGAGGAGTAGTAGATGTGCTTGGGCACCCAGTCTTGTTCGAAGAGGAAGATGATGGACTCTGTCGAGCCCATGCGTCTGAAGTCCAGGATGGGAGGGTTCCGCTCGTGACTGAGAAGGTCCTTGATGTCTTCGTATGAGTGGTCAAGAGGGACCCCGTGAACCACGCCGCGGGCGCAGTCCTCCGGTGCCGCTTGGTAGGAGTATATGTCATAGGCAATGCCTTTGATCATTACGGACTTGATTTTGAGGTAGCGGAATCTGCGCTGCGGGTCGGGAGTGTTGATGAGGATGAGATGTTGGAGGGTGTTGATGACTGTGTCGGGCTTGGCCTCTTGATGTCCGAGGCGGGCTGCTTGCAGAATGGCATCGCGAAGCACAACGCCGCTCACGGTCGGAATGTTGAGGCCGCCACGGGGACGGAGGATGATCTTGTGGTCGTCGATGGGGAGCTTGGGGTGGCGTAGGGAAGACAGTTGGGGCGGCCGGGGCCTGCGCCCGGCCGGGGCTTGAGGAAGATTCGGAGTAACGGTGGGAGGCGATTTGCGATTAGAGCTTCACCTGTCGTGCGCTGACTGCCAGCCGTTAGTAGAGGTAAGTTCCGAGGGTGATACGTCTTCTCCCTCTACTACAATGGTTTCCATGCCGCCGTCGAGGCGCCGACGCGCCGGTGTTGCGAGCTGCGTCTCTAGCGGCGTTCGGTATCGGCGGCTGCTGCGCCGCGAGGCTTAGCCTCAGCGCAGCGGGGTGATGAAAAGATTTGGACTTGCCTCTTAATGTGGAGGTCCAAATCGGGAAAGGTTGGTATCGGCAGATTCCTGACGAGAAGCGGAGGCTGGTGACACTAGTTTCAGACGGCTAGAATGAGTAAATCCGGTCGTAAAGGACAAAGTTTGCGGAGCGCATGTGAAGCGCGTGCGCTCGCCTTGCCTCCGAACGCCCTTGGACCGAGTCTTGTAGTGATCTGTCTCCGCCTGACAGATGTAGCCAATAATTTAGAATACAGTTTTAAATACTACCGCTTCCGCGCCTAACGGCGATATGCGGTGCTGGGCTTTCGCCCTAATCCGCGCTCGTTACGTCATGTAGCGGTCGTTACGTTAGTAGCGGACTGCTTTCGCCCACTTCGGCAGCCGACGGAGGGGCGAGCGCGAGGGGCCGGCGGTGGAGCGCCGACATTTTCAGCGTGCAAAAAAGTGACGAGAGGAGAGGGAAAGACGCAGAGACGCGGAAATTCAGATTTTGGTTACAGATAACTCAGCTTCTACGAAGCGCATCTGAAAAATGCTTGCTAGAGGATATTCGTGAAGCGGCGTCCTTTAGCCTAGGCATATCGCATATCTTTGTTGAGACCCCTTTTCACAGCCCTTTTAAGAATCCTTTGCGTTAGCCTCCACGTTTCTGCTGCGTAGGTGAGTACTGGCAAGATGCAGCGTTTGTACAGTTTTCTCTAGGGGGATATATTGGTAAACTGCCATTCATGATTTGAGAGAACCTGCCATACGCGCTCTACTCCATTCTTATCCTTTTGGTTACTTCCCTCACGATCCGGATACGCTGTCAGTAAACCTAACCTGCCCTAAGTAGACCTTTACCGCTTCCAGCACCTCGCTGTCATTTTTGAACTGTTAGCTGTTCCCTAGAAAGACATGAACATTACTTAGGTTTTCTGCCTATTAATTTTTAGCGTGCCAAAATCGCCAAGGTCAAATTTTGGCAATGGCTGGGGCGAAATTTTGAGGTCGCCGTCGTGTCGGGCTCGCTTAATTATGGTTGGACATCGATTTTGATCCAAATCGGGCAGGGTCAAATTTCGGGAGACGTCCGGGCCAAATCATGGAAATGACCCAGCCAAATTTGGAGGTCGTCATCATGTCGGGCACGATGCTTGGACATCGATTTTCGTCCAAATTTTAAAATGAAAGTTGGTTTTGAGAAAAGAATGACCGAGTAACTGGGTTATCCACCCAGTTACAGGACACCCGAAACGCGCCGTAAGGGACGGGATAAAGGAGGGAGTTAAAGAAGAAGTGCAGTGGTAGAGGTCTCCGGAGTAATTTCGACCACCTCGGGATCTATAACGCGAACTTGCATCGCACTGCACATGGGCGCCTTTTGCGTTTCGCCTCCATCGAAACGGGTTCGGGCTGGAAACCGAGTACTACGGCTCAGTAGACGAGCGTCTTAACCGGCTGAGCAATCGCGGCGGGTGACCAAGGTCAAATTTCTGGTGTAGCCTAGGCCAAATTTGGAGGTCGTCGTGTCGGGCACAGTCAGTTGTGGTTGGACATCAATTTCGATCGGAATCGGCCAAGGTAAAATTTCGGGGATGGCCCGGGCCAAAAGTTGTTGCTCGCAAGGTTACACCAATGTCAAACTTGTGCACATCGCGGAGATCGACTTTTGCATCGAGTATAGCTATTGCTGTAAATGTGTGTAGGAGATGTTGCGTGCGCATGCCGGCATGTCGCGTAGTGAGGCAATTTTGCCGGATATTACGTGTATGGACACATTCTCATAACCGCTTTTTCCCTTGCTCCGTCTCACCGGCAACTGACCGAGGGTGCTGAAATTTAGGCTAGTTGGTAAACATTCATGGTGGGTGAACAGCGCAACAAAGGTGGGACAAAGGCAAGGCAAGGGGGTGTTTTTGGGCCGCTTGCTCCACGAGATAAGGCGGCCGGAGCCGGTGGGCACGCGCTGGTAGGGCCCCTAGAAACATTCGAGCTGGGCCCTGGGTTTCTGTCAAGCGGGGGCGACGGAGCACCTCCCCATGGAGAACGCGCCAGTCACAGCGCGAGCTCGCTTCACGTGACCCATGGCTTGAATACTGCGGTCGAGAGATGGCGCTGGCGAGCGTCGCGGCTTTGACGGCATTGTGCGGGTGCATGACGGCGCGGGCACGAAGTTTTCTCCGTCGTGAGATGCCCACAAGTCTTACGCCCGAAAAGCGCCCGCTGCCAGAAAACAGAGTGTCCGAGGGTTTTATTTCATTTGGCCATATACCAGGGGTTCCAGCTAAACGGTAATGTGAGGGAGCTTTGTGTTTGCACGGGTCGCTGGATACATGATAAGCGAATTTTTATCTGGGGCGGTCAAGTAGCACCACTGTTATGCAGTACATTTTGAATTCCACGCACTTTCTTTGGGATTTCTTAAGGTGTAGAAACACCAAATTCCAACGCTGTGCAAAGTCTTTTGTATGCTTCCTCTTTACGTAAAGGTAATCGCAGGCAAGTATTGAATTGAAGTGAGGAATAGAATATATTTTATTCGAATTTTAAAGTTTGCCCATATGCTCGTTCTTACAACAGGACCCATCGCCAGCGCAGGAAGGCCGTGACGTAGGAAGCTGGCGAAAAAAGTATAGTATCAGTGACGTCACTGCGCAGAATTGAGACATACGAAGCGACGTGTTGACAAGTGTGCTTGGCGCGTTGCCTTGACGCTCCTCTGTTCGGGTCGAGCATCGTCTACCAAGGGCCAGCACCATGCCTCTACGGTCTACCCGTTTGCCTTTTTCAGCCTGGTACGACTCATTACGCGGGCGGCACAGAGCACCACACGAACCATGCACGACACTCACCCACTAGCGGCACGGTGTAGTGGTGCGCCTGCCAGTTGCAGAGCACTGTTTTCTTTTCGCGCCTTCCGTGGACAAACGCCAACTGCTGAAAGCTCAGGGTATGCTGGCTTCACTGTGCAGCGTGTTAGGAGGTTTCAGTGGCTTCGAGAGACTAATCGGAATGACCGCCGTTTCCTGCGTCCTGGACTTCAGCGAGACGGGTACACAAGTGGCTTTGCACAATTAAGTTTCCTCCCGATGCCGCGTAGAGGCAATCGTGTGTAGCCTTTGTGTGGGCGCCACTGTTGGACACCGGGCAAGTTGAATGCCATGTGCTCGCTGCACTTCGACTTCAGCTGCATGCAGCTCAATCCTGCATACCTCCCGGCTTCGGCATTAAAACGAAGCGCTACCTCGGGCCTGACTGTTGTCGTGCCGACGCTGTAACCCCATTTGCACGTCTCCTCAATCCAGAGGGTGGACCAATGGCGCCAACACGTCAGGTGAGTACCGCATCCACCATGGGTGTCTGGCGTCGTGCTGGTTCAGTTCAGGCCTGTAAAATTTCACGCATTGCGTTGCTGACGATGTATGCGGCCTTGCCAACTTCAATGACACCGCGACCATGCGGTGTGCAGTTGCCACGAAAATATGTTTGTTGGATTCTTTTTCTGCGGTGGAATTAATTCTCGCGCTGGTTTCTTACCTAACGGCAATGGTAGCATGCGCAAAATAATGACGCAACTGAAACGCTCTTGAATCCAGCTGCGAACTCTGCGACCTCATTGGAACATCAAGAAGCACTGGCTGCACCCTCCCTTGCCCAGTCATCGGATTCTGCTGGTCTGCCGTGCGCGGGACATTGCAGCTGCGCTGTTGAATTGAGAGGGTCGCTCTCGAAAGAAAATATATAATTTTCCCCTCTTTCTTTCCCGGTCATATGTTATCAAAGATAGCAGGGGATCAAGGGCATTGCAGCTTTACCACAAGCTGACTTCAGATTTTTGCCATTCATTCGCGCAACAGTGAATAATTTCTAGCATTGAACCATTAGGTACAAAGATACAATTATATATCCTTTATTTAAATACCTAAAGGCCCAAGCCGGCATTACATGGGAGGGGGCATAAAACAGTACTATACATAATCTTTACGTACGTTAGTTAAAAATGCAATAAAGCACTTTACATACAAATGGTAAGTACACAGCAAAGGGATACATAGCTTGAGTACATAGCACACAATTCTGCATTGTTTGCCCGCTTTTTTACGAGCTATAAGTGGCGCGTTCGGTTCCTTTGTGGCGTTTATGTGTGCACGTCCGTACGAATCGCGCCCGTTCCCGATCAGTCGCGAGCACGTGTGCTCCGGCGCCAAACGTGCGTAGCGTTGCAGGTTTTGAAAGCGATAGCTTGCTCTCACCTTTTCACACTTCAAATATAATGTTGCAGCTATACTGCCGCCATGAACACGGATAAGCAGGATAAATGCACCGGGCAGAAAGGGCAACCAATGGTGATGATAATGATTTAAGTGATTTCCCTTGTCTCCGTACTTGATGAGTAACCAAAACTGTTTTCACGTAGTCGTTTACATCAGCCAGTCCCAGTTGCAAATCTGGCAGACGAAGACAGACTGTGAAGCATGAACAAGTATACTGCACGCTTGCTGCGGGATGTTAGTTAAATACCATAAAGGGCTGAAATTTCAAATGCTATGATCATTTGGAAGCTCATTATGCATGTGAAGTCGTGAACCAAAGTTTGTACAGTGCGATTCGCTGAAAAATTGTTTTTTTTTGTGGCCTCCTTACTGGTCAGTACGCTGCTATTTTTCAGGATACCGGAATATGGAGGATGCATGCGTCCTCATGCTACATTGCTTTTCATTATCTTTCTTTGCCTGACTGCACTTTTTGATTGCAATTTTAGTCACAATATCGCATCTAGTAATATTTTGTCATGACTGTACATTATTAGCCAATCTGAACATAATACGTGCCTTTCCTTACAGTTGGCGACAGCGCATTTCTGGTGCAAGCACATCAATTCATATCAATGTATCATGGTATATTAAATTGTAGCTGAGCAGTGATGCATATATTTCTGTTGAATGACAGCATTTTTAACGATGAATGATTTGTCATAGACCATGCTTAATGACATCGTAGCTCAACGATGTATGACATCATAGCTTGTTGATGCATGATATCATAGATAAATGATGTAAGATATCGTAGCGTACTGACGTATGATTATTAATATCTTAATGATGCAGTAACCTCGTGCATGAAAAAACATAGGATGTCATAACATTTTTCAGCAGTTATTGCTGTCATTTATTTTCTAACCTGTGTATTTGGTGTAGTCTGTAGCCATTATTTTCAGAATTCCCGAAATCTTCTTTGAGGCTTTATATTGGTAGTATCAGCAATGAAAACACGACTTGTGAGGCAGGGCTTATGTGTACCGTCACCTTTCTTTCTCCGGCTGCCGTGGTGCCTCAGTGTCATGTACCTCGGCAGCTCACTCGAAAAACGCGGGTTCGATCAAGATTGCGGCGGACGCTTTTCGACGCAGGCGAGCTGGTAGAGGCCTGTGGATTGTGCGATGTCAGTGCACGTTAAAGTTCAAACCGACTCAGGCTATGAGGGATACCGTAGTGGAGGGCTCTGGAAATATCGACAACCTGGGGTTCTTTAACGTGCACTGACATCGCACAGCACACGGGCCTCTAGCATTCCGCCTCCATCGAAATGCAAACGCCGCAGTCGGGGTCAAACCGGCGTCCATCGGGTCAGCAGCCAAGCACCATAACAACTGAGCCACTGCGGCGGCTTCCTATGGTTATTCTGTCGACCTTTGCACGTCCTGTCCCTCCCCAACCCCTTCCTCCAAACGGAGAACAGGTCCTCACACCCACTGTGGGGAACCCCTCGTTGACATGTGAAGCTCTCTACCGAACATTTAACGCATCTCCCCGCTCCCCCATTCGAGGCATCGTTTCCCGGAACAGGCGAGGAGGTTCTGACTCTACTACTGTTGCTTGTGCCCAGTGACTGCGCGTTGACGTGATGCAGAAACACTACCCCGTCTTTCCCGCGTTGCTTTGGCACAGGTCTTACTTTCCGGCGGTTGGGTTGAGTGTGAGGCGACTAAGTGAGCCTCGAAAACGCGTGCTCTCGCTGTCGCTCGTGCTCGTTGTCGTCCTCGTCGAGAACAGACACGTTTCGTTCGATAGCGTTGAGGGGCAGTTCTGTCACCTCTCCCGTCGTCTCTCCATTTCTGCTCACATCTGTGCGTTGCAGCCCAAGTCTCGCTCAGAGCACTTCGAGAGACTAGCTCTGCCAAAATGAGCACGTTATCTATCAATGGCGACATACTGAATATTTGAGCAAAGTGAAACATCAAGAACTGTCTATTTGCGGTTTGAATAAAAGCAATACTGTTTTCTCTAATAGCCACTGTGATTGAGGCCTTGCTGTGCATGTAATAGCAGCCCATTTTGCACTGAAGTGTTTGCAGGCAAGGTTCTTTTAATTCTCTTTCTATTTATAGCCCCCGTAACATGTCTATATGCAATAGTGCTGGCTTGGCCCAGCGTTTTTATTTCTCTTTGAATGCCGAAGAAACCAATGGGACACGTTACAGACGGTGTGGCCAGGGCCTTATTTTACCTCTAATTGTCTATGCCCACCTAAATGAACATATATATGTAATATATTATTGGTAGCAAACAGTCTGTATTAGTGCGATGATAGTTGAAGCAACTTTTATTATGCTTCCTTCCAGTCCATACTGATGATCACGCTACCTCGGTAAGGAACCTCAACTCCAGCTTCTCAATCTCTAAATACCTACTCTCTGTTTAATGACCGATTTCAGAAAATAATTACAATAGGTTATTTTGTAAACCCAGAAGAAATCAGAATTTAGGGCTGGCATCATGTACGTAGAGTTCTGTGGCCTTAAACTGAATAAGAATATGCTCTCTCATTCCCATGTTCAGCATACAGTGAAAAATAAAGAATAGATTATGCCATAAAATTTTTGTCGGCAACATTTCGTGCAGCAAGCAGCTAGTCCATAGCTTCCAAACGTTGTCGCCTTCTTGCATTTTCTTTAAAAAAACTTTTTATCTTTAAACATCGTACGGAGCTCTATCACTAGCTTATCTAGCATTTCATTCGCTTTCAAATTTTCTCTGAAATTTTATATTTCTACCTGAGTGTTTCTGTGCAATTTGATGCCTCTATGCACAGCGCCGGGAAATCTGATTACATTACATTTGTGACGAAGCACCTGTCGAGGTGAAGAGGTATGATGGTGGCTTGTTTCGCTGGACACCTGACCAAACAGCCAAACTGTATTTACTGATTCTTCACAGACCTCCAGAGCCGTACGTTTCAGTATACCGTTCCGAAGAGAAACTTAAGGCCTCAAATGTCCCCTGTCGCAAATTCGTGAGAGACCATAAGCGGAGGAGCATGAATAACAAACAAGCGTTTCGAACGCCGTGTAGAGACAGCGGCATTGTGCAATCAGAAAGCAGCTGTCAGCAATTTATTTTCGCTGATCATCTTGTCATTGGTTTCCCCCAAAGATTTCATCAAAAGCGGGAAATGACCAGTAATAAAACGCTGGCTAGAAGTCCTACATGCGCTCCTCTCTATCTCATCCCTGCCATATATTCTTCTCTTCTCTCCACACAGTTTAGCGGCGGTGGCGTTTTGCGTTTTCATTTCGAAACGCTGCCTGCAAGGAATATAGTTGGTTAACGGCGTTTAACGTCCCAATGCGACTCAGGCTATGAGAGACGCCGTAGTTAAGGGCTTCAAAATATTCGACCGCCTGGGGTTCTTTAACATGCACTGACATTGCACAGTACACGGGACTCTAGAATTTCGCCTCCATCGAAATTATACTGCCGCGGCCGGAATGGAAGCCGCGTCTTTTGCGTCAGCAGCTGTGTGCCGTAAGCACAGAGCCACCGCGGCGGCTCTGTAAGGAATATACTGACACGAATATCAGTGCTGTAGCTTTATCTGCACGTCGGTACGGTGCTGAATTTACTACGGCATAAATTTGTGACATGAGACGTGAAAATGCTAAAAAATATTAGCCAGGATTAACTTCGTTATACTGATTACACCGCGTGAAAGCACTGGTTTAGCACATTGTTTAACTAGCCGCCGCGGTGGCTCAGTGGTTATGGCGCTCGGCAGCTGGCCCGAAAGACGCGGGTTCGATCTCGGCCGCGGCGGTCGAAATGGAGGAGAAATTCTAGAGGTCTGTGTACAGTACGAGGTCAGTGCACGTTAAAGAACCCCAGGTGGGGGAATTTCCGGAGCCCTCCACTACGGTGTCCCTCATAGCCTGAGTCGCTTTGAGACGTTAAACCCCCATAAACCAAACCAAACATTGTTTAACTAGTGTTTACGTTGTGTTTAACATTAATTAGTGAGACAGTTGATATCGGTTACTGATTCTTAACCGCCTTAAGAGTATGACGCGATATCTTTAGTGGGTTAACGCCCATATATGCAAAATTGGTCATTGTGTACTTCACATTCATAGAAGGCGGCGAGTGCTCATGCCACTGCCAGCGCAGCAGTTAAGAGACGCGCCACTGCAGTGGAAGGTGGCTGTTTCTGCCACAGCCACCGGTGGGGTCTGTGCGACCCACGTTGGTCTTCCCGAGCAATTTCTCGCGACCAAGGCAAGACACACAACACAGGATTTCTGCTCGGGGTTGCTACTACTGGAATAGTACAGTCGCGAGGAAAAAAGGTTACCAGAATGACGTCACTGGAGGGACGCAAATCGCAACGTGCGGCTGGCGCAGCGCGTGCTTTGCGAACACACCTGGCACATTTGTTACCGGCGTGTTCGTAACCGCAGCGCCGAGCGTTGCTATCTGCTGCTGCGGTGGCACTTCACTAGTGCTAATCTTTTTTACTCGCGACTATAGGCACCCTGCAGATGTAACTCCTGCGCCGACGCGGGCGCCTCTAGCGGCAGCCCGAGCGTCCCTTGGGGGCCGGAGCGAGCAAACAAGCGATTGCGGGTCGGTAGGCTGGAAACGCTGATTGGCCCAAAAAATGACGTCACGCCTGTAACGTCATGGTCACGTGACTTTTAATGACGTCATGTCCGGTTTGGGACAGACATTTTCTCTAGAGTTTTCTCGGAATTCCCCACGTTTGTGACAGCGTGCGCGGGATAAAGAAGCGCATCTTTACGTCCACCCCACCCAGTTCGACCACTTTGCCGAGCGGGGTGCAGTTGAAGAACCCTTGCCTAAATGCTCCCGCCATTCACGTTTACCCCCCGCCTACACCCCCCCCCCCACGACACTTTCCCGAACTCGGATGTTTTGTCGCCTTTTTTATTTTTATTTTGTGTTTGTGTTTGCATGCACAGTGCACGTGTCTCTACTTAAGCTAACTGCGCCGCTGATTCCGCATTGAGTATTCCTGCCGAAGAGGCTCCAGGGAAGTGTCCTGCCATGTCTGCGCTTTATTGTTTTTTTTTACTCGTTTTGGCCAGGGGCACGCGAGTACACGCATCTCCGCGAATCCGCCACCGTCTGTTTCTGTACTCGCCGCCGCTCTGCCTTAAGGGGCGACCATTCTCTTCTTCTTCTTCTCCTTCTCCTCAAGTAATATGGCACATACCCACGTGGGGGGGATTGGCCAAGGTATAGAGTAGAATGCCAATGAAGCATTTGCGCGGGGAAGGAAACGTCAGAAGACTGAATCAAGATAAAAAAAATTGAAAAAATAAAATGAATTCAAGAGGTATGAGTCATCCGGAATAGAATCAATCTAGCCTTTTTTGGACATGCGAAAGAATTTTGTATATAGCTAAAAGATAATCGATTAGTTGCACTTATGTAATCGTGAAGGTAGCCGCATACACTGCTTAACAGGAATCCCTTGGCGCTCGCATCGAACGATAGAAGAACTGTAAGAGACAGAGGCAGTCCTAGTCTCGAAAGAGGAACCTCCAGATATTGCTTTCTCTGAACCGCGAACCGCCGGCAAGAGAGGAGAAAATGATCGATTGATTCAACTTGCCCACATGATACACAAAGGTTTGACGCAGCGAACCCGCACCTGCATAAGTACAAGTTTAAGTGAGGGATTCTACATCGCAGGAGCGTCATGGACACTTCACAAAGCCTTGACTTACACCACCGGATATTCCAAGGGTACTTTAGGTGTTGAAAGTCCACGGTATTGAGCAACGGATCACTCAAAGTGGCTGAAATATGTTGGAACCGCTGGAAACGTGAAGCTGCTAACAGAATGAGGTGAGGGACGGGATATATTACAGGTGCGCTGAGAGCTGACCTTGCCAATAAATCAGCCACCTCGTTAAAATAGACGCCTGAATGCCCAGGTACCCAGACCAAACGGATCTCGCGCACTGTGCTCGGAACAAAAAACCTAAGTGAACGAGTCAAGAAAGATTTTTCCGAATTTTGGAGAGAGACAATAACTGAAAGGCAGTCTGTAAGAATGAGAACCCGTGCGACATGTCTGGGAATTTTGAGAAGAGCCAAACCAATGGCCAAAAACTCTGCGAAGAATATAGGAGTATAATCACGGATACGAATGGAGTAGCTCCAAGCTAGATCCTGCGAATATATGCCAATCGCCGCCTTCTCACAGCTGCCGGAGGCATCAGTGGAGAGAACAGTATGATGTGGAAAATTCTGTAGGTGTTCAGAGAGAAGACCATTTAGGGTATGTGCGGGCATATGCTTCGCATGGGACGGGAAAATAAAGTCGTAATAGAAGACGGGATCAGCCTGCGTGTCAGCAACTCGTTGCAAGGAGATCAGATCAACCTGAAGCGGAGCTAACAGATTCTGCGTGAACCTAACTTGCGGAAGCTGATAACGTGGCCAGTGATTAGTCAAAAAAAGGTGTGGTTGGGATACAAAAATTGGAATACTAACGCCTGGGGCCGGGTCAAAAGACTTGAGGAAAGTACGCACTGTTAGAAGTTGGAAGCGGGGATAGAGGTTGGGGATACGGGCTTCCAGATAAAGGACAGCGTTGGAAGCTGATTTTGGGAGCCTGAGGCATAGCCGCAGGGCACGCCTTTCCAGTAAGGCTAATGGCTGCAGCTTGTAGTTCGCGCTACCAGAGAACAAGGGGCAACCAAATTCCAGAATCGGTCTCATATAAGCCTTATAGAGCAACAGTAGCGTGTCACGACGCATGCCAAACTTTTTATTGCCAACTCGGGTCAAACGGCCCAGTGGACGTTCGCCTTTAATAACATTATTCTTAATATGGTGTCGCCAGTCCAAATTTTGGTCATAAGTAACACCTAGGTATTTAACCGACTCCACCTGCGGAATTGGAGTGGAGCGGTAGGCTAGCGAGATGTACATAGGAGCGTCGGGTGGAAATACCACCACGCCACATTTGCTGACATTAAGTGATAAATTGATTTGGTCCAACCAGACTTCAAGAGCATTCAGGTGTGCCTGCAAATACCCGTAGAGCACATGAATATCCTTTGCTGATGCGAAAAAAGTTATATCATCTGCGTATACATAAAGTGTAACGTTAGGATGAATGGGGATGTCCCGAACTAATATGTTGAAAAGCAGCGGAGAAAGAACAGAGCCTTGCGGCACACCTCTTGATTGACCATAGGTATTAGAACAAAAAGATCCGTCTGTACAGAAGAAAAATCTATCTTTTAGAAATTCACAAATCCAGGCGTAGAGGTAATGCGGTGGTTGTAGTTGAGCAAGATTGTTAATGAGGACTGTGTGCTCCACGCTGTCATAGGCCTTCGCAACGTCAAGCGTCACCAAGGCCGAAACTTCTCTCTGGCGCATTGAGAGTCGTATTCGGCTCTCGAGATCCACATGCGCGGACCATATGGAACAACCGCGACGAAAGCCAATCTGTGCGGGGCTGAGGCCGTTAATATGATGAACATGCTTTGTGAGGCGACTGTGTACTACTCTTTCTATTAGCTTTACTAAATTTGAGGTTAAAGCAATCGGCCGAATATTGTCTAATTGAAATCCATTGTCTGCATTTTTTAAAAGTAAAATTATTTTCGCAATTTTCCAACTGTGAGGAATCCAAGAGGTTTCCAATGACGCATTTACAATATCTAGAAGGTGAGTTGGAAAGTCGTGCGCTAAAATCTTTAACATGCCCACAGTAATCCCGTCAGATCCCGGATGTTACGTTTCGCCTACGACGCGCGGTATAGCCGGCGCGGATGCAACGGACACCGCGGCTTCGTTCAAAGTGGCGGTCATTTTGCGCCCCTTCAGTGCTGCCGTAACGCCTCTCGCCAAGCGCGTCCAGGCAGGTTTCAATGCCACGTGTCGTCGTGTGTGCGTGTGTGTGTGTGCATGTTGGTGCCCACGCTTGTCAAAGCGCGGCAGCCGGGGAGAGGAGCTCCCCAACTGGGAGGCGAGGAGGTCTGACCGGCGCCGGCCCGGCGGACGCGCACGTCACGTCTGAACATGTCTGAGCGTCGCCGTATCGGGCGCCTCATCCCAAGCCGTTCCTTCTTGCCCTCGACTCCGAGGGTATAAAAAGCCGCTGCCCCGGACGCCAAAGACTTCGATTTCTTCCTTCGAGTAACGTGGTCGCCCTGACCGGCTGCTCTTTTGCGATGCCAGAATAAACAAGTTGTTCTGTTGCCAGTCGACTCATCCTTTGCCGGGACCTTCGGATGTTTCCAGCTTTGCCCCAGGCCGCCAGGCCAACGCTACCCTTGGGGCTTGCAACCCATTTGCAACAACTGGTTGCCAGCGGTGGGATCCCGACAACGGAGGCCAGCAGCGAAGATATGCGGTAAACTGTATGCTGAGCAGCACAACGACCATCCGGGAGCAGTGCAACGAGCCCTGTGTGATGACTGGCTGCCTGCAGCGGAACGACTGCGCTGAATTCTTGGCTGCGAGGTTTGGTGAGTGCGGGACTTTCTTCTTCTGAGTTTTGCCAGGCTTTTGTTAGTGTCAGAAACAGAGCTGGTAATTGTGGTTGTCGTTGCTGCCGGGTTAGTTTGCGGCATGACAATAGTAAGCAGTAGAGAAAGCAGCATTCGGAGCAGCCATGGATTTGAAGTCGTTGCGCAAACCGAAATTGCTGGAGCTTGCAAGAGAGTTGGGTCTGGATGTCTCAGACAAACTCAGAAAACCAGAACTGCTAAGGGCTATTCTTGAGTTGGAGGCTGAGGATGACGAGCTGTCGGAATGCCTTGAGACCATTGAGGAGAGGGAGCAAAAAGAGAAAGACGAGCGCGAACGTAAAGAGCAAAAAGAGGAGCGCGAACGTAAAGAGCAAAAAGAGAAAGACGAGCGCGAACGTAAAGAGCAAAAAGAGAAAGACGAGCGCGAACGTAAAGAGCAAATAGAGAAAGACGAGCGCGAACGTAAAAGAGAAAGAAGAGCGCGACCGCCAACACGCTTTGGAAATGAAGCGTCTCGAGGTAGAGATGGAACGCGCTCGTAATGGAAGTCAGGCACACGGTGCAGGAGAACGAGTATCGTTCAAAATGACTGACCTGATGCGGCCGTTTAAGCTTGGAGAGGACATTGGTTTGTTCCTGGTTAACTTTGAGCGAACGTGCGAGAAGCAGGGGTTCTCTCGGGAAACGTGGCCACAGCGCTTGCTCACTTTGTTACCCGGCGAGGCGGCCGACGTAGTCGCTCGCTTGAAGAGAGAGGAGGCAGAGGATTTCGACCAAGTGAAATCGAGTCTGCTAAAAAAGTACAGGCTGTCAGCGGAGGCGTTCCGTCGGAAGTTTCGGGAAAATGAAAAAGGCAGAAGTGAGTCATATACAGAGTTTGCCTACAGGCTTATGTCAAACATGCAGGAGTGGCTCAAAGAAGAGAAAGCGTTTGGTGACCACGAGAAAATTCTGCAGTGTTTCGGGCTGGAACAGTTTTATAGTCGGTTACCTGAGAACGTGCGGTACTGGGTCTTGGATAGGCCAGACGTTAGTACAGTGGCTAAAGCCGCCGAGCTAGCCGAGGAGTTTGTGACGCGTCGGGCTCGCGGAGCTAAGGACGGTCAAAAGGGTGAATTTGGCTCCAAGTCTGAGAGGCCGAAGTTCACACCCATGAGAGCAAGGGGGGACACACGTAGTGCGGATGCGAGTGAATGCAGTCCGACCGAACGTAAGGAGACGGCGGCAGCCGAAGCCGAACGCAGAAAGCGGTTCGAGACGAGGCAAGCGCGCGTGTGTTATACGTGCCAGAAGCCGGGTCACTTTTCGGCGCAGTGTCCAGAAACAAAAAGAGAAGTCGTGTGTTTGTCATTATGTAGCACTGACGAGAACATGAAGCTTCTCGAGCCTTACATGCGAGACTTCCTCGTGAACGGGAAAGAGTGCCGAGTGCTTCGTGATTCCGCAGCTACAATGGATGTAGTTCACCCCTCTTACGTAGAACCCGATATGTTCACGGGCGAGTGCGCATGGATCAAGCAAGCCTTGGAAGCTCATAGCGTGTGTCTGCCCGTAGCAAAAGTGCTTATTGAAGGACCTTTCGGAGCACTTGAGACGGAGGCCGTAGTGTCATCTATGCTGCCCCCCCAGTACCCGTACCTATTTTCGAACAGGTCCGATCACCTCCTGCGCGAGAAGGGGCTTTTGTTTGGTGAGGCTAGCGTTCAGGGCTTAACCAGATCGAGAGTTCGGGAGCTCGCTGCAAAGGCGGTAGTTGCAGGGCCGACGTTGTCGAACAATGAGAAAGGGTCGGAGGCGCAACAAGCTGATATTCAGAGCACGTCCGAACTGAATAAAATTGAGCCTGTAGCGTTGAAGGCACCAGGTACTGGAGAGGAAATGCCCGACACGGGCAAGTTAGAAGAGCTTCCGGTCGAGCTTCCGGGAATAGGCGCAGTGACGAACAGGGAAGACACTGATCAGGTCATTAGTGACTTAATCATTAAAGCACCGCTGTCGGCTGAGCAGAAAACCGAACTACACCAACTCTTACAAGAGTTTCAAGGTCAGTTCTCTGAGAGGCCTGGTAGGACTTCTGTCCTTACTCATGATATAGAACTTACCTCCCCAGAGCCAGTACGATCCAAGGCGTACCGGGTGTCACCCCGCCAGCGCGATATTATGGAGGCTGAGGTAAAGAAAATGCTACAGCTCGGTGTTATTGAGGTGGGTGAGAATGATTATACCTCCCCTTTGATTTTAGTTGAGGTACCGGGCAAGGAACCTCGTCCTTGCGTCGACTACCGCAGGCTTAATTCCATCACTAAGGATCAAATTTATCCGATCCCTAACATCGAGGAGCGCCTTGAGAAAGTTAGTAGCGCTCAGTTTATTTCCACCCTAGATCTTGTCAGGGGTTATTGGCAGGTTCCACTTACAGAAGAGGCTAGTAGGTATGCGGCGTTCATTTCACCAATGGGAACATTCCGTCCTAAAGTTTTGAGTTTTGGTTTGAAGAACGCGCCATACTGCTTTTCAAGCCTCATGGACAAAGTGTTGCGGGGACAGGAAGAATTCGCTTTACCGTATTTAGACGACGTAGCGATATTCTCCGCATCCTGGTCTGAGCATATGGCACACTTGCGGGCAGTGCTAACCCGCCTGCGCGAAGCTGGCTTGACAGTCAAGGCTCCCAAGTGCCAATTAGCACAGGCCAAGGTTGTCTACCTCGGTCACGTGATTGGACAGGGTCGTCGCCGCCCCTCTGAAATAAAAGTGGCCGCTGTGCGAGACTTCCCGCAACCGCGCACGAAGACCGATATTTGGTCGTTCTTAGGTGTCGCCGGCTACTATCAGAGGTACATCCCCAGGTACTCCGATATCGCGGCTCCCCTGACGGATGCTCTAAGAAAAACAGAGCCCCAAACAGTCGTCTGGAGCGAGACAAAGGAAAGAGCTTTTAGCGCCCTAAAGAGCGCCCTAACAAGCCAGCCTGTGCTACGATCGCCAGACTACACAAAAGGGTTCGTTGTTCAGTGCGATGCTCGTGAGCGAGGCATGGGCGTTGTACTGTGCCAAAGGGACAATGGAGAAGTGGAACACCCCGTCCTGTATGCTAGTCGTAAGCTGACCTGTCGTGAGCAGGCGTACAGCGCCACCGAGAAAGAGTGTGCGTGTCTCGTGTGGGCCGTTCAGAAATTGTCATGCTACCTAGCCGGCTCGAGGTTTGTCATTGAGACGGATCACTGCCCTCTCCAATGGCTGCAGACCATCTCTCCCAAAAATGGCCGCCTCCTGCGCTGGAGCCTCGCTTTGCAACAATATTCCTTTGAGGTGCGTTACAAAAAGGGGAGTCTCAACGGTAACGCCGATGGCTTAAGTCGAAGCCCCTAACGTGGGAATCCACCTCAAAGTTGTTTGTTACTGATGTTTTCTTCCCGAGGCAGGATTTTTAACATTGCTTTTGTTTAGTGTTTCAAAGTTATTATGTGCTTTCTAGTGCAATTTTCCAATTTGTGGACGCGTTCTGAGTGCTGCTTGACTACTGTAAGGAACTAGGCAGTAGTATAAAAGGGGAAAGAGCCTGGCAGAGCTTAGTGAGGGTTGTCTCGTGCTTGCTGACTGAGCGGTTGCGTTTCGGCGTAGTTCTAACGCTTGCTGGGAACGAGCACAAAAATGGCAACTCTCCCGAAGTCACTTTGCAGTGTCCTGTGTGATCCTGAACCTGAGAACGAGGCCTTCTCTGTGCGCTGCGCTCAAGCAACGTCGAGGGACGACCGGTTTTGATTACGAGCGTCATCGAGCGACATCCCTCTGGACAGCGGATGCAGTCCCCTGACCATCGGGATCTCCTTCTCCCGGCGGGGCGGTCTGTTACGTTTCGCCTACGACGCGCGGTATAGCCGGCGCGGATGCAACGGACGCCGCGGCTTCGTTCAATGTGGCGGTCATTTTGGGCCCGTTCAGTGCTGCCGTAACGCCTCTCGCCAAGCGCGTCCAGGCAGGTTTCAATGCCACGTGTCGTCGTGTGTGCGTGTGTGTGTGTGCATGTTGGTGCCCACGCTTGTCAAAGCGCGGCAGCCGGGGAGAGGAGCTCCCCAACTGGGAGGCGAGGAGGTCTGACCGGCGCCGGCCCGGCGGACGCGCACGTCACGTCTGAACATGTCTGAGCGTCGCCGTATAGGGAGCCTCATCCCAAGCCGTTCGTTCTTGCCCTCGACTCCGAGGGTATAAAAAGCCGCTGCCCCGGACGCCAAAGAGACTTCGATTTCTTCCTTCGAGTAACGTGGTCGCTCTGACCGGCTGCTCTTTTGCGATGCCAGAATAAACAAGTTGTTCTGTTGCCAGTCGACTCATCCTTTGCCGGGACCTTCGGATGTTTCCAGCTTTGCCCCAGGCCACCAGGCCAACGCTACCCTTGGGGCTTGCAACCCATTTGCAACACGGAGCAGCAGAGTGCATCGAGGAAACAATTTGCAGGAGCTCCGACACGTCGACCTCAGGATAGTCCGAGCTGGGGGTGAGAGTGTGCAAAGGTTCTGCTTTCTGTACCTGGAAACGTAAGTCCAGCCCCTGCGCGATGCGTTCAAGGTTTTGCTTAGCCTCCTGCGGAGACATTACCATTGACCTTATGCGATTGGAGGCCGGAGAGCGGTTATTCTGCGCCATGAATCTATAGAGAGCCTTCTTATTCTGGGGTTTTGAGAGATACGTGTTTAAATTTTGATTATAATCCTCCTTTGCCTATTTAACAGTTCTTTTGAAACATGCAGAGAAGAACTTATAATTTATCCAATTAGCTGGGCTCTGATTATAGGAAAGGGTTTTCCAGGCTGCTTTTCTACGACAATAAGCTTTCTCACACTCCTCCCTCCACCAAGGAGACGGCTGTCTGGCAGGAGCAGTAGTGCACACCGAGAATACAGAGCTCTCAGCAGCATCTTGCAGAAAGGTAATTGTCCGCTGAGCTCTTTGTGCTCGACCTGAGCTAACTATGGAGGGGAGTGAGGCAGATATCAATTTTTTGTACATAATGTGGTTTACAAATTTCATGGTTGCACCACCTTTTCTGATAGGCGAGGAAATAATAGAAAAGGTTATTGGAAAGTGGTCACTAGATGTACCTGAGTCTTCAGTTGACCATGCAGATACGCCAACCCCACGAGATGCTAATGTTAAATCTATGATTGAACGGGATCCTCCTCGCATAAAGGTTACTGCTCCGGAATTACAGCAGCGCACTGCATTCATTGACATCCAGGACCACAGAAGCTGGCCGCAGGAGTCAGAGTGACTATCCCAGACACTGTGGTGCGAATTAAAATCTCCTGCAATGACTGTGCTGCTTGCGCCGTTCAGTAAGGTATCCAAACAGTCTGTCCTGTGAACACCGATTGGGAAGTAGACGTTAGCAATAGTGACTTTGGCGCACTGTGGAAGGGAGATTTCAACCGCCAACAACTCACAGTCAGGGCGCATAACTGCGAGATTGATGCCCGGTGACATATTTTCGTAGAGATCATAGCTATTAACCCACCACCCCTGCCATTAACGCGATCTACCCTGAAAACACGAAATTTTTTTAATGTGAATGATTTAAGTGGAGAGAGCCACGTTTCTTGTAAAATCACAATATCTGGATTATGTTTATGAAGAAGTAATTCAAGATCCGGTAAAGAAGAAAGTACGGAGCGACAATTCCACTGCATAACGTTTAGACCCGCCATGATTATCGACTGGTTAAAGAGGCAGCAACAGCCTCCTTCAGCACATCAGTCTGGGGAATTAATTTGGGGGGTCCTTTCTTTGCTTTGACTTGCGGAACAGCTGACTTCGAGGGTGAGGAAGAAGCTCGACGCTTCTGGGAAGTGGTGAGCATTTCAACGTCCATGCTACAAGTATCTACGTGAGCGACACTGTCAGGAGCGCTGTTGGCAGGCGGTACGGTACTTGGGGCACGGTAGGAGGCGACATGGAATGACTCTTACTAGCAGCACTTGGGAGTGATGCCGGCGTAGCCGCCGAAACATGTGATTCAGTAGGCAGAGATTGGCCAGCGACAAGTTGAGATAGAGCCTCGGTGAAACTGCCCAGCATTCGCTCGACCACCACAGAAAGAGCCTGTTCTACTGAGGACACTATTGAAGTAGTCAAACTTGACGGTATATCAGCAACAGAGCTTCGCGCACGGCTGGCATATGTAGTATCCCTCCGATCCAGAAGTGCATAAGCATCTGCTCTCGAACATCGTTTCGCTTGAATGATATCGAGCAGGCTTTGTTAGTCGGCTCGTTTCGAGCAGTTGACATCATCAGCTGAGTGGTTGCCCTTGCATAGGCAACACTGGGGCTGATCAGAGGCGCAGCTGTCATCTGAATGCCCTTCTCCACAAACACGGCAGCGGGTCGCCGACTTACGCGCTTTACCACTGTGACCGAAACGCCAACAGTTGTTGCACTGAAGAGGACGGGGCTGCAGAGGGTCCACACGATACACTATCGGCCAAACCTTGAGTTCAGAAGGACAGGAGGAACCAGCAAACGTAGTGATATCTGACTCTGTCGCAACACGCACACCATTGAATTCTCTACTGCACCGGTAGACAGAAAGAATCCCCACACCTGCATCCTGAAACTCCTCCAGTATATCCTGCGGGGAAGATGCTGGGTCCACGCCACGAACAATACCTTTGGAACATGCGAGCTGTTCCGGGATGAAGGCTTTAACCGCTAATGACTGAAAAAATTTGCACTGGAGCAGGTCTGTGACACAATAAATGTCAGCGGACCTGCAAACAATGCCTCTCCGGCCGAACGGTCGCACCTCAGAGATCTGGAGGTAGTGGGTAGTGAGAGATCTTAGCTCCTGCTGAAGGACCTTGGAGCTTTTCATCTTGATTGTTCCCTCACCGATCGGCACGAGAGCCACAGGGATGATGTCGATTCCATTTTTACGAAAATTTTCTAGCGGCGAGCTTTGGGTGGGCAAGCTGGCAAACCAGGTTGCCGAACCTCCACCCGGGGAGGTCAGCGACATACCTGAGCCAAACGCACCCTCAAATGCACATTAACCTGGCCTACAGACCTTACCTGAGACCTGGCCAAATCCCCCACGCAGAACGGCCTCACCAGAGATGACCACGTAGGCACCACCAGGACACCACAGTTGAGCTCGAAGCCAAGCACCAGCAAGAACACGTCAGCACCGTCCAACACCCGGCTCTCTCCCCTCCCGCTCCTCGTTTTCCTTTTTTCTTTCTCTTTTTTTTTCTGCACGATCCCAGCGGCTTTTCGGTGGACAGGGTGCGACAGAGCGTTTTCTTTTTCTATTTATTGCTCTTTCTCCCTTTTCTAGTATTTTTCTTTTCTGTCCATCTTCTTTCCAGCACCCGATTGCTTGTTGCTATTTTCATGTGGCGGACATGTGTGCCAATTACAACTCCTCAAGAACGGGAGGAAGATCGCTGTAACTTCAGTCTTTAGAAAGGACATGCTCTGTCCGAAACGTCGACTCAAAATAGATCTGTCTAAATGATGCGTCTCTCAACTTTGCATATATATATTTAGTTACCCATGATGTAGTGTCTATGTACAGCAACAAACCGCATGATGATGGCATCCGAGCTCTGGTCGCATCCTATAGAAAACACAAAAACGCTGATGCTCCTAGCCAAAGTACCATCGCTGCACTTACTGATCTGGTCCTCAAGCTCCACTTTTTTGAATTCAACAACTCATTTTACCCACAAACGAGTGGTACCGCTATGGGAACGAAAATGGCGCCAAACTATGCCAACATATATATGCATAGCATTGAATCGGAGTTTATCCGCTCATACCCAACAAAAACGGCTTTTTACAACCGCTTCCTAGACACAATATTCATGGTATAGACGAAAACAGAGGACCAATTCATCCAGTTTATTTCAGCATTTAACAACGCACATCCAAACATCTGTTTCACACACCCTTAATCCACCAGTCAAATTAATTTCTTGGACGTCTCAATTGGAATGGAGAAGGGTACCTTAATCACCAGTGTCTATAGAAAGCCCACGGATAGGCAACAGTACCTTCATTAGAAGAGCTGCCACTCACGCCACTACAAAACTTCAATTCCATATTCCCAAGCCATCAGATTCAAACGGATCTGCTCACGACCAGAAGACTTCGAAGAAAATTCTAGCCGTATGCGGGAGGTTCTGAGGGACCAATGCTGTCCGGCCTCTATTATTGATGATGCCGTTACGAAAGCGGAAGCAACAGATCGTAATGAAATGTTTGGGGATCCCCCATTAGCAACTGCAAATGAACACCACTCTAATCTCGTCTTAACCTTCGCAAACAACCTTCCTAATGTCAACAAAACTCTAAAAAAACATTTCAACATAATCGAACAAAACGATCGACTGTCAAAAAATTTTCAAACAGTTCTACAGGTTACCTACAGACTACCAAAAAACATGCAGGAAGAATCGCTGTCAAGTTTGCCAGCACATGCGGACAACAACACTAGCTCAAAGCACACACTCCATCCGTGAAAACTTAAACTGTGACAGTAGTAACGTAGTATGCATGCTCGAGTGTGGCGATTGTCAGATGCAATACATTGGCCAAACAGAGAATTCTTTCCGAATTAGATTCAACAACCACCGCGCGCACACCAGATCTATTTCTCTCCTGCCCCTGTCGAAACATTTTTCCCAGGAAGGTCACGAGTTTCACAAACTAAAAGTTACGCTGCTACAGAGCGGCTTCCAAAATATCCGTGAGCGTGAGCAACAAGAGTCATACTTTATATATCAGTTTAATACTGTGCAGGCCGGTATAAATGAAAACCCTGGTACTCTCTCCACACATCAGAGATCATAGTCCTAGCCCTACTGAAATTCACAGCACCCCGACTGCATCGCCTGAGGTCATGCCAATTTGCGTGCTTGCTTCCACATGCCGCCCTTCTCCTCCCCCTGCCATTCTTTCTTGCTCATGACCAGAGAAAACAGTTCTGAGAGCAAGGCATATTGCCTATTCCTCCCTCAACTTTTTATATTTTTTATATATTTTATATTTCTTTTTTCCTGCTTTGCAGATAATAGAGCGTGATGCTCCATATAGGGCAGTAACCCATTGAAATAACGCACACTTGGGCGATTTCGCGCCTTCGTTCGCCATTTTGTTTCTGTTACTCTGCTTTTTCTCAGTGCTTCGGTGTCTGTGACCATCAAAAGACTTCTTACACTCTCTGCAATGAACCATTGATAAAGAAAAAAATATCAAGAGTGAGCTAAATAAGCCGCATTAGTTCACTTTGCGGATTCAGCAACCCAGCGAGAGAAATCGTTTGGAAACGAACTGCTCCATCTCTTCGGGAACAATGGGCCATCTCGAGGAACGATGTGTCTGGGTAGAACCGTCTTTGAGGAATATTCGATATCCCTGCTAAGGAAAAGGAAGTGAATTAAGGATTGTTTTCCTACACCGATAATTGGCGAGGCCTTGAAGTTATTTGAATGTCTTTTTTAAATACGGATGAATTTGAAGATTGAGCTTGTTAAGGCTAGAAGAAATCTGTAAAATAGCAGGAAATTTGCCAGCTGGGTTGCATTCACCTTCTTCTAGCTTCAAGCGGACGCTCTTGAAGTGTGTCGTTTCTTCACATGCCATTTCTAAGTTCTTACGACAAAAAAAAAATTGGTTATGGCCAAACGAAAAAAATTGGTTAAAGAAAAGAAGCGTTGTAGCATTTCTTGCGATTGAGAATATGAGTTTCTTCTTTTTGTTTGATTTGTAGCAAACCATGACGGCCGCGCCTGATGCTGACTAGGAGATAGCTGACGAAGCGCCGATGAAAGACGAAGAAGAAGACATCGCTTCGGTTGGACAGCCCGTGTTGTGCACTGCCCGCCGTTTTGTGTCGCCAGCCGTGAACTCCATCCCCCGTTTTGTTCCATTCCCTGCATCGTAGCCAGCCGAAGCCATGTCCGATGAGCCACCCATTCCCGAAAGGTGGAGTCGAAAAGTTCACCAGCGTAAGAGTGGCCTAACAGTTGGAATGTACGACGTGTACATCTTCAGCCCGCACGGGCAAAAGTTTCGGTCCCGCAAGCAGCTGTCAGAATACCCGACGTGTAAGAAAAGCTCGCCGACAATTTCCCAGTTCTAGTTTGGTGCTGCCAGCGAGTCGTCAAGTCGCCAGGCAGCACCAGTGACGCGAGCGCCGGCTCGGGATCTGCGTCGAGTGCGTCCAAATCAACGGCGCTCCGAACGAACCCAAGGAACCAGTGGGCCAACGAACGGGCCTTGCAGCGCCGGTGAGTCGTCGCCGCCGTCGTCTCGTTCGTGTGGCTCGAGATCGGCGGGCCGGCGGGAGTGCCACGTCACGGCGTCTGCTGTGCCTTCCGGGGGCCCGCATGAGCAGCAGCTTGGAAGCAGCCGCTGGGGTGAAGCTCGGGAGCATTGCACCAGTTGATGGTGACGGGAACGCTGACACCGGCGAGTGAGTGCCGGCGAGAGGAGTCAAATGACATGCGCCACTAACGAAAAGGCGCAGCGGCCGTCATGGCTCGCTACAGATTGTGTTTTGATATTTTCGCAGGAAAAGAAGATTGATTGATTGATTGATTTATTGATCGATTGATCGATCGATCGATGGATAGATTGGATTTGAAAATGAAAAACCAACTAGCTCAGATGTCAATTCTGCTGCGATAGATTGAAACAACTTTTATTTTCATCAGAAAAAAGGCGCCTCCCTCCTCGCCCCTGGCACGCAGATCTGGGAAGACTGGGAGTCGTGCGCGCGCGGATTAGAGGCTGGCAGGGAGCCCTTGTCTTGTTGCGGCCTCTTCCGCCAGATGGATGGTGCGTCGCTGGATGGTAGGATCCGCGCGTTGCAGCAAGGTCTCGAAGGCTTCTCTACTTAGTTCACTGTTTGTATTTATACGCCTTTGGTTCTTCAATAAAAAAACCAGTTGATAGTCAGCGCCTGTTTGTGCTAGTCCTTCGTCTTGTGTCTCGTTCGTGTTGCGCTGAGAGCGAAAATGAAAATCCGCAGCCCGCATCCAGGAGACTAGGGAGGCGCAGTCACTCCGGAACGCTACACCTGATAAAGGAGCCGGCCCTGCTAAAAAGGGTGAGTGGTCCATCCAAGCAGCCTCCCCTAGTACCCCTCACCCAACCCCTGACCCCCTATTACACTTCAAGATGCGGTAAAGCAATACATACGTTTCGCTGAAATTAGTTCAGAAATCACTAGCATAATCAGCACTATAGCTGCTGAACAACTCGGGGCGATGCAGCAACAGCTCATGCAATCCCAGGCACACCTGATACAGTCCATGACGGACAGAATAGAAGTTACGATCAACACACGCTTGGAAAAACATGAAGCCGGCATCAATAAGCTTTCCGAACTTATACCTCATGACGAATTGCCTCGCAAGCAACGCGCAGTTCAACCCGCTGCCTGTCCTGATCCAGTATCTCTAGACCAGCAACATGGCACAGAACAATAGCACGCGAAAAGGTCGGCGGCGACGCCAGTCCACTACACCAAAAGAAACAATTACATGGCAATGGAACTGTCGCAGCATACGCCGAAAACAAGCGCAACTAGCACCATATATTGCAAACTCCCCTAGTCCCCCCCATGTCATCGCTCTGCAAGAAACGGAAACAAATCGCATTCATATCCGCGGTTATCACACGGCAGCCCTTACGCCACATGCAGCAATCTTTACACTCGCATACATGCCGGTGCTAGACCGCACACCGACAAACACGCCCGCAAGCACGGACACTCAGTATACCGCGATAGAGCTCAGCTCACCCGGGCACACATATGGCTTCACTATTTTTAACATACACAGCAATCCCAAAGATAAAGGCAGACGTATTCCGGGCATCCTGGGCTTCTTTTGTTCCTCAAAGCTCTCTGTGGTGGGGGATTTTAATGCACGTCACACTCACTGGGGATACACTTCGGATACCCTCAAAGTTAACCTCATTTCTACCGCAACGGCTGATTGCAACCTTGGCCTGATCACAAACCCTACCGTACCCACTCGCATTGGCACACGCGACACCACACTCGATCTCACATGGGCCACACCGAACATAATCGTTAAATCTCACACGGTGCTCCAAGACATCCTTGGGAGTGACCACTTTCCAGTCTCCACTACTATTGCTTACGATTCCAAGATTTTCAGCCCTCGTTCACCACTCCTCACTGACTGGGATAAATTGTGCTCATACTTGACAGCTCATTCTATCCAACCCCGTACTGTCACCTACTGGACAGACCGTTTGGTGGAGGCTATCCAGGCGAACAGCAAACGCATTAAAAACACCCCTGCGGTACCACAGGTTGATCCGCATCTGGCCCATCTATGGGAGGCCCGACAGGGACTTCTCAGGCGCTGGGGTCATCAGCGACACAATTGTAAATTGAGACTCCGCATAGCCGCCCTCACTCGTGAGGCAGAAGAATACGCAACCACCTTAGCCCGCGCAAACTGGGCAACCTTTTGTAACGACCTCAAGGGTACATTAAGCACTAAACGCATGTGGTCCCTCCTACGCGCTCTCATAAATCCAAAAACCACTAAATCTGATACACAAGTAAGCACAAAACGTTTAATACAACTAGAGCATCAAAAGGGCACATACGTAATTGGCCAACTACGGGACACTTATATACCCCCATCCCTTCAGTCAGCAGATCCACCCAATCTACCTCCACCTAACCCGGACCTCTATGCCGACATTACCTTAACCGAAGTCAGCCGAGCACTCTTTAGTATTCACCGCTCTACGGCGCCAGGGCCGGATGGCATAACGTACAAGGCATTACTCAACTTGGACGATGTCTCGCTTCAGGAACTCACGGAACTCTTTAATAACCACTGGCACGCTGGGACGCTCCCGTCAGCCTGGACCCACGCCAGCATGCGATTTATACCCAATGCCCGCTGGGACGCTCCCGTCAGACTGGACCCACGCCAGCATGCGATTTATACCCAATCCGGGCAAACCCCTCATCCTTCAAAATTTGCGCCCCATCTCCTTAACGAGCTGTGTCGGCAAGCTCTTCGAGCATGTTATTCACAACCGCCTGCAACCGTTCCTAGAAACAACAGGCTACCTCTCCAACGTTCAACTTGGCTTCCGTCCAAACATCTCGGCGCAAGACGTACTTCTCGCCCTGAAAGAGTCTCCCTTTTACACCAAGCGCCGTACAGCCGCTACGCGAGCCATACTGGCCCTGGATATTCATAAAGCTTTCGAGACAATAAGCCATGACCATATCCAGACGACATTAGCCACCACCCGCTGTGGCATCCGCATATAGCAATATGATCGGGCCTTCCTTCAGGGACGCACGGCAAAGCTGTATCTTGGAGATGTCGCCTCCCAGCCTTTCCTCCTGCCTAACCGGGGAACCCCACAAGGGGCGGTCCTATCACCTTTACTTTTTAGCATTGCCCTAGCGCCACTGGCGAAGGCCCTTGCTGCTATCCCAGGGCTCCACACAGCCATATACGCAGCCATATACGATATAACCCTCTGGACAACGGGAGGATCCATTGGAACAGCCCAGGATATCCTGCAATCTGTCATAGACGTCACCACCACCCAATTAGCAAACACAGGCCTCCGTTGATCTCCAAATAAATTGGAATTCTTGCAGCTGAAACCCCTGCTCCGTGACACCCCCCCCCCCCCCCCCATTGAACTGCACATGTACGGGAAACCGGTGTCCATTGTGTCTCTGGTGAAGATTCTCGGCCTTCTCATAAACAACACACTCGATGCTACCGCCACCCTTCAGCTCTTGCAAAGACAGTCCAAACAGGTGGCTGAACGAATCAAGCGGGTGGCATCCCGCAATCATGGGCTGTCTGAACGCGAGATCCTCAATATGACGAATGCATTAATCATCAGCCGCGTTACATACCACCTCCCATACCGCATACTCCCTCAGCGCCAAGCACAACAGGCAGACATCCTAATACGCACGGCTGTCACCTCCGCCCTACGTCTTCCACGGACGCTTAGCACGAAACGTCTCCTGGCCACTGGTACCCACAATACCGTGATCGAATTCATAGAGGCTCAACTCACCAACCAATTAGTCCGCCTGAGTCGCACGGAAACATGACAATGCCTACTGTGACAGCTCCGTCTCAATCCACCCATTACCACCCCAACTAGTCCTACACCTTACACGATTTCTCTGCCCACGCAGGATCACAAATATCAGAAGCCCTTACCGCGAAGTGTGAGCGCTAACCTCCATCAGGGTAGGCGGCAGGCTCGAGAGAGCTATTACACCAAAACATACAGCAACCGCTCCGATATGCTTTATGTCGACATGGAAGAAAATTCTAAAGTAGGATTCTTCAAGCCAGCCGCAGCCTATGAAGACGGCACCTTGGAGGTTACCGCCACTATCCGAACTAATTCACCTGCAGAGGAGGAAGGAGCTGTCATCGCACTTGCGCTGGCCCACTCTACCATTGGCAAGAACATAACAGAAATTTGCACAGATTCCCAGGCCGCAAACCGCCACTATCGTATTCTTGCCGCAACAACCTCTCTCGACCGAACGGTTACTCTGTCGTGGGTCCCTGGGCATGCCTCGATCCTCGGTAATGAGCGCGTTCATGCGCTGGCCCGAGAACTCTCCTCCCGGACCCCGGAAGATCAGGCACCCAACCCTGCGCAAGTGGCCCCATCGGTCCTTTATACATATCATAAAATTTCCGTATTCTACAAACTCAGCCGCATGACATTACTACCTCCACCAATACTTTGTCGCCCTTATCCTGCGTGACATGGCGACAATTACAGACGGGCTGCTTTATTTCATCCTGCCGTCTCTCATGCTTTCACCCCACCTTTCCTCCTCATTGTAACACTGGTGGCGTGCCCAGATCCACACTTTTCCACTAACTTTGGGAATATCCTTTCCCACAGGCATTACCCCACATCCCCAATCCCACTTATTCTTCCTTGAAGGCTTCTTTACGGACCGCTCAGCCCGCCGGCCAGGAATGGATGGTGGATTGGGCCTTATGTGAGGCACAAGCCCGTGAACTCCTGGACCAGTAGGAGACCACCCTTAAAAATATTTTTCTTTCCTTTTTTTTCTAATGAAAGTTGTTCCCATCCATCCTAGAGGTTACCCGCCGCGGTGGCTCAGTGGTTAGGGCGCTCGACTACTGATCCGGAGTTCCCGGGTTCGAACCCGACCGCGGCGGCTGCGTCTCTATGAAGGAAAAACACTAAGGCGCCCGTGTGCTGTGCGATGTCACTGAACGTTATAAAGATCCCCAGGTGGTCGAAATTATTCCGGAGCCCTCTACTACGGCACCTCATGCTTCCTTTCTTTTTTCACTGCCTCATTTATTCCTTTCCTTACGGCGCGGTTCAGGTGTTCAACGATATATGAGACAGGTACTGCACCATTTCCTTTCCTCAAAAACCAATTATTATTATTATTATCCATCCTAGCGGGAATAAAAGGACAGGGAGAGGGAAAGAAAGGGGGAGAGATAGTAAGAAAGGATAGGGATAGGGGGTAATACACACTGTTTATGTACAATCAGCAAAAAATCAAACGCGAGCAGTGCACTGAGCCCCGAACAGCAAAATAAGAAGCTCTTAGCCGGGGGAAGCTCAGTACTTGCAGAGGGCGACTTCGCTTGGAAAATGCAAGCACTATTCAAAAGTTTCAATATCTAACATTTGCTCTCCAGGATCTAATTGGTTGCTGGTTGTTGAGGAAAATAGACGGCACAGCATCTCTCTCACATCTCGGCGGAAACCTGAACCACGCCTTAAGGGAAGGGATAAAAGAGTTAGCGAAAGAAGGAAGAAAAAGGTGCTGTAGTGGAGGGCTCGTTGCTGTTTTTTTCTTGCCACCTCAGTTTTCTTGTCGGCGTTTCAGTCGTTGCTGATAGTACAGATATAGAATAATAAATAAATGTGGAGTGCTGCAATGACTCTTCTGCAACATAAAATCCCCACCTACATTTGTATTTGTGCAGATGCGGGTTCGCTGCGGCATACATTTGTGGTACATCAGGGGAAGTTGAATCAATAGAACATTTTCTCCTCTTGCGGCGGTTCGCACTAATGAGAAAAAATATCTGGAGATCTTTGTTTTAAGGTTGACTTCTTGTGTTTCTCTGTTCTCTCCCTCGATGCGAGCGCCAAGGGATTCGCGTTGAGGATTTGCGGAACCCTCGACGACAACATTATTGCACCTGGAAAGCTATCTTGTTACCTCATTCAAAATTCCTCCCCGTGCTTAAGCGTATGTTTTTTTATTTGTGCAACTTCAAAATTGCTTTATGTTTTGTATTTTCTGCAATTATTTTTTCTTTTTTCTAGTTTATTCCATTTCGGTAATCTACTTTTTCGCCTCATGCCTTTCTTTTCCTTTTCCTCGCAATTACCCATGTTATAGAGGAAGGCGAAACGCAAAGGCGCCTGTGTGCTGTGCGATGTCAGTGCACGTCAAAGATCCCCAGGCGGTCGAAATTATTCCGGAGCCCTCCACTACTACACCCCTTTCTTCCTTTCTTTTTTAGTCCCCCCTTTATGTATTCTCTTCCAGCGTGGTTCAGGTGTCCGCCGAAAGGGATGAATGAATGGATGGAAAAAACTTTATTTCTGAAAATTTAAAGTGTTCTTGACCGTTGCGGACCACTGGGCGCTTTGGTCGATCCTTGGTCCAGGATGCCGCACTCAACAGCTGCCATCGTGGATCGGCGTACGAGAAATCGTTGCGCTTCCATGTCCTGGCTGGCGAGGAAGTGCTCCCACTGCGTCACACCGGGTGGTGTATTCGAGGCTCTAAGTCTGCCTTACGGCAAGTCCATGTCGCATGCTCAAGTGTAGGTTTACCCTGGCACCACGGTTATTCGTCTACATATTGTGTACAGAAAATCTTGGTTAGTTTCTGCAGGTGCGGGTAGGCAACCGTTTCTAGTCTCCGACAGTCTACTGACGGAGTGACTGATGTTTCTGAGAGGAAGTAGGAAAAGGAAAGAGCACGTGCCTGCCTACTGGCTCAAGCCGAGCCACGCTCGCCGCCGCGGGCTGAAAGTAGGAGACTTAAACGATAGGAGAAAAAGATAGATAGTAATAATAATAACCGCGCGCTTATAGGCCCATAGGCCCCGGGCCAATCCCGGAGGCAGTGCAATACCGGGCTGACCAGTGCCAGAGTGCGTCTAGCACTCCGCCATATTCCAAAAATAAGTTTAATATCTTGGGTCCAAGGACCAGCAGCACATATTAAATTTGGTATCAGGCGATGCGATACTCTATCGCTTCCTCTTTCGTTAGCTTTTTGTGTGTGGCTGGGTAGCATTTCCGCTGACCCCTGTAATGATCTAGAGATGGGAGACAGATACTGCACCGTTTTCTTTCCCCCAAAACCAATTTTCAACCAATTTTATTCTCCCTGTCATTCACCGACAAACCTTGGCCAATCCCCCTACGTGGGTGTGTGAAAAGTGTACTGAGGTCAAATAATAACGAAGCGAGGCTGCCCCTAGACGCCATCTTATACACTGTTCACAGTAAATGGATGCAGCGAGCTCAAGGCGGTGGAGTTCAGTTTTCAAAGCGAAAGCTTTACTGGCCGCGAGCTTTCGATTTCACCGTAGCGGTACCGCGAGGAGGCACGTGAAGTCACAACGCGCGCCTCACCGCGGATATTCGCCTCTCGCTCTCGCTCAGTGGTGTCCGCAGCAACCAACGTGATATGTGAGACGGTTACTGTGCCATTTCCTTTCCTCAAAAAACCAAACAAAACAAGTGAGACGACGGCGTTCATAGAGTTCATAGGCGTTGACAACTGCAAAGGCAGTTCATTTTCACGAAAGGAAAGGCGCACAACCGGCTCCGTGGGTAACTGGAATAACAATAATAATAATAATAATTGGTTTTTGCGGAAAGGAAATGGCGCAGTATCTGTCTCATATCGTTGGACACCTGAACCGCGCCGTAAGAGAAGGAATAAAGGGGGACTGAAAGAAGAAAGGAAGAAGAGGTGCCGTAGTGGAGGGCTCCGTTTCCTTCCCCGCGCAAATGCTTCATTGGCATTCTACCCTATACCTTGGCCAATCCCCCCCACGTGGGTATGTGCCATATTACTTGAGGAGAAGAAGAAGAAGAAGAAGAAGAGGGCTCCGGAATAATTTCGACCACTTGGGGATCTTTCACGTGCACTGACATCGCACAGCACACGGGCGCCTTAGCGTTTTTCCTCCATAAAAACGCAGCCTCCGCGGTTGGGTTCGAACCCGGGAACTCCGGATCAGTAGTCGAGCGCCCTAACCACTGAGCCACGGCGGCGGATATCATTTGGCCTCAATCATTTGGCGATCAATCTCTCGCGATCAACCATTAACTGCAGTCCACCTCCCAGGGTGGCAGGGAGGGTGCGCTGCCTATCCACTGTGCGGAACGCAATCAAAGCAGGCTTTTGCAGTTGGACACCAACGCCACGTACACGAAAGCGAGATTGAGGTAAGTTGAAACCTCAATCTCGCTTTTGTGTACGTGCACTGACATCGCACAGAACACAGGCGTTTAAAAATTGAAATTGGATATTGGTTTTCGGGGAAAGGAAATGGCTCTGTATCTGTGTCACATATCGGCGGACACCTGAACCGGGCCGTAAGGAAAGGGATAAAGGAAGAAAAAGGAACAAAGGAGGGAATAGGTGCCGTAGTGGAGGGCCCCAGAATAATTTCGACCACCTGAGGATCTTTAGTGTGCACTGATATTCAACAGCACACGGGTGCATTTGCGTTTCGCCTCCTTCGAAACGCTGTCGGCGCAGTCGGGTTCGAACCCTAGTACTCAGCTTCTCCCACACTGAAACGCGCCCGCCGCGGTAGGGTGCAAACCCAGGTACCCATGCTCAGTACACGAGCGACTTAACCGGTCAGACCGCAACGATTCTGGAAACAGTCAACCAGCCGGTGGCGGTGAAAACATTTATTAGGAAGAAACGGAAGATATGTTTCGATCAGCCCTAAGTGACCGATCCTTACAAACACTAGGTGGAATTCCCTAGTTTGGGAAAACCAGCTGCGGTAGCCACTGCCCGGGCGCCCCCGACTAAGGCTTGATGGGCCTGTGAGTCATGGCAGCCGAGCATGTTCGCCTCCCGGTTATCTCTGGTTGGTTTGGGGATGGGGAATAGCCGGGTTGGAGGGGCAGGCCCACATCTTGTGATAGGTGTCCGAAGAAAACGCTCCACAGTGCGCGCAGCTGCCGTTAAAGGAGATAAAATGCATTAGTGCTGCCGGGCACAGCGATGTATTGGTGAGAAGGCCTAGAATTAGCCGTTCATCCGCCTTCTTTAGGTTTTTACATGGTAGAGGTTAAAGGCGATGACTGCCTTGATAGTAGGTTGTAACATTGAAGATAGAGACCGGAGTGAAAATGGAAATGAATGAAATCACGCGCCGCGGTGGCTCAGTGGTTAGGGCGCTGGGCTACTGATCCTGAGTTGCCGGGTTCGAACCCGACCGCGGCGGCTGCGTTTTTATTGAGGCAAAGTGCTAAGGCGCCCGTGTGGTGTGCGATGTCAGTGCACGTTAAAGATCCCCAGATGGTCGAAATTATTCCGGAGGCCTCCACTACGGGCACCTATTTTTTCTTTGTTCTTTTACTCCCTCCTTTATTCCTTCCCTTACGCCGCGGTTCAGGTGTCCAACGATATATGAGACAGTTACTGCGCCATTTCCTTCCCCGAAAACCAATTGTTAATGAAATCTCTTCCCTCATGACATGATTAATGTGCTCACTGAGAGTGATATATAACCAACTATTCCTCTACCGACTCCAGGCTGCTTAGGTACGGTACCGACGCTATATAACCAACTATTCCTCTGCCGACCCCAGGCTGCTTAGGCACGGTACCGACGCTATACCGTCGAGATCCCCAGGTGCTCGAAATAAATAATTCCGGAAACCTGCACAACGGCGCCTATTCCTTCCTTCTTTTTTCACTCCCTCCTTTATCCCTTACCACGCGGCGCGGTTCGGGTGTCCACCGATATATGAAACTGTTACTGCGCCATTTACTTTGCTCAAATGCCAATTTTCAATCTTAACACCCGCAGCGGTGGCTCAGTGGTTAGAGCGCTCGGCTACTGATCGTGAGTACACGGATTCTAACCCGACCGATGTGGCCGCGTTTCCATGGAGGTAAAACGCATAGGCGCCCGCTTGCTGTGCGATGTCAGTGCACGTAAAGATCCCCATTTGTTCTAAATTTTTCGGAGTCCTTCACTGCGGTACCTTTTAATTCCTTTCTTCTCTCAGTCCACCCTTCATCCTTTCCTTTACGGTGGGGTTCGGGCGCCCTCTGAGATTTGAGACAGATACTGCAGCATTTCCTTTCCCCAAAAACGAATTTTCAACCGGGAGCTCACCCATAGAGAACCATACTCTATGGCCCACCGATGATGGTCACCGAGAGTGCGTGCTGGATTGTAAAGCTAGGGTGCCTGATGCGCGCGCTCACCTCCACCGCCGGGCACAGGGCGCGCATCGAGGCAAGCTATGTAAGGCACGTGCTCTTACCGCTCGAGCTATGACGTCCGCAGCATCGGAACATCTCCGCCAATGAAACAGTGCCCCGTAGCTTGTGGTCGCGAGTGTATCTTCCATACCTACGTGTTGCCTCGGACGCGGCGCTGCGCGCCGTGGGAACAGCCGCGTTACGGAGGCTCGCTGGGCTTCGCAGGAACGCTGGCCGCGCTCCATTGTCTTTCGGACACGAGTGCGCCCTCAGTTACTAGCCGTGAGGAAGCATTCTTCGGCGAAGACGGGAATCAGCGCCGTGTGTCAGCGGAAGAATCCAACCATAGCCGGCTGCCACAGGTGAGTTTACCCGCCACGGTGGTTTTATTTTATATGGCGTTTGACTTTTGAGCCCACGATCGCGGGAACGAGGCCCAGCTCTGGCTGAGCTTCATTTCGATGGAGGAAAAATTTAGATGTGCCCTTGTCCGGCGCCATGTTAGCGAACGTGGATGAACAACCGCCCGTGGTAAATAATATTTGATTCTGGCGAAAGGAAACGGCGCAGTATCTCTCTCATATATCGTTGGACACTTGAACCGTGCCGTAAGGGGAGGGATAAAGGAGGGAGTAAAATGAGAAAGGAATATGTGCCGTAGTGGAGAGCTCCGGAATAATTTCGACCGCCTGGGGATCTTTAACGTGCACTGACATCGCAGAGCACACGGGCGCCTTAGCGCTTTTCCTCCATAAAAACGCAGCTGCCGCGGTCGGGGTCGAACGCGGGAACTCCAGATCAGTAGCCGAGCGCCCTAACCACTGAGCCACCACGGCAGGTCCACCGCCGGTGGTAGAAATAAGTTTTGAGCTCTCTACTTGGCGTCCCACGTAACTCCCGCGGTGGTGGTGGTAGTGGTTTTATTAAAAATAATAGTAAAAAGGAAGGAAAAGATTTTTGCTAGCCCCGGCATCTGCCATCGATACTGAAGCACCTGAGCTGGGGCAGCGGAAATAAAGGACAGCAGGCAGAATGGAGAAATGAAATGAAAGAGGTGAGGGGACAGGAATAGAGGACAGGGGGAGAAGTAATATGTACAAACTATTTACACAATAAGTAATGTGTCCAGGTTGTGCGCGTGATTAGTTCAGTTTAGAGGAATTAAATCACACACGCGCACAGCCCTGTGTAGGTTACAACTGGAGTGGGGCGTCCAGTTATTAATCGTTCAAGGTAGAACTCGCGGAGCGTTCGGTCACTGCGTGTAACTACCTGACGGAGAACAGACGGGACGTCAAGCCCGTGTGTTCGAGGAATGCACAGAGGCTCACCAAAGTTCGCTCACGAGTGCGCGCACTGCCCTGCGGCCACAATAGCGTCTTGATGGAGTCTGGTAGTATGCCCTGCGCCCTATAGGCCGCGAGCATATCGCGACGAGCATCGGCGAACGCGGAGCAGCGAAGGAGCAGATGTTCTAGTGTTTCCACTGCACCGCATCCGTCACACACATCACTCATCGCGATTCCGTGCCGCACCCGTCGTTCCCCGGGCCACACGCAGCCAATGCGCGCGCGGAGGATCATTGCACGTTGCGACCGTGTAAGTGCGCGACAGCCGGTGACACTGTCGATGCGCTCACCTCCCGCGATGCGTGGGTCGGGGTGCTGCTTTCGGAGATGGTCGTGAATGGCCGCACGCACGTCCTCCAGCGCAAGGGGCAGATCGCTGGCAGGTAGTTGGCGTGCAGCGGTCGCGAGGTCGTCAGCTTCTTCGTTGCGGAAAAATGAGTTTGAGACAAATGGGCACACACTCTCAACAGTGTGTCCTCCGAGGTTATGCTCATCAGCTGTCTTCCTGGGCGGTCTTTATGCGCCGTGGTGGCTCAGTGCTTAGTGTGAACGGATACTGAGCCGGAAGAACTGGTTTTTCCCTGCCATGGTGGCCGCGTTCGATGTAGGCTGAATGTAAAATCAAAAACAAAGCACTGCGATGTGCAATGCGATATTACGCAGCGGAATGTGTTCCCACGCGTTTTTCGGCTTGAGCGTTCTTAATTTCGCCATGCGTGTAGACGCAGCTTGCATGCGAGTAGAGCCTTCTTGTGTGTCCGTATGCAGCATCACATACGCTGACATATGCTTTTGTTTCTTGACGGTTCTACTCCCGATGGATGGTTGGCGCAGTTTGCTACTGCAATTTTGGGCTACTTCTCGCGCATATTCGAACGCACCTGGTCACGCATATCTACTGCATTTTGGATTTCGTGCGGCGGAATGAGTTCGCATGCATTTTGTGCCTTGAGCATTCCTTGTTGGTTGATGCGATTGGACGCAGCTTCCGCAAGGCTGCGTCCAAGTGTCCATGGTCGCTGCGTCTCTCTCGAAACGCCTCTTTCTGCGCTCTTCTGTTCTTTGACTTGCGCCCTCTCATTAGCCGATGAAGCAAGGCGTCTCTTGGGCTTGGCGACAATTTCAAAGCACATTAAGATGGTGTTTGTATTGTCACTAAAAGATTGGTGCATTCTTTAACGGCAGTGCGCATTTCTGCTTGGCAGCTTATACCTCACGGGATAGCCGGGGCAAAGATCGGAGGACGCTTTTAGCCTCGTCTTCAAGGGTGCGAGGCGACAGTGTGTTACAGCTTTGCCAAGGGGTCAACGGAACGCCATCACCCGTTCGGTGCGACGCCTTGCTCGTTGGACAGTTTAACGAAAGGATATGACGCCTGTTTCACACATCTCGGTGCACTCCCGAACCGCGCTGTAAGGGTAGGAATATTTCCGACGCGCGGTGCGGACATACTGCTACTACTACGACGACTAGACCGAACGAGCAGTATGTGCTGTCGCGTAGTATATTGACATAAAAATGCAAGACGATTGTTTGCCGTGAGGTTGCAAGGCATGTTAGTGACCCAGCTGATCGGCGAAATTCATCTACCGGCCTCCAAATATGGCGTCTTTTTTCTCTTCCTTCTCTCTCGCCCTCTCCATCTCTTTCCTTATGTTGCGGTTAAAATGCTTAGCGAGAGTGACAACCAGTAAATCATCTGCCGTACCTAGTCTGCTTAGGCACGTCGCCGACGCTTTACCGTTGAGGTCCCCAGGTTTTCGAAATAATTCCGGAGCCCTCCACTACGGCACCTCTTTCTTCGTTTGTACTTTAACTCACTCCTTTGTCCCTTCCCTTACAGCACGGTTCGTGTCTCTGCTGAGATATGAGAGTTGCTGCGCTATTTCCGTTCCCAAAAAAACAATTTTCACTTTTGACTGGGAGCCGACCGACGATTCCCACAGAGGGCACGTGCTGGCTTGTAAGGCACGCGCTCTTGCCGCTCGAGCTATGACGTCAGCAGCATCGGAACGACTCCGCCAATGAAAGGGCGGCTTGTGCCTTGCAGTCGTGAGTGTAGCTTCCGGTGACTACGTGAGTAGCCTCAGACGTGTCGCTGAGCGCCGTGGGAACAGGCGGTTTACGAACGCCCGCTGTGGCTTCGGTGGAACGCTGGCCGCGCTGCATTATCTTTCGGGCACGGATTCGCCTGCATTCACTATCAGTGATGAAGCATTCTTCGGCGTAGACGGGAGTGTGCGTCGTGTGTCAAGGAAAGAATTCAAGGATAACCGGCTGCCCGAGGTGAGTCTACCCGCCACGGTGGTTTTAGTTGATATGGCGTTTGACTTTTGAGCCCACGATCGCGGAAACGAGGCCCAGCTCTGGCGGCTTCATTTCGATGGAGGAAACGAAGTTCCCTTCTCCGGCGCCATGTTACCGAACTTGTGCGAAGAACCGTCGGTGGTAGAAAAAAGTCTGCAGCCCTCTACTTGGTCTCCCTCGTAACCCACGTAACTCCCGCAGAAAAATATGTTGAGGCCAAATGTGCACACGCTCTCAGCAGTGTGTCCTCCGAGGTTATGCACACCTGCTGGTCTTCTTGGGGAGTCTTTATCCACCGTGGTGGCTCAGTGGTTGGAGTGAACAGATTCTGAGCCGGAGGGTCAGGTTTGTCCTTGCCGTGGTGGCCGCGTTTTATAGAGGCCAATTGTCAACAGAAATGTGCTATGCGATGTCCGTGCACGTCAAAATAATACGCGCGCGTAATGCGTTCGCATGCGCTTTTGTGCTTGAGCGTTGCTATAGCTGGTGCGATCAGACGCAGCTTGCGTCCAAGCAGAGCTTTCATGCGCGTCTGTATGCAGCATCACATACGCTTACCTATCTATGTGTTCATTGACGGTTCTACTAACGACGGATGGTTGGCGCAGGTTGCTACTACGTTTTGTGAGTTTTGTGCTACGTTCTCACGCGTATTCGAACACAACTGATCGCGCACTTTGACGGCATTTTGGATTTTTTTTTGTGGCGGAATGCGTTCACATGTATTTTGTGGCTTGAGCGTTCCTTGTTGGCCGACGCGTTCGGAACCACCTTTGGCAGAGCTGTGTCCAAGGTCGCTGCGTCTCTCTCGAATCAGCTCAATTTTTTGCTTTGAAAGGAGCCGTGCAGGCGCAAAAACGCTGGTGTGCGCGACGTTGTGCTGACTCGTCCATGGAACGCACTGCACCACGCCCAAGGTGCAGGCTTGGGTGACAGCAGACGTGCATTTGCCAAGGAGGGCGCGACGCAAACGCACAAATTGATAAATTAGCTGCTGTTTGCTGCTGAACCTGTTTAGAGAGTGAAAGCTGGGGAGTATCGTGGAAATATACGCGGCTTTTCGTCTGTAACATTGAGAGCGTGCAGCACACTGGATAGTCAACGCGCCCACCCTACCACCTTGGCTGGTGGCGGTTAATGGTGGCAGCCTAATGCTGTACTGTCGCCTGTCTGCCGCAACGTTTTCAGCGCTCATGTATGCAGCCCACATCCCTCTCTCTCTCATGACTCCCACGTACCTCAAAGCGTGATTGAGCCATCCACTGACCCAGGCAGCAAGTTATGCGCACTTTCCTCAAAATCATCGGAGCCTATAACGTTGTGAACGTCAATGAACACAACGAACGCCGGCGGCCTACAGAAGCAGGGGAGCGCTGTTTCGGCGCCGTCTGAGTGAGTTCATAGCTGTCACATGGTTTCTCCTCGGTTCAAGGCCAAATGAGATCAAATTTAGTGCCACGCGAAGAGCGGCTTTACCAAGCGTAGTAAAACTTTCGCTTTATCCTCCCCTTTGGGTTGATGTAAAGCGAAACCTTGATTTTTTGCTAGGCCTTGATATAAAAGTCTGCTCCGTCACGAGCCAGGTCTGTATTGTTGGCATAGTCGAGGCATAGCCAGGACGTTGTAAAACTCGCTGTAAAACGGCGTTCATTCAAGCAACTCAACAGAGCGAACAATGTGCAGCCGACGACGCGGGATGGCTATATGAGGATTCTGACGTCGTCGTTCGAAGGCTGCCAGGCCAGCATGCTGGTCGCGCGGTAAACTGTTTGTTTTAAAGATGTCTACCGCAACTATGAACACACATTCTCGAGGACTATATTTTGATGTATGAAGAAATGTAATAGCTTTAGGTCAAAAATTGGGTTCCGTGGCCCCCCTTGAAGAATCATATTGGCTTTCCCTATACTTCGTTTCACACACCCGGTGCAAGGCTGCGAAAGGTACGGAAGTAGTGCGCAAAGGAAACTAAAGGGAAGAATTTTATTCCGCACTTGTTCTGTGGTCGAGTGGTCTAAGGCACGAGAATGTGACAGCGTGTCGCCAGCAATATGAATGCATTTAATAAAGGTCTGGTGAAGACACATTGTCGCTTCACGGCCTCAGCCACCAGGCGGATGGCTTGTCGCTGCTTAGCGGGGTCCTCGCTCCGCAGCAAGGTCTCCCAGGCTTCTCTATCTTCTATCTTTTGCTCGGCGCCCGGGCTTCCAGCACATTCCCATATGACATGGTCGAGAGTGCCCCTCTCCCCGCACTTTATACAATATTGGTCTTTCTCCTCTTTGGAGATTGTGATGTATACCCAGAAGGGGCTTATATGGTTCCCCCCTTGCAATCTTCTTCACGCAATTGCCTCCTCTGTTGCGAGGGAACGGTCGGGCGGCGGATAGACCCTCCTGCTCAGCTTATAATGTTCCGTGATCTCGTGGTATGAAATTAGGCCATCTTTCATGTTTATGCGAGAGCGCTGCTCTGCGGCCGCCCGGTGATAGAGAGCTCGGGCAAGCTCGTGTGCAGCCTCATTTCCTGCAATAGACTCATGCGCTGGGATCCATATTATCTCTATGTTACGTTCTATCGGCCTCGCCTCGAGGACGTGTTTGGCCTCTTCCGAGATTCTTCCTTTCGCGCAGTTTCTTACTGCAGTTTTGCTGTCACTTAAAATCGTCGTGGCCTTGGTACCGACGCAAGCGAGCGCTATCGCCAACTCTTCCGCCGCATTGGCATCTCTTGTGCGGCTCGAAGCCGCTACCGTTGGTACTCCTGCCCCGTCGACCACAGCGGATACAGCCGCCCCGTGCTGTCCGCACGCCGCGTCTACGTACGCCACCTGGTCTGCCGGTCGCTCCTTCAGCTTCCTCTCGTAGGCCTTAGCCCTATGTTCTCGCCTTTCCTTGTTATACACGGGGCGCATGTTCCGCGGCATAGGTGGGACGCATATCTTGGCCCTGATTCCTGCCGGGATGTTTACCATCTTGTGCGTGCTACTTTCTGGCCGGATTCCTACCCATTCGAGTATTATCCTGCCCGTTTCAGACTGGCCGAGCCGTTCTAATTGGGATATTCTCACCCCCTCTGCCAGCTCAACCCAGCTGTTGTGTACCCCCATTTTTTCAAGCCGCTCCGTCGACGTAGATGTCGGGAGTCCCAGAGCTCGCTTGGCGCATTTCCTCAATATTCTGTCTACCTTCTCTATTTCTGCCTTGTTCATGTTTAGGTACGGGCGTCGCGTAGCAGATCCGACTTATTACGTACGCCTGCGACATTCTCAGGAGATTCCTTTTAGTCCTCGCCCTTTTGCCGCTACCCTCCTGAATATGCCTACCACTTGGTCTGCATATGTGGCTAATTTCTTTATGGTATTGGTGTTGTTGCCTTTCTTGTTGATAAACATGCCTAGGATCCTCATTTCCGCGACCCTGGGCACCTCCAGGCCTCCCACCATCACTTTAATTTCTGCGTCTCTCTTGTTCCTGCTGTCGCTATTGTACACGAAGAGCTCCAACTTCTGCGGTGAGCACGCCAGGCCTCTTTCGGCCGCGTACTTCACCACTACGTCTGCTGCCATTTGCAGACTCCACTCAATTTCCGCGTCGCTTCCGTTATTCATCCACATGTTTATGTCGTCCGCGTACATGTTGAATTTTAGATCAGGATCTTGTTCAGCATGGCCGGGAGACCTCTCATCGCTATGTTGAATAAGAGGGGGACAGTACGGCGCCTTGCGGGGTACCTTTGCTGCCCAGCCTTATGCTGGGGGACTCTGCGTCGTGGAATTTAATCACCGCCTTCTCCCTTGGAGAAAGTCCTTGATGTACTCGTATGTTCTCTTGCCCACGTTTACCTCCTCCAGACCTCTGAGCACCGCCTCGTGTCGGACGTTGTCGAAGGCCTTCGTGAGGTCAAGACCTAGGATCACCTTGGCATCTAATCCTTTCTTGTCTACAATGTCATGTTTGAGTCTGAGCATTACATCCTGCGTGCTGAGCTTAGGTCTAAAGCCCACCATCTCGTGCGGCCATAGGTTTCCATCTTCCATGTATCTCGTTAACCTCGTTTGCACTACGTGCTCCATGAGTTTCCCCACGCACGACGTTAACGAGATCGGTCTTAGGGTTTCCAATTTTGGTTCTTTTCCGGGCTTGTGGATGAGAACAACCTCTGCCTGCTTCCATTCCTCTGGCAATTTACTTCCGTCCATACTTTGTTCATGTACCGCGCAATTGCATCTATCGAGTCGCCGTCTAGATTCCTGAGCATGACATTGGATATTTTATCCGGGCCAGGGGCCGAGCGAGTTTTTAGCTCAGCGATAGCTGCTCTGATCTCCGCTACCGCAATGTCCGCGTCTAGATCTTCATTTTCCGCTCCTCCAAATTCTGCCTGTCGTACTTCTGTCGCGTCCCCTATGTAAATGTCCCTGAGCTTGTCCATCAGCTGTTTTGTCCGTCCCCTGGAAAGCGTGTCTCGCTTTCACTCGGTTAGCGCTCGCTGCCTGTTTAGATTTTCCCGGGTCGAGGAGATGTCTCAATATATTCCACGTCTTTGCTAGGCTCATGCCCCTTTCCATTTCGTCCCCCGTTTTTACACAGCTGGTGTGACGTCACTCTAGGTCACGTGGTGTGACGTCACGCAGCGAGGTTACGCTAAAGGTCAATGGTGCCTACCCGAGGGGGTGCACACAGAACGCCGACCCGCCACCAGTCAGGGGAAATCTTCAAGCACCGGAGGTGAGCTTAAGCGTGCCAGCTATCAACGAATTACGTAAATGTGCGATGGATAGAATAACAGCATTTGCTGACCACAGCGCAGTTTAGTGCCGCTTCATATCTGACCCGGAACACCAACTGTAACACTCTAAGGCGATACAACGGCACGGTGCTCTGTTGTTAGGTATTTCTAAAACCAAGTTCACGCATTACGCCGACAGAGTTTGAATTTCGGCGTGACTAAATAACCATAGTGTAGAACTTCAGCAGCAACCTACCAATACCTTGTAATTACTGTTCAGTCACATTAACATTGGAATCGTCGTCTTGTTCTTATTTTAGCGGCTGATACTAGCACCCTCCCGTTTCTGAAGCATATCCTTAAAGAGTCTTGAATGCATGTAAAGAAACTGGCGTAGACTGGATTACTTGTCTGCGAAAGTTTCATAGGGGCAAACGCTGATGTTGTACGGCGCGTTGACTGTCCAGAATGCGTCCATAATGGGACGATCCGGTTGAAGTAATCTTGGGAGAGAAGAACTGTAAGGGCCGAAGAGTGGGCGCTGTCGTGAAGTTGGCGTTGTGTGAATATGGTCACGTGGTGCAAAGAAAGGGGTGAGGGTTACTATTAGTGTCACATCCCACTTTATCCAGGGAGAATGATAAATGTCACAGTGATGGTGACAGTGCAATGGGGAGAGTGCGATTGGGCTTCAGCCTTTTGTCTTCTTTCTTGAAGCCCACAGACATTTCCATGTTAATCTTTGCTCCTCTTGTCCTCGATGGCGCTCTTGATAATGCACGCAGAATATTTTCCCTCGCGTTCACAACCCTTTACGTTAAAGCACGGTGGCCTCAAGGCACGAGGGTAAAATATGCAGGTGATCAACTGCGGTGGGACCAGGGTACCAGCAATAATAACAGCGCTATTAGACGATCTGTAGCAGACCTTGCGAATAACATTGGCGGCGCATTAAATGCAGCCTGATTCCAAATTCCGCCGTTGTGACCTCCGCAAAAAGGGAAGATGATCAGCGAGGTACCTTAGGGAGCTTGGAAAAAGGCTGACCTTTCATGGTAGTCTTCTCATTGCAGGTGGTGGTAGTGAAAACATTTATTAACCATAGAAAGAAGTGTTGGGGTCGTTACCCGAAGGCTTACGCCCTTACAACCGCTATATGGGGTGCCTAGTCAGACACCCTATTGGCGGATGCCGCTGCCCAGGCGCGCTGCGTTAAGGCCCTTTGGGCCTCGAGGGTACAGCAGCCGAACAGGGTTGCCTCCCAGTCCCAGGCCTCTCGGGTGGTGTTTAGGCTAAAGAGTGGGGATAGGTTTTGCTGGCAGGCACACACCATGTGGTAGGTGTCAGACACCTCCCCACAGTGTGAGCACCGCCCGTCGAATTGAGGATCGAAATGCTTTAGAGTTGCCGGGCACCGCATCGTGTTTGTGAGCAGGCGCAGGAGTACCTGCTCGTTGGCCTTCCCCAGCGCTTTGCACGGGGTGGGAAGAGTTTGGTGCATGGGTTTGTAATAATCGCATATTTCCTTAAAAGTGTAAACCGGATTGAAATGAAGAGTCCTTGTCAGCGTCGGGTTCCGTGGGAAATGCCCGGAGAGAGAGAGCGCGCGGGCAGCGGCGTCGGCTGCTTCGTTTCCGCGGAGGCCTTGGTGACCTGGAGCCCAAACGAGAGATCGGCTACAATTTTGGTAGATGCGATAAGATAAGCTCACCCTTGCTCGACGTTTCTACAAACCTCTCGCGAGTCGGTGATTATGTATTTGGAGGAGTCGGAGGCTGCCAGGGCGATGGCAACCTCTTCTGCGTGAATTGCTGACTGGGCCTTGAAAGTAAGGCCGTCTACTGTTTTACCCTCGTGGACGACCGCGGCCGTGTACCATCCCCTGGGGTGCGGGCCGGAGGCGTCCACGTAGGCGGCATCTCTCGTCTGTGAACTGGGTGTGCTGGATGTGAAGACGGGATTGAAGACGGCGAGTCAACCCTCTCTTTGTGAGACGAGTATACTGGTTCTTGAGGTGGGCCTCCCAAAGCTCCCTGAAAGTGTTCATCCCCAGTGCCATGAGGTGGGTGGTAGAGGTAGAGACCGAGAGGTACAGCGCTTGTTTCACGATTTTGCGGAGGATGACCTCAAGGGAATCCTCTTCCTGTTTCCACAGGTGGAGGTTGGAAGTCGAATAGAATATTTAACTGGACACGAATGCGTTCGCCAGCCGCAAGGCGTCTTTGCATCGTAACCCACAGCGTTTATTGGAAACCCGACGGACCATGCGGCCCACCTGGTCCCCCACCTGCCGGAGCTTGGCGAGTGTTGTGTCGCAACGTCGCTGGTTGTGTATGAAAAGTCCGAGGACTCAGATTTCCTTAGATTCGTGAATGGGACCGCTTTGCAAGGAGAGATGGTGGCCTCCAGGGCAAACTTGCATTTCCCCTTGAGCACTAACTACATAGGAACAGCCGGCGCCGTCGTGAAGCCCGAGCATGAAAGCGGGTGGTGGTAGCCACACCATCCCTCCTGAAGCTTCCGCTGCGGCGCCAAGAAGCTCCATCACACAGCTCTTCAAGTACTGGATGCCCCGAGGATTCCTGGTAGCTCTGGGTGTTCTTTGAGGGCGGGTACTGGCTGATTTTTCATAGCCATACTATAAGCCGAAGCTTTGGTGAATCGCACGTTAGGTGTGGGCAATCTTCGATGAATTCAAACGGCCACGAATTCGTTATTTTTCGTCGACATCATTATTGATGTGCTAGCCCGCAAGAATGGTGTTGAACGCGCCCCTCAGCCATCAGGGTCGCATTAGTGGAGAAAAGTGCGTGCAATCTATGGTGATATGATACTAGTGGGGCACTTATAGGGGAACGAAGGGCCGTATAGGTGCATCTACTGTTGTTCCTGCGAAAGACGGTGAAAACATACGCGCATAAGATAGCTCGTTATTCACAGGGCGCGGCTCGGCTGTCGCTTTGCTAGAACGCCTAGAAATTCGGAGTCGCGCCTCTCTTGTCGGTGCGTGTTGCGAGGCCTTTAGGCCGAGACCCTACTTCAATTGAAAGCAGGTAACCCCAGAGGCGCTGGCCGCTGGAGCTCTCGGGTGATGTACACCAAAGTGGCGCTCGGTCAGGTAGGCCAGATCTTCCGGTTCAGGGAACAAACTAGCCAATGACTACGTTTCGTGATACGTTAGTGGTGCAAACTGCGCAGTGCAGGTTTGTCCCCTGGCCTCACCGTACTATATCTTTTCCAAGGCACACACGGGATGGTTCTGCGATAGACCATACGCACTCTCTGGCCCATTGTTCTTAGCGCGTCGTCTGCAGTCCGCCGCGTACATCCGCTATACCGGTAAATAGTTCGCTGCTGCACTGGTGAGCGCGCAAAGCGCAGTGCGGGTTTATGGCGCGCCCGAGGGAATGCGGTGGTGACGCTTTTTGCGGAGTCTGCGCATGGGTTACTAATCGAGCTCCCCGGTGGTTTCCTTACACACAGCCTAGCACGGGTGAGGTGTCGTTCGTGGCTTCTGCGTGAGAAAGGGCACGCATTCTTGAAGCTTATTCGGGCGGAGGATGGTTGTCACGATCAGTTCGCCTCCCTGTGAATGGACAGCCTGCTCTCCCTAAAAGAAACCCGACTAGTTTGAAGCATATGTGGTCAGAACATCGCGGCAACCTCTGCATATTTTAGGGCTGGTCCGAACAAAGTCCACGTTGGGACGAATATGCGTCGAATTCAGAAACTTGTGGTGTCGGTCACGTAATGTCGCAATTGCTTCAGCGCAGTCTCTTCAAGAGTGGTAATGTTGTGCGTGGATCTCGTGGCCATGTGTACAGATATTTAATGGGTTAGTGAGACCCACTTACAAAATTGCGAAGTCGTGCGAGTCATTCAAGTACACTACCAGGCAGTCAGTGACTTGTGTACGTATTAATTCAGGTAGTTTCGTCATGTGCGCTGGTCCCGTGGTCACGTTTCTTTTCGTGCTGAAGACATATCCTCGCAGCACGCATTTAACATTTGACACTTTAAAACTGGTTGGTTGCTAGCACTGCCACGATTATAAATCGTCCTCCCCCCCTCGCCGAAATCTCAAGCGCGGGGAATAAATTATAAAAAAAACAAATTCGCCAAGTAAGAGCCTGAAGCCCTCTCTACTCTTCAGCTTTGACGCACCTGCACCTTGTTACCGGACTGTTGTTACCTGTGGCTTAGTAGCTCTGGCGTTCGGCAGCTTATCCTGAGGTTAGGTTGCCGGTTCAATGCCGCCTGTGGCGGCCGCATTTCTATAGAAGGAAAATTCAAGTGGTCTTTATTAATCCGGCGCCCTGTATTACGTTATTCCAGGTAGCCTATATGGCTACGAGGAATGACAATTGAATATTCATTCAGCTTTATAGCACCAGATACACCTCCTGTAGTCCTTCAGCTTCATCTGTCGCAGCCAGGTCTCGAACATATGGCCATTGTCGGGAGGTTTTTACGTCATCACATAGCAAGGCCACATCATTACAGTCATAAATATTATACCCGTAGATGCCCTGGGCGGAGGCTTTCCTAACCGGACGAGAGATTTACCACAAAAATAACCAATACTTACGACCAATACAGAATCAATAACATGAAACATTTGTCACATTAACTGTCACGGAAAGACTGTGTTGCTTGAACTCCCCTCACCTTTCCCAGTGACAGCTGTTAAAGGCATGCTTTCCGGTTCTGCGGCCCTGACGTAGCAACGTTCCGTGAAGATTTACGTCGTCATGTAGTGACCTTACGCATGACGTCATAGCAACACGCAATGCCAGTGTGCACGCTGAGTTGTCCGGAAACTGTACCGAGTGACAGCGTAGTTACTTTACGCCATAGAAAGACAAATAATAATATACAGGTAGAAGCAATATGAGAGGGAACAAGAAAGCGCGTTGCCCCCGCGCTTCATGAAGCTCTTGCGCCGACAGGCGGTAGCAATTTTGCTGAAGCCGCATGCCACGTACGCATGGTCGGCTGCTTTTCCCCGTATGCACTTGCTGCCGTCCATACTCTTCGGCTCTCGGCGGCAGTGCTTTACGAAGAGCGGAGGCCACGCCCTCCAGCTTTCTAAGATTGGTTCTACCTGCAAAGCGCTAGCTCTTAGGACGAACGCGCCAAGCAAAGATGCAGTTTTTGTCGTCAGGAATTGTGTTTTAAAGGAGACCGAAATAAAATAACGGGACTCCAACGCCGCAGCTAGGGCTGGAAGGGAAATGCATAGCGCGAGAAACAGCGAAGAAGTGGGAAGCCAAAGTCATAAAAAATCCCGGCACTTCTGGTGAACGAACGCTGCGCCGAATGCCACGGCCATCTCAGTGACAAGCGACTCAGCAGGCTGCAACGGGGCGCGATATCATGCATGTAAGCTGTTGAAAGCGGCCGCTGTCAAGATGATGCAAGTGTGAGCTCTGCCGACCACATTCCATCGTCTGAAGGTGTAACAGCACCCGCTGCCAAGCGCCAATACAGGTGCTTCAGGTGAGGGTAGTCTGAAGACGTTTATAACCGCCGCTCTAATATATAGCTCGGGTGCAGTAAAATCAAAAAGCTCGGAGGGACGGCTTCCAGACTAGTGCACGTCGTCGCCTTCTTTACGCAGTCGCAGGAAATTATCTTGGTGCAATAATTTGCCTGTGTGGTCGCATAACTCTCTCTGGCAGTCGTGCTGCTTTCAGTCTTGTGCGCCGTCTTTGTACAGGAATCTGCACCCGTGTTTGAGCGCCTCTTTCGTGCGCGCTGCAGCACTAGCAGAGTAAGCATTGCGTTCATCTACATCTGCGTCATAAATTTTGTCGCTCGGAATGAAATGAAAATCAAAAATGGTTTTTGGGGAAAGGAAATGGCGCAGTATCTGTCTCACATCCTGGCGGACACCTGAACCGCGCCGTATGGGAAGGGATAAAGGAGGTAGCGAAAAAAGGAACAAATAAGTGCAGTAGTGCAGGTCTCTGGAGTAATTTAGACCATCTGGGGATCTTTAACATGCACTGACATCGCACAGAACACGGGCGCCTTTGCGTTTCGCCTCCATTGAAGCACTGCCGCCGCGATCGCGTTCAAACCGGGGTACTCCGGATCAGTAGACGAGCGCCTTAAGCACTGAGCCACCGCGGCGGGTTAGGAGCCAGGTAAACCTGCTGACTTCGGCAGTGGTAGGGATCGTGCTTCGATGTCGCCGTCTCCGACGCCGCCATCGAAGTGCCTCAAGCTGGGGCGTTTACCGGCGCTATCTACGAATTGCGCGTGCTGGCTCGGTCGTCACGTGCTGTCCCAGCACATCGGAAGATCTCGGCCAATGAGAGGCTGTCGCGTGGCATCTGGTCACGACTGCCGAGATACGCGCAGTGAGACATTCGGGCCAATGAGAGATTCACATTGCCTGCGGTCACGTTGGCGCTAGAGGCGCCGTGCGACATCTCGGCCAGTGAGAGACTGTCGCGTGGCATCTGGTCACGACTGCCGAAATACGCGCAGTGAGACATCCGGGCCAATGAGAGACTCACATTGCCTGCGGTCACGCTGGCGCTAGAGGCGCCGTGCGACATCTCGGCCAATGAGAGACTGTTGCGTGGCACCTGGTCACGACTGCCGAGATACGCGCAGTGAGACATCCGGGCCAATGAGAGACTCACATTGCCTGCGGTCACGTTGGCGCTAGAGGCGCCGTGCGACATCTCGGCCAATGAGACTGTCGCGTGGTCTGTGGTGATGACTGGCGAGAGACACCCCGTGCTGTGAACCGGCGGTTCAGTATTCGCTGTGACATCCGATCACTGGCAACGCACACTTAGCTTTAGTGCACAAGTTCGCGCTCAGTGATAGCAATGTAGGAAAGTTTCTGCTGGGTAAACTATGTCAGTGTCGATGTTTCAACAGTAGAAATACGTGCTCATCGGCTGCCTTCGATGAGAATGCTGCCCAGTTGAGTCCGCCTTCGGCGAGGACTTAATGGCTTTGGCGTTCGAATTCTGCGTTCAAGATTGCGGTAGTAGTTCTTCGGTGTGCCCATTCACTGCTATTAACAATATTATGAGCAGTCCTATTCATTTTAGATCACCTTTGTGGAGGTATTCTTCAGGACACCGAAACGACCGACACCACGACGCCTTGGTACAAAACGCAAGTTCCTAACAACCGTCGGTTTCTGCGCTGCACAACTACAGAGCACAGCTGTTCAGAATTAGGCATGCCTCGGCACACACCAAGGCTGTGAGCTGCTTTCGTGTGAGCGCTTTTTCCTCGCTCTGCACTCCAACTGAGGACCCTTGGCTCTGTGCTGCCAAGTGCCTTGTGTAGCGGGCATCACCTATAGGGTTATGACTTCCGAGGTGAGTGGATGGCGTAGAGCTGGTAGTCTTGAGGGCACGTTTCAACTTGTACCGTGTCTTTTTTGTTAGCTTATAAACAAGCTCTGCTGGAGATGCGCACTGCGATCTGAGCGCCGCAGCACGTTGCTTTCTTAGCACGGAATTTTTGACAACGCATAGCTTTCATCAAGTCTCACACCGATGCTTAGAGAAGTGCGTAGGGCAAAATACTTTCCTAACACGCCTAGGCTACGTGCTCTGGACGCGTTCACGGCTGCACACCGGATGTGTAGCCGTAACACCTGCTTCAAAAGGGGCTGGCATTATGCCACTTGCAGTTATGGCACTGCAGCGTCTTTTCGAATTTTAAGTCGAATGCTTTTAATGGCTCATCGTTGGCCTTCCGTCCGTTCGCGAAATCTGTCACACTTGTTCGGGTGTCCATCGAGATATGTCTACCGAGGTTCGGGCCCCACTGAGACAGGCGTCTTTTCCATTGCTTATATTGTCGAACCGGCAAGGCGTCGCGCCGAACTGGTATTGGCATTGCGCAAGACTCCTCCTGAACGCCGATCAGGAAGGATGCCACCTAAACGCTCTTTGTAGTTTTTAAATCATCTTCACCGCACGTCAGGAACGTAAGCAGCAGACCGCGCTAAAGGCTTTCGCCTCACCGCACTTTAGGTCAACAAAGTTCTTCCCTGAATTTTCCTGCTTCCCTCGGCTTTTGCAGCCACTTTGCAGCCCGGCGTAGCTGAGCTGTTCAGGAGACGCATTTTGTCTTCTGTGCAGTGAAACGCTGCGGCGTGATATGCCTTTGGGGACGCAGTGCTTGCGTCGCTTCTATCACATTGCACACATAGTGGGAAGCGGAGTATTATATACCGCTCGGCAGCGTGGCAGCCCTGAGAGGAGTTGGCTTCCTGGCCCTACGAGGCTTAGTACGAGGGGTTTTTACCAACGGGGGTACCTCTTGGTAAGACCATCGTCGTCGGTTCGACGGACGCGGTTTTTTTGCGACGCGCGCCTCTCAGTCTTCCTCTTCAAATCTCTCTCTCCTGTCTGCACGTGGCAGCGATTGTGTGTGGCTCAGCTTGAGCCGGTAGACAGGGCCGTGCGCTCGCTTTTCATGTCTCCTTCAGACGCAACAAGGACTGCCATGTGGGAGAACTCAAACGAACGCTTTGTATCGGGCCTCCGCCACTCACGAGTTTGGAATGGGGTGCCGATTTTAACGCGACAGCATTGAAGAGCGCGTGTCGTAGGAAAGCCAGTGTCGTTGGTGTCGGCGTCTTTGACAGGGGGCGAAAAATGGCGAATCTCTGTGGACACCTGAACCGCGCAGTAAGGGAAGAGATTTTAACGCGAAAACGTTAAAATTGATGGATTGATTAATCGATTGATCGATTGATTGATTGATGTATTGATCGACCGATCAATTTTTCCTTCCCTTACGGCGCTATCTGGGTGTCCAGCGATAAATGTGAGACAGGCGTCATTTCCTTTGCTTAAAAGCAATTGTTCATTACATTTTCCTTCCCTTACGGCCCGGTTCGGGTGTCCGCGGAGATATGTGAAACATGCGCCCTAAATTGCCCGACGGGCCAGGCGTCGCGCCGAACGGGCGATGCCGTTCCATGTACTCCTCAGCAACGCTGCAACACGCTGCCGCTTCTTACTCTTAAAGACGAAGCTTAAGCGTCCTCCAACTTTTTGTTGCGACCAGTGTGGCTGTTAACGGTGTGTTCGTTGTTGAACATGATGGTGATGGATCGCAAGAATCGCAGCACCACTTGAGTGGCGAAGGCCCTGGCATGATTTGGGCGACGCGTTTTAGTGTTGCAGGTCGCTGCCTTGAGAAGAGACGCGTTTCTTCCTGTGCAGCTTGGAATGGCACAAAGCTGTCAAGGACAACCACACTGCATCAAAGACGGCGCCGTCGCCAAGCTGTGGCGTGAAAGCAGGTCCTGCACTCCATCCATATATAGCGACGGAGCATAACTCAGTAAGTGTGGCTGTCGGTAATTAGGTGCACCTTTCGGCAGCTTGTGTAATCATATCTACTGCTTTTAGAGCATCTAAGAACTGCCTCTCCTGCCGGATTGAGTACTTACTCTAGCGGCTACAAAATGTCTATGGACTGCTTCAAGAGCATGGAAAAGAAACAAGAACGAGAGAATCTTTCTCTTCGGCGAGAGTAAATGTATATATTTAATACACTCTAGTTTGATAAACTTGACTGCAGTTAAGCTCCGCCCACATTCAGGACCGGCGCACAGGATTCCTCCACGACAAAAAAGTAGTCTGTTAAAACTTCTCGTCACCTAAACAATAAGCTATTCACAAGAAAAACTGGCTCCCCGGGTCAGTGGACGCCTCAATCGCGCTTTGAGGTACGTGGCGGTGGTGAGAGAGAGAGAGTACTTAACCAACACCTTCGAAAGCAAAGCATAGGATAGGATAGGGTACACTTTATTGCTCTAAAGAAGGTCTTTCGGTCAGACAGAGGTCTTCATCTTCAAGCATATGTCTTCCTGTGTCTTGCAGACGTCAGCGCCCCTATTCCAAGCCACCGCTGAGTTTGGCCGCTCGCTGGGCATGGATGACCAAACTTTTTTAGAGGATTGGGTTACCACTGGAAAGCACACTCTCCCACTGCTCCGTACTCGGATTTTATGAGCCATAGAATGCTTATTTCTGTCACATTCCCAAGTAATATCGTATAGGGGGCGTGTTGCACCGCACCATGGCCAGATGCCCCTATATTGGTTGGAGAACATTTTGCTAAGGATGTGTAAATTGGGGAAGGTTCCGGTTTGCAGCTTTGTCCAGTAAACTGCTTCTTGTTGATTTAATTTGTTGTGGTTAGGATGATGCTTTAGCCTCGTCCGTCTGTAATAATTTAGAATGTCGGAGTACTTCAGGATTACCCTCAAGAAGTCCTCCGGGTCTTCGTTCAAGAGTGCTTGGTTAGTGTACTCGCGAGCGACTCTATCGACCCCTTGGTTGCCTGCTATCTCGGCGTGTCCCGGTATCCAGAAAATGGTGTCTAATGTGATCTTTGGGTAGGCCTGCGCAGAGGAGTATTTGGACTGCTTTATGACCTATGCTACCGTTAATGTATATACGGCATGCCTCTTTCGAATCTTTTAGGATTGTTAAGGACTTATTCACGCGATAACCCTCCGCGGCCGCTAGAGCAATAGCCATTTCCTCTCCCTCGGTTACCGTGCAGTCCCGTGCCGACGCGCAAGTGATCTCCTTATTGTGTGAGCCTATTGCAGTCGCGACGACTTTTTGCTCCGTGGTTTCCCGTCTATGGGGATATTTCATTTCATTTCATTTATTGGTTTTGTTTGGCCAGTACAGAGACTGCAAACAAGGGAGAGTAAGCTAAAGGCGCCTAGTAGCGCCTGACAGAGGCCTGCCCTCCCCATGTAAAAAAACAAAAAAAAAACAAAGTGGCACTTGGCAATGGTACAAAATTTCCATAAGTAACAGAAACTAGAAAAGCAGCGGATATATTGACAACGAAACAGAAATCAGTCATGCATAGAGCTAAGCACAACAAAACTAAGAGCAAAACATAACAAAGACAAAAACTGATTAGGTAAAAACACACCACAACTAGCTATAACAAAAATATTCATGAACAGATTTCCTAAATCTGACCTCGGACATATTTTGTACTGACAATTCTGTTAAGTATGGATAGGTGTTTAATGTATGAGGAATTATGTGAGTTAGTTTTTGGAACCCATAGTTTGTACGGGATTTTGATGCATGGTATTGAGGGCGCCTTAGACTGTAAGCTGTTTGGGCAATTAAATATGTGCTCTCGAAAGTCTGCCAGTTTCCTTTCATAAGGTTTCTGATATAAACAGCAAGCTTCTTGAGGTAAGCGGCCGTGATGGTTAGCAGTCTATGGTTGAGGAAGGAAGGACCCGTGCTCTCACTGTAATGTAAATTATCAATCGCTCGTACAGCTCTTTTTTGTAAAGTAAGTACTTTCACAAGATTGGTTGAGGTAGTCGTTCCCCAGATCAAGAAACAATATTGTACATGCGAAAAGACTAGAGAGAAATAAATTTGTAGTTTGAATTTTCGAGGCAGTATTGTGCGAAATTTATTTAGGATACCAACAGAGCGAGCCATTTTAGTGCAAACGTAGTTTACATGATCTGTACAGAGTAAGTGTTGTTCAAAAATGACTCCAAGGAACATTGTAGAGCTGACACGAGTTATAGGAGCTTGTTCGAAGTGAATTTGGAAGTTGTTCGGAACTTCCTTATTTTTGGCTCTAAACAGTATGTACTTTGTTTTCCTGACATTAAGTTCTAACCTATTTGATTTTAACCAAACAGACAATTGGGATAACCAACTATTGGAGGCTGCTTGCAAAATATTACTATCTTGCCCTGAAAAAAATACGTTAGTATCGTCTGCATAGATCGCGGCGTCCGTGTAGACCGTATTCGCCTTGACTGACAAGTATTTTTCTATATATTTCGCTCGGGCGTTTCGCCTAGCTGCGTGTAAATTTGAATCCATATTTTTGCGGAGCGAGCCTATTTTGATGGTGCTGCGGAAATTATCAGGCAGACTCCCTGTTCTCTGCTTTGCTCTTAGCGTTGCTTGATGTCCCAGTCTTATGAGGAGCGTTCTGCCAGTGCTCGTCTCCTGGAGCCTGTCGCGTTGTGACTCTAGTTGCGCTTCTTTGCGTTCCACGAACGAGTTGTGAAATCCGAGGGCCAGCAGCTTCTCCGAAAGCAACGGAAAGCTTCACCCACCATTCGAAAACCAAAGAAAAGGCGCATAACTGTCCCCCTGGGACGAAAGTTCTTTTTTAGGGAAAGGAAATGGCGCAGTACTTCTCTATAGGCGGGCACCTGAGCCGTGCCATAAGGGAAGGGATAAAGGGGTTGTGAAAGAAAAAAAGGAAAAAGAGGTGCCGTAGTAGACGGCTCGGGAATAATTTCGGCCACCTATGGTCCTTTAACGTGCACTGACATCGCACAGCACATCGGCGACTTAGCGTTTTGCCCTCCCCCCCCCCCCCCCCCCCTAAAAACGCAGCCGCCGCGGTTGGGTTCGAACCCGGGAACTCCGGATCTCCGGGTGCTCTAACCACTGAGCCCTTTAAGCTAAGTGGCGGTAGTGACACATGTGCGCTGCATGCGTTGGCTTAACGTTTAGGCAGAAACGCGGTGCTGAAAAAAAAAGGCTGTCGGCGTTCATTGTGTTCAAAGGCGTTGGCATTCACAACGTTCTAGACAGAAGATCTTGAGGAAAAGAAGGGCGCATAACTGGCTCCCTGCGTCAGTGGACGCCTCCATCGCGCTTTGGGCTACGTGGGGGTGGTGAGAGAGAGAGATGTGGGAATGGAGAGAGAGAGAGATGTCTATTAGCGCTGACAAAAAATTTGGGGGACGCTTAAGCTTCGTCTAATGGCGCGTTCACACTTGGACTTTCGGCGGCGAGAGCGAGCGGAATTCGCTGCCGCGGCGAAGATTCCACAGAAATACCCAGCGGAAAGGCCGATCGGTCCAGGACCAAATTCTGCCGCCGGAAAGAAATCCGCCGAATCTCATCAGCCAATAGGAAGGCGAGTACCCGCGGCGACAAACATGGCGGCGCCCTTCGATGCAGGACGCCTCTCTTCGGACTGAATGCGTCGCTGTTACTGCCTTTTTCAGCGCATTCACTGGCCATAAAAGAGCCAGCGGTCTTTCGCTTTGTCTTATCTCGCCCATAAGAAAACGTTTGAGCGATAAATTTGCTTGAATTTTTATTCGGGTGACGATTCTTCCCCTTTTAGGCTAAAGAGGGGCGTCGGTTTGTTGAAAACAATGATTCCTCTCCTAACCACAAGATGGCGCCACAAGGCGTTTAAAAAGTGAGAATGTTAGAAATGGCGTAACGTCCGACAAAATAGCTGCATTTAGCGTACGCAAGCGTGCATACGGTTTTGGTATGTAGACAGCATCGATTAACCTCTTGCCACATCTGTGTACGCCGTGAGCAGACGACACACAGACAATGAGCGACGACGTGGTGGCCGGGAATGTGAACGAGACAGCATTTTGGCGGCCGCGGATTCTGCTCCCGCTCGCCACCGAATGTCCAAGTGTGAACGCGCTATAAGAGTGAGACGCGACAGCTTGTTGCAACGTTGCCAAGGTGTGCACGGATTGCCATCGCTTATTCTGCGCGACGCGTGGCCCGTTGGACAATTTAAGGAAAGGACGCCTGTCTCACATATCTGGGTGGACACCTGAACCAGACCATAAGAGCAGGAAAATGAAATGAAAATTGGCTATAAGGAAAGGAAATGAAGTCTGTCTCACAATTCGCTGGACACCCGTACTGCGCCATAAGGGAAGGCTGTGAGCGAAAAATGGCTCATCTCGGTAGACACCTGAACCTCCATTACAGCGCGGTTCAGGTGTCCATGGAGATGCGCCATTTTTCGCTCGCGGTCAACGCTGCCGACGACACCAGCTTTTCTTCGACACGAGCTCCTTAACGCTGTAGCGTTAATATTGTGGCATACACGCGGCACTGCAGCAATTGGCCGTAGCGTTTATTGGGTGTCCAAACGCTCATGATAAGCCATTAATTAAACTGCCAGGGAGGCAGCCTGGGCGCGCTACCTATCCAGAGTGGGGAACACACTCATCATTATATTCCAAGCCGCGTCTAGCTGCCCGATACACCACAGCTTTAACACATACACACACAGCTTTAACACAGCTCTACCTAGGTTGAGCAGTAGTTAAACTGCACTTAATTGTTTAGCAGGTTGACACCACCACCAAGTACCTTAAAACCGGATTGAGATTTCCACTGACTCAGCCAGCTAGCGAATTTTTCTTCCCTCACAATCGGCGACATCTAAATCTTGGCCTGCTTTTGAGAAACGGAAAGGTGCAAAACTTCCTGAATCTGAAGGTCGACGTCACCGCCTACTCGCAGTGTGACTGAGGTGTCCCCTTACCCACGGAGCCGGTTGTGCGCCTTTCGTGAAAATGAACGGTTTGCAAAGTAAACGCCAAAGAACACTATGAACGCCGTCGGCTCACTTGTTTTCTTTGGTTTTTGAGGAAAGGAAACAGCAATGGTCTCGCATATCTCGGTGGACACCCGAACCGCGCCGTGGTGGAAGGGATAAAGGAGGGAGGAAAATAGGAAAGAGAAAACTTGAAATTGTAAGTTGGATTCTCAGGAACACCTGTGGCTCGGTGCTACTAGTGGCGCATGCGCAGTAGTGACTAGGGAGCGAGAGAGAGAATCGGCAGTGGCTTAGCTCGGATATCCCAGGATATACGTAGCGAAAGCTAAGGCACAGCAAGTTTAGCATTGGTTAATATAGATTGCAAGTCCAAGTTAGTCTGGTTGTCTAGCTATGTTGTTGTCGCATTAAAGACGACACAGCTGTGGATGCGGCACACGTGAGCTCTCCTTTCCAATCAACCGACATGTTATCAGGCATGCGACGCAGCTGGTGAAGCAAGCGGAGGCAAGCGCAACGCGGTGTGACGCCATATCAAATGGCGGCGGCGGCGGCGGCGAGCCGTGCGGTGTGACGTCATGCCAGATAGCGCAGCGAGCGCGCAAAGCACAGTAACCGTCTCGCATATCTCGGTGGACACCCGAACTGCGCCGTAAAAAAGGGGGATAAAGGGGGAGGGAAAGAAGAAAGAGAAAACTGAAAATTGAAAGTTGCATTTTGAGGAAAGGCGCGGCGCAGCGCAGCGGCGGAACACCTGTGGCTCGATGCTACTTGTGGCGCATGCGCAGTTGGGACTAGGGAGCGAGAGTAATGCGCCGTGTGTCGTCACTGCTCCTCGCGCATGCGCAGCATGGCTCTCCAGGAATCACGCGAAACTGCTCAATCTGCGGCTAGTAAAGCTTTCGCTTAAAACAAATGGAAGCAAAATTTTCAAACACACCTGACCGAGAGCAACGATTTTATTCTGTCTTCCCGTATCCGTATTGGTCGTATTGGTGTTCATATTGGTATTCCCGGTTTGTCTGATATATTTTTACCGTCTGCCTTTGGCCCTTCAAAGCGTAATAGGGGGCGACCTTCGGAGGGCCGTAGCGGGCGAACCATTGGTCGCACAGAGATGCGGATGGTACCATACGTATTGTTGTTTTGTGATGTACATGTCGGTATGCAAAGTTGTCGTAAGCGAAGGAGAAAACAAGTTAGCTAACGCCCTTCATTTGATATCGAATTCGCGAATCATGCGCTAATTTTTTTAGTATGCACTGTAGCTGTTGTATCCAGCAAATAAATAGTTAACTGTGTCACACGCAAGTAAAAAAATAGAAGCGCTGTATGCAAACTCCTTTCGTAAACGCTAAATGTGCAGAGACGTCGGTTCCCTGGTTTCGCCAGAGCTGGCTTTCTGGTAGGACGTCGAAAGTGTTTCATCACCTGCAATACGAGACGCAACCTCTCTTTGCAGGCATGCAGCTCTCCACAGCCAATTGCATGGGTGGTGACGGAAGCCGTGGATACCGCCGTTCCTTGAAAGCAGGTGACATCAGCAGTCATGCCCGCCGCGTATGAGCTGTGCCAAGAAATCTTCTGGACAGGTAGGCCTGATTTTCGCATCCGGGGCTAACGTAGCGGTCGGGATAAGACTGAACGTTATCCTGTGGTAGATGGATGCTGAACTCGGTTTGCTCAGCATGCTGCGCTGCCACGATTTCCAATGTCGGCTTCCCAATGTGGCCGCGTTGTAGAAGATCTGCCTAGTGTTCCGGCGAACAAGACTACTCAGTTCATGCATCCGTGTGAGTTCGTGCCCGAAGGCTAAAACGCCTGGAAAGGAGGTTACGGGCATGTCTGAACCCCGACCAGCCGAACACCCGTGTTAATAACTGAAAACGTGGTTAGAGGTCTATTCTTTGCGCGAACGAAGGCAAAACAGTCTCGCGCCTTTTAAGCCCTTAATCGCTCTTCGAAGTGCATGCTTCGACAAACGATTCTCCCATTGCATAATATAATTCAGTACTAAGAAGTGCTGCCGGAACCTCAGATTTTATGACCATTTTTTGTAGACTAAAGCACGTTCACATGTGTTAAATATAAGAAGATAATTCAACGCACGCTTATACCGCGGCATAAGAGCATTTACACTGAACAGACGTAAGCGACGAGCAGGGCAGGAACCAGCCTTTAAAACTCGGCCTAGCGATTGCATGTTTTGATACATTTTCTTCTCTATAATTACAGTAACTTTACATTGTATAGAGGAGCAAATTGTCGGGAATTTTATGGCGCATTCATGGTGTTGTTTCAGCCTATGACGCAGGCCGAAAGAAAATTAAATCAGAAGAGAAACCAATACATCCTTCTAGCTCGTGTGGTCTATGCGACATTCGCGCTTACCGATCAGTCTTTGCCGAGAAAATAATCTCGGGGGACACAGATTAGCATGTGTGTTGGCCCGATGTGAACGCAGGTTACACTTGCCGCCATTTTTTTTCAACACGCTGTACTAGACGTCCTTCTTTGCAGCATGGTGTCAGGCTTCCTCGGGGAGAGACTTGCGTTTCCACTGCCTCCCGCGGAAGAAGCATACCCAGCGTGAAGGACGAGCGGCTGCACCTTCAACGACCACAGCGAGAAACCAGGCGGCGGCAACTGAAGTATTCCGCTCGGCCGTTACGCTGAGAACGAGCGGTAAGCTTGGGTTCTAGTTTCAGTCCAATACCTGCGTTTGCTCTGCGCCACTAAATCACAGCTGTTAACATTAGGGTGAAACTCTTTCTTAATTAGAACTGAACATTGGTGTTGCGCATTTTATATCGCCCGTATTGTTAAATAATAATAATAATAATAATAATAATAATAATAATAATAATTGGTTTTGGGGGAAAGGAACTGGCGCAGTATCTGTCTCATATATCGTTGGACACCTGAACCGCGCCGTAAGGGAAGGGTAAAGGAGGGAGTGAAAGAAGAAAGGAAGTTAGAGGTGCAGTAGTGGATGGCTCCGGAATAATTTCGAGCACCTGGGGATCTTTAACGTGCACTGACATCGCACAGCACACGGGCGCCTTAGCGTTTTTCCTCCATAAAAACGCAGCCGCCGCGGTCGGGTTCGAATCCGGGAACTCCGGATCAGTAGTCGAGCGCCCTAACCACTGAGCCACCGCGGCGGGGCCCCGTATTGTTGACGATTTATTTTTTGCCTTGTTTTAATTCCTCCGATGAAAATCGGGGGGGGGGGGGTAATTAGCGGTGCATTGCAAGCGGGGAATCTTTTTTTTACGCTTGATTCATAGCACGTCCCGCCAGATCCCGGAGTCGGTTCCTCCACGAGACCAATTCTCATTGCAGGAGGGCTCTTTCGTCTCGTCCAGCGGAAAGCGAAGTAGCAGAATTTTTCCGGGCCACTACATGAAAGAAGGCGGAAGAAACAGGAAAGACTGGCTCAACAGCTCACACGCCCTCTTCCTTCATGGCCGGTAAGGAACGGCTCTCTTTAAGGAGACGGGTTCGTCGTGATGTTTTTCGCTGGTTTCTTGGCTCATCATACAAGCAGCATAGGGCCCCAGTGAGATTATTGTGAACACATCTATGGAGTCTGGAAACCGCCCCTGGTTTTCCTGGAGAAAACAGAGATATTGAGTTTTCTGACATATAGGCGTAATAATTGAACGAAATGATAAAAAGATTGGGAGAAGGTGCATTTGCAAAGACCTCTCTAGTTTTCAGAGGACTCGAACAGTTCAGATCTCTTTTGCATGTCTGAAGAGTTAGATCTTGGACCGTTGAAAAACTACCAACGTATTTTGATGTCGAGGGGCCGGGTTCATTCCAGGATTAGATGCTTCCAGTGGTGAGGTACTACGGCAGTGTGCCCGCAATCTCTCCGACCAAACCAGTCTTTCTTGTCGATTTCCTTTCCTCGAAGGTTCTCACCAGCCTCATCACGAGTTTTTGCCATTTTCTGGTTGCCGTTTGAAATATCTGCCATAACGTATTCACCGTTTTTTGTTTTCTTACCAGCCAACCGCAATTTTATTCTAGTTTTCACCATCATGCCTTTAAAGACATCCGATGGTTTTAAGGTCCTAATTCTTCTAATCTCTTCATATCGTACATCCGACCGTTTTTTAGACACAATCACGCTTCGACCGAGTTGCCTGGCGGATTTCGAAAAAGACAATTTAGAAAAAGCTTCTCACTTGAAGCGGCCAAGTTCGGAAGAACTCTTACAGTGTGTGTGTGCGTGTGTGCGTGCGTGTGCGTGTGTGTGCGCGTGTGGGTGTACATGTGCGTGTGTGTGTGTACGCACGTGTGTGTGTAAGCGCGTGCGTGCGTGCGTGCGTGTGTGTGGGGGGTTGGTTTTGTGTGCAGTCCTAGGTTGCACGTGATCTGTCTGGTCTCTTGCGACACGCCCCTGCCGTTGCAGTTGGCCTATTCTGCAACAAGAGCCTTCTGTCTCCCCTCCGGCGTGGAAGCACAAGCCAGCCATGTAGCGCCAGCATGGAAGCAGGTGGCATCGGCGAGGACACCCGTCACCCTCCGTTTCTCCCACCCGGCAGGATATTTCATGGAGAGTACCACGCTTCCCCTTGGCCCGGTAAGCCTACTTTTTCTCATTGGGCAATTTGGGTCCCTTGTTTCGGATGTTTGGTAACCCATTGAACGGCCTTCTTTCATCCAATGCGCCAAAAGAGGATAAACGATAGCTACACTCAGTGTCAAAAGTTTATCGTGGCATTAACTCAAGGCCTCGAATAAACATCTGCCGCTTAATCTCCAGTTAGTTCCGAAATTGTGGACTACACAGTTCACCATTAAAACAACGGCTTGTGTACATAGTACACAAGTTGATCATTTTACCCTTGTTTTTTTGCTGGTTTGATTTTTCCGGAACGAAGTACCGAGACTTTGCCGGTCGTTCTTGGGGCCTACCTCCCGTGAGCCGGGAGGAGAAAAGGATTTATTGGGGTTTAACGTCCCAAAGCGACTCAGGCTATCAGGGACGCTGTAGCGAAGGGCTCCGAAAATTTCGACCACTTGGGGTTCTTTACCGTGCACTGACATCGCACAGTACACGGGCCTCTATAATTTCGCTTCCATCGAAATTCTACCAACACGGTCGGGTTCGAAACCGCGTATTTTGAGTCAGCAGCCGAGCTCCATTAGCCCTGACCCGCCACCACGGCGGGGCCCCTACTGTATGATAGTGATCTGCGCTAGCCGTACTTACACAGCAGTGAAACGTTAGTCACCTTATAAAACGGGCATTTTCCACTTTGACCACTGCCCCAGTAATAAACCGTAAAACACGTATGCTAACTTTTCTGCAACTTTTCTGAGTAATTTAGCTTACCAAGTTAGCATACATGTTGTACTGTTCATTACCGGGGTGGCATGTGTGTATATATATATATATATATATATATATATATATATATATATATATATATATATATATATATATATATATATATATATGAAAAAAACGCCCGTTTTCACGGATGCACGGATGTGAGATGACGTTCTACGTCACACTGGCGGTATTACAGGACGTGCTACGTCCACCGCTATGGACGAGGGTGGCGCTGGTGAACACCCTTAAGGTTCGCTTACACGCAAAAAACATAAATGCCCACGAAAGCAGCAGAGTGGACAGCCGTCGCCGTAGCTCAGTTGGTAGAGCACCGGACGCGATATTCGGAGGTCGTGGGTTCGGTTCCCACCGGCGGCATGGTTGTTTTTTCAGCTGCTTTCTATGTCATTTTCTTTAAACCAATTGACTGGCACTACAAATTAAAAAAAATAGAAGCATTCCACTATGCACCTTGGTTTCGGTGACTGTTGGCTTCCTTAAAATGTTTGTCAAACGAGCCCCTTATTTCATTTGCTTTGTTTGCTAATATATATATATATATATATATATATATATATATATATATATATATATATATATATATATATATGCCTTAGTAATAAACAGTACAACATGTATGCTAACTTTTCTGTAACTTTTCTGAGTACTTTAGCTTACCATGGTGTCCAGCCAGTGTATTCCCTTCCATGATGAATATTCTGTCGCTGTTTTGAATAACACAATTGTTATTATTTTTAAAAATGAAAAGCCATGAGCTTCTTGGAGTATATTACGGTAAGTGCGCCTCAATGACCGTGGACTACTAGAGAAACTCTTCGGCGAGCTCTCCGGCTGTTTTTCTTTGACAGCGTCAACCGTGAGCCTCACTACACCAAGCAGTACAACAGCCCCTTTGAGGAAAGTTTCATGACAAATTAGAAATTGAAAGAATCGACCCTCCTTTAAACTGTACTTTGCTGCGGCGAACACGGGTGAGTGGGTCAGTGCGACGAGGCCATCAAACTGTGGATCGGAAAATGCCAAAAAGAGCGCTTCGTACTTGTAAAGGGAAGTGATGGGGACATCGGACTGCGTTGAAAACCGCTGGTGGCGCTACGATTCCTTACTGTGATGTTCACCAATTACCGTGAGCATTGCAGCAGTGTCTAGTGCATGACCACCCACTTACTTTGCGAGAGGTTCAATTTTTCAATTCAATTCAATTTATTCTCCAGTTATACACTGGAACGTTCTCCGGGCTAAGGGGTCCGACTTGGCCTTGGCTGTGTCCCGGAGAGGTTTACGGAGCGGCGACAGCCAGTATATACAAAGAAATGCTGTACAGAGTGTATATAAGTATGCACTTTCTATATATATATATATATATATATATATATATTGACTTGAGTGTTCATCTAGCTTTTTGCGTGAAAAATTATTCCTTTCTTTATGGCGATTTAATATAACAGGTGGATTGTGCTTTATGGACTGCAATTTATAATCGGTGCGAAAAGGAGGAATGAGCCAAGGGTCGGTGTTACGGGTAGCAACATTTTGTTCATGGCTTGTCAATGAAGATGCACGTTCCAAAAAAGGAAACTCTTTTGTGGAAAAGAGAAATGACTTGAAGACGCGATACTCATGAAAGTGATGAATTCGGATAAGATTGTAGTCATCAATACTACTGGCGGTGGTCAAGCCGGGATCAATATTTGCTATGTGGAACATAATTTTCTTCTGAAGGACGAAGATGTTGTTTATGTTGGTTTTTGCTGTGGCAGCCCAAGCTAGGTTGCAATATTTTATTTTAGAGAAAAGAGAAAAATAACCCACAATATACTTGATGATTACCTTTTACAGGCAATAGCATTCGACAGCGGGATAGCGCGCCAGCAACGACAGAAAGCTTTTTACAGATGTGACCGATATGATCGTTCCAGCTCAAATTGCTCTGAAACTTTACGCCCAGAATTTTATGTTCTTCGACAAGTTCGAAGGGTTGGCATAAATATCGCATTGTACTGTTCACCTTAAATATTTTATTTCGGGCGCGAAATAATATCGCTTTCATTTTCCTAGCATTAATTTTATTAAATTTCCTGCGACCGCACGCACAGTTTATCAAGTATTTCATTACGTTTCACGATTAGTGTGTTTGGGTCACTGCCGATAATTAAGAAGCTACTGTCTGGAGCATGAATGAAAAATTTAACTGTTTTGTCAATTTGCACTAAATCGTTAATATATGTTTTAGAAAGAACGGGGCACAGTATACATCCCTGCGGCAAACCGCAGACAAGCGGTAACAAGGAAGATTGTTGGCTGCATAGTGAAACGCCTTGTGTTTTGTTACTTATGTAGGACTCAAGCAGCATTAGCGGTTCTCTACAAATGCCGTATGGATATAACTTGCCAAGAAGGACTTTATGCTTTAGGGAGTCGGAGGCTTTCCGGGTTTCTGCCCCGGCAAGCTAGGAGCCCGCTTTTTATGATGGTGCACAAGCGCCTTCTCAGCGTTCTCACTGCTGAAAACCTTTGAGAAGGGTCATCCGTATGGGTTCCGATTGGAGCAATAATACGCTGCGTGTTCCCGGCGTATCTTTGCTGCATCCAGCAACTTCCATTTGATTCTCGTAATCAAGAGCCGAGTCTCTGGCAGCTTTTCCTAATCACGTGCGGTTAACGCTGTGCATTCGCGAACTTTTGTCTCATTCCCGAGATGAAGCGTTGCGGCTTAGTCGTAAGTCGTACGACAGCAGCTGGTGTCGATCGAGCAACTTCAACGCGTCCTTGTAAAGCTACTTTCTTCGTTCTCTAAACGCGTTACTCTGGTGTGAAAAGGTTCACTACCCGTTCACTCCAGCTGTTTGGTCTCTCGTGCGCCGTTGGTCTGTTTATCTTCTCCCAGTAACTTTTTTTGTAGGGATCTTATAGCAGAGTACCAGCGTGAGTCTACTGGGCTGGGTACTCAAGCGCTCAGCGGTGTTAGCTTAGTGGTATAAGCTTAGCATTTATTAGCTTAATATTAGCTTAGTGGTATTAGCTTAGTAGCGGTATTAGCCTTTGTCCAAGCCTGAGCCTGAACCCGCCGCCGCGGTGGCTCAGTGGTTACGGCGCGCGGCTGCTGGCTCAAAAGACGCGGGTTCGATCCCGGCCGCGGCGGTCGAATTTCGATGGAGGCGAAATTCTAGAGGCCCGTGTACTGTGCGATGTGAGTTCACGTTAAAGAAACCGAGGTGGTCAAAATTTCCCGAGCCCTTCACTACGGCGTCCCTCATAGCCTGAGTCGCTTTGGGACGTTAAACCCCCATGAACCAAACCAAACCAAAGTGAGCCTGAACTCGGTTCACTGTTGATCCTCCTCCTACTCTTAGCCGCATGTCGTCCCGATTATGCCGAAGAGTGCTCCTAGCCGCATCAACAGGCGAGGGCAGCGATTCTGGCAGGCAGTGTGCCAGTGTGGCGGCATGGCGAAAGGGGGCCAGTGGTCGCACTTCGCTGAACTTTGGCACCTTTTACGCGGTTCCGTCGCGGTGGCCCAAGAACTCGAATGTATGAGCACCTTGCATTGGATTATCGTATGGTTTTATACGAACCCGACCCACTATTCTTAATCCACCCATTAATCCACACTACTCACATTTTTACAAAATTGAATTCACCTACCAATATCCACTAATGCACCACAATTTTTTCAGGCTGAGCCTAATTGAAAAATGGGGGGTCCTTTTGAATATTTGGATGTTGGCAAACTACCAAATGATATCGCATTTTCCGAAGAATGGCATTAAGAACAGCCCAAATGATTGAAATATGAATTTCAAACGTATTTTAACTCCTTCGGAAATGCATGGCCCATTTTGTTTCGACTTCCTGAAGCGGAATCTTCGTGCGAATGCTGTCGAGTCCATGATGCAAGCCGGGAGCAATACCTGCTAAAGTTAAACATGTGTTTGGTTTCGTGTTTATCGGTCGCACTCAGTATTAGTCGTGGAACAACAGTGCAATGCTATGAAAGCTTGGGCATAATAATTCAAAAGTTGTAAAAAAAGAGAAGAGGTCCTTTCGAGAACGAATCGGGAGATGCCTGCGTAACGTTGGGACCTGGTCTTTTCTTACCGCTTCAAGCTGGGCCCGTGTACCGTCGAGATAGTCCGATATAACACGATCTGCGTGGAGCTAGAAGGCAATGAAATTCAATATAAGTAAAAACCCTGAGCTATACCGAAGCCAGCTCTCAGAATTGATGCACCTGCCGTTATTCCCTTTTTTGCGTCACAGATTCCAGCGGCAGATGCCCTTATATATATGGGTAAGGGCCGCACTTTAGGTTAGGTTAGGTTACGTTAGGCTGGGTAAGGTTAGGATGCGGCCCTTATCCGAAAGCGGCACTTTTGACTTACATTTCCAAGCGATATTCGATGTAAATATGTTATGATTCATTAGACGTTGACGCCATATCTAGCGGCTAGTACGGGATCACTTAAATGTTCTTTATCGCTGTCACCGCAGCTCGCGCTGTCATCGTCATCATCCTCACAAAGGCCTTTCTCTTCGCCGCACTTTTCGCCGACGCCGAAGCTGCGTCCTGCTGCGCGCTTTCTGTGTTTTTTTGGCGCATGTGACACCTCGAAGCTTAATAGCTGTATTGTACGCGGTTAAGCGTCGTTTTTCCCGTCAGAAACTCTCACCTGCGGCATACTGGCAAAACGAATCACTCAAGATGCAGCTCAAATGAACATTTCGCGGAACTTCATGGACGAAACTTAACAGATAGCACTAAGATGCACAGCGATACATGCTCTAAAATGATAATGACTGAAGCAGGTGGCTCTCCTCATCTGGCAGCTCCTTGGGAACGCGTGCGCACGAGTACAGCAGTTTACCCGAATATATATACGGTATATTCCTTCTGTAGTCCTCCGAATCACCTGTTATAGCTTGTGTCTTGAACTATCAGGATCGCCGTTCATAGGAAATGCATCACGTCATGAGTCTTTAGTCACATACGTGGGTACTCCGACCCAAAATGCTCTCCACCTTACACTTGCAGATCGCGGAACCCGTTTTGTGGACTTTTTTGGTACTGTTATTAGTACCCTATATAATTTTTCAGCGACCTGCTAAACGAGTCATCCTCTTACTACAGTGGGGTCTCTTTCCTGGAGAAGCGACTTTCGTTTCCAGTTCCTCCCGCAGAAATAGCCGGTGGCTCTGCCACTTCCCGCCACCTGTGGACTCCTGCCCGAATAACCTGCAGGGGTAGGTATGGGTGTTCTATAACACGACGGCTAGCAGAACTTCCTGCTTGTCCACGAGCTCCCCTGCAGTACAACTAATCGGACCAATATTGGATGTATATTGGCTAAAGCCGGTCCAACAACGCGACAGCCTTAGCCAATATATTTTCAATATTGCGCAGATTACCTGTGCTGTTCGGGCTAGCACTTTCGGCGAAACTTTGGTAAATCGCACGTTACGTCGGGTCAGGTTTGCATCGTTTTAAGTGGCCGCTTTTTTTTGTACTTTGCGTCGCAGTCATCGTTCGGGGTCCAGTTAGTGCTAGTGCAAACCGAGCAGGGCTTCAGCCGTCAGGGTCGCGCTAGCCGGCGAGCATATGAAAAGGTAATAAACAAGATCCTTAAAATGCTGGTGAAGCAGTTTACGGACGCACGTATTAGTCGATTAGAAAACATCGAAACAAAGTGTGATCGCAAAAAATTTCTGTAAACATCCGAGCGATCTTGTGAACGCACCTTTGTGCGTATGTATGTGGTTAGACGTATGTGGTTGGAAGTATGTCGAACCACATACATATTCGCATGTGGTTCGACGCTGGTTTTAAGTGCGTCCCTGCAGGTGGCGCTGCAGGCGTGGGACTACTGGTTAGGATTTGTTAATGGACGGTAGAATTAACCCCGTTCCTGGCCTGCAGTCGTACAAGGTCAGTGGTGATGTGCCCCGCCACGACACAGGGCCAGAGGCAGCGAATGAATGCACTCTCTTACCCACCGCATTTACAGTTCGCTCTACTGCTTACGCATGATAGATTTTCGCTCTTTTAGAGACAGGGTTAGAGGGCGAGTGATCATCGTCGCAGACACGACCCTGGCTGGCTCATCGCGACCTCCGAGATTGGTGATTCTGGTGGAACTAGTATCCTGTGACTAATTCCACAGGACGGGTTCCACTGAAATGCGAGGCCCTTGCCAGATCCACGTGCTACACGTCTGGCCAGACTCTGATAGCCGCTTATAAAAGATATGTTAATTTCAGGTGGCCTCTTACCCTGACGTTTTAACATGCGGTCTCCTCTGCTTCAACTTGCAGGCAGACTGAGTCCTGGAAGGCAAAGCCGCGCCTCAAGCCCGCAATGTGAAAGCAGGTGCCACGGCCTCAATGACAAAGCAGGTGCTTTGGCCTCTACAACGTGAAAGCAGGTGGCTCCCGCAGAGACACCATCGAGGATACACGAGGTGCCGCAAGGCCGAGGTAGGCTTGGCTATTAATGCAGATCCCATTAAGGGATACCTTCCCGAGAATTTTTGCCACAGTTGTAGAACCCCAAAATTTTACATCGTAATGATTCAAGAGAGTGCTTTTGGGAAAACTTAACTGAAACTTCCCAAAATTTTGTCTTATTGCTGTCTGATTATACAACTCTTCTGTCGCTGTAGTTGAGCTCGTTCACCGCCATAGTGGCGCTTCAATTACTCCGTCGGCGGTACTGGCGAAATTATGCACTGAATTTGATTTAGTCCTCCCCGCTCTTCCATTACGTTTATTCCCAACGCGGGGATGTCTCCCTAGGTGGGTACATTCTGCTTATGTGCATGAAATTACTTGCTTACCCCGCCCGCAATCCCATCACCTATAATATCGAGGTAGCTTTGCGCAAGCAAATGTGACATGTAACAATATTCCTGGCAAAAAACGACTCCATAAGACTGGTTTTCACGGGAACGCAGCGCCGAAGTTCTATCCGCGTGTTCGGGGGGTTGCTTTAACTTTTTTGTATTATGCGCAACAGCGGTTAGATTCAATATTCAAGGCCCTTCGCGTCACCTCCTACGTGGCGCACAGCGCTCTTGATTTGTGTTTCCTGTGGCCAGGACAATTATCGACTGCAATCCAGAGAGCACTGCAGCAGTTTATTGAATGTCGAGCGTATATTTCAGGCGCTTTAGATCATTTTTGCTCTTGCTATAAGTGGCGCGTGGTTTTATCATTTGATTTCTCGAGGCGATGGGACACAAACGTTACAACAAATGTGTGCCTGTCAGGACAATTCAGGAAAGGGGCTGGGTGGCGCACGAGGCCAATGCGTCTGCAGCGATCATTCGAGGAATGCCGAACAATCACTGAAGGTTGAGGCTGCTGACGTCGAAGATCACTTTCTGAACACTGAACGAATTGGCCTTGACTAGGTGACACCCTGTTCCCTATATTTTAGCCGACCCAAAAACGTAAATGGGATACCGTGTGGATGAGGAAGTCGCCAGCAGACTGCACCTAGGAAATACTATCATGGATAAATTGCATTCAACGTGCGCTCCAAGAAGATATCAACACAGTAGCGTTAAGGCTCCCGTTCTGCCAAAAATCTGGCGGCGTCGTCAGCGTAAGCGTTGTGAGCGTAAAATTCTCGGAGGAGGAACTTCGGTGGGCCACCGAGGCCCACTGGATTGAGAGCAAACTGCTCACAGTAGCTGGTGGCAGTTAAATTAATGATTGGTCGATAGATGTAGAATAAACTATTTACATTCCATTTCATTCATTCATTCATTCATTCATTCATTCATTCATTCATTCATTCATTCATTCATTCATTCATTCATTCATTCATTCATTCTTTCTGTCAGCCTTCGCAGGCTGTTACAGGAGTGGAAAATTCTAATAAATGCACACCCATTTTTTGTATAAGGAGAAAGGCAGTGGTTGGTTTGTTGCAATTTGAAGTTTCTAAATGAAGGCGATGTCTTCAGAGACCGGCGTGTTCATAGCCGCTTATGCGCCATACAATTTCCCAGCACACAACACTGACTACACGCAACACGCCACAACCAACTATTATGGCGCAAAATTCTCGAGCACACTTGTTCACTCTCTTGCGCCTGTAGTTGATGATCTGTTGTTCTTGCTCCCCACTTTCATCTAAGGTGTCAACAGGGAGATGGACGTGGCCAGGACCCGCGTCCGCCTACGCGCCCGTCCACCCAGCAGAGTGTGCTCCGAGAGGTCACCGTTGTCCCTTGAGCTGGTAAGCTGGTTGATAACCATTCTGGTTAGACGTAGTGAAATGGTTGGAGTAGCAGGTAACACATTAACCTGCCTCCTGTGGCACACAACAAAAGCGGGAGGAAGAATACAGGACAAATCTCCTGACCTGTTGGTTTCCCTTGTTCTTTTATTTATTGCGATAGCATTAGAACCCCATTATCGAAAAAAGTGTGGTGTTGGCATGTCAAGCATTGGTAGAGAGGAGGCAAAGATGGAGAAATCATCATTTGTGCTTTCAAGGGAGATGATGAAGGGAAATTGCACGAACAGGGCACGAGGTGGGGGCAATGAATGTTAATAGGGAAGCGTTATGTGGTGAGAGCAGGAGAAGGGGGATAGTAGGGAATAAAGAAGGAAGTGAGAGGAAGAGGGCAAGAGAATGGGGCGAGAGGGTGGGAAGGGGAGGATGGAGAGGTGGGGAAGCCTGACTGGTCGCCATAAGTCGAAGCTTGGTAACGCGGGAAAGTTTGTTATATCAAATTTAGAGGAACGTGGGAAATTTTATTAAGGTTTGTTTTCGAACTCGGCGTGGGGGCACTGTGATTTCTCACAGGCAGCAGCCTGATCTGCGTTTTTGCTGAGGACGTCAATTTGATGAGAGGACATTTTTGCAGGGTTCGCCGACACTACATATAGCACACAGCTCTTCCACAACGACTGCCGGTGGCCTACTCCTGTCCTAATTTGTTTTTTTTGTATTCCGGGTGGTTTGAGGAAATATTAAAATTTTACAACCAAACCTGTCTCCTCATTTTATTTGTTGTTAATGGTGCTTTATTTTGGAGCTTTTTTTTTCTTAATTGCATGGCTCCTGCCGCGACCTTTACTTCTTTTGCGTAAGCCCGTCTGCCGTTTCTCGCTATGTGTTTTAACTCGACGCATGCTGTGCCTTTTTCATTGGTCAATTAGCGTTTGATTTAAAATTAAATTGTTATTTCTTTTTTTACCTGGTTCATTTATTTCGATTAGTTTAAACTTGTGATATCAGTGATTAAACCTGTGACAGCGATGCGCACATGCTACAAGCGATGTACTCGACCTTTCCAGGCTGCCTCGCTCGAGCAGAGACTGGCGTTTCCACTTGACCCCGTGGGGAAGCAGGGCGCAGTTCCTGGAGGGCGAGATGAGGGCCGCAGCAAGAATGCAGGTGGCGCTGGCGTCGAAGCTCCGCCCACTTGCAGTCGGACACCTCCAGTGAGTCTTCTAGTAAGCGTGCGTTCAGTGCTCGGCGCAAGGCATCGATTGCCGCTACACCGCTGAAACCGCCTAACTGGTAACTGCTTGAGTGAAATCTCTTTAATTCAAGCTCGCTTACAACGAACTGCCGGTTAATTCGAACCGTGATGGCACCGGTATCGTCAAAATGAGAAGTGTTGGAATCTAGCACAATTCGAACAAATTTTTGATCTTTCAGTTCGAGTCATTCACATTAGAATGTAGTAAAAAACAAAAGAGGCATCAAGCAATCAGATATCGAATCAGTGCAACCGCACTTCGCCGATTTCGAGATGCAAAAAATTTAGCCGCTTATTGACATCGCTGCGCTCGTTAAAGTACACTGCGACGTTTAAAATTGCGGCCCTCATTCGCGACGTCTAGGCTGACACTGCGTCAATAGATTTTGTGTGTAAGAATTCTTTGAGTAACTGATAATTGGTCTCCATACAATTTTTTTTGGCAGGCAGTGTGTGATCACCTGCTTTTTGAAGGTGTAACACTGCTTTCGAATCTCCACCGCATAAGTTATTCTTATTACACATGGGCGTTAATCAGTCTCTCGTTAAGCTACTCGGTATGGTGTCATGGTTTACCATGCTACTCACGGAGAGGGAGGCGGGTCTGCTCGCTTGATGCGATGTTTCGGCGGAGGCAGATAACGATAGCCCACATAAAAAAAATACACGCCAAGCACACTCAGAATCCCATTTAGAGCTTCAAAGCGCGCAACATGCAGCGCTGGGCTAGTGTGGGACATATCGTAAAAGGCTATGTGACAAAAAGTATTTGACCTAAAGATACGCAGTTATATGTCGACATGTGTCGTGAAGTCACGCATCTGTGCTTTCGTCCCTACCAAGTTGAACCTGAACCTTTCGTAGCCTTTATTCGTTCTTTTCTTGCAGTTTGGCAGTGTTCCACCTCTGTCAAAATCGTATAGAAGTTCAAATGGAAAATAAAGAAATAGGGCTAATATGTGCAAACTCTTTTTGCCTAATCACATGAAAGAAATGCATAAAAAGTGCAGTCTCGTTATTCCCATTCTAAGAAGTGAGGGAGAGCGATTAGGCTTAGCGTCAAGAGAGTTTCCTGACCTGAAAGAGGCAGGGTACTGAAATCAGACGGATGTGCAGGAAGCGAAGTAAAGCCGCTGGCTCTCGCGCGGAAAATGCTCGCGAGCGCGCATCCTCCGTGCGTGCGCGTTTCTCTCGGCCGGCGTGCACCGGTGTACCTGGAGGAAAAAAAAAAACTAGGAGGCAACGTGACGTCATAATCTTGAAGCCTAGTGGTAAAACAATATAATGGAACGCATCATGGGAAAGTAGGCCCTCACATGACAAAGCAGCGGTAGCTCTTATCCGGATTTCGGTTTCGTTCTCTCGTCGTGTTGCGTCAGACACAAAAAAGCACCGCTATCCAAGCGGGTTGGCAGTCTGGTAACTGTGAAGGGTCTATTTCCGGAGAATCATGCCAAGTTTTTTTCAGCTTTTGTCGTACAAAAACCGTGGGCAATGCAAAAAAAAGCGGCTCGCAATGACCGCTGGACAAGTTAGGTCACCTGTAGAAGTCGGCAGCATTAGCAGAGACACTTACACAGGAGAATGATTATACATTGTTGGAGAAAGAAGAAAAAAAGAGAAATGACGGGTAAAAACATTTGAACCGAGTAACAAAATACAACGTAGTTAATGAACAGCTCCCTAAGTGCAGAAGAAGACATTTTTGTTAAATTGCTATAGAGAGGGGTGTTCAAACATTTCGGAAGAATATATTTGAACATCGCACAACCGTAGTTTGTTCTGAATCTGGGTATTGCAAAAATTGCATGGTCTCTACTTGTGCGGATCAAAAAAAGGTCATTTCGTGCCGTGATTTTTTTTATAAAAGCAGGCAAACCTCTAATCAAATAGCTTATCAACCGGAATAATTTTATACTTTTGTCTTATGGGGCGAGTCGGGGCGTCAAAGGAAGCATTTGTAATGATCTGTAACATTTTTTCCGTACTGTACAAATTTTTTGTATTCGACACAGTAGTATTTCCCCATATCAAGGAACAGTAACCTATATATGAGAAGAAAAAACCGTAAGAAAGGCTGAGATTCGTTTTCGCGGGCAAAATATTGTAACGTGAAGATGTGCACACCAAAAGGGAAAAATATATTTACAGGGAAACAGCTTACAGCCACGCAGCCGAACAACCGGGCACGCGAAGCCCAGCCGCAGAAACGCACTTCGTCCTCTTCGCGTTCCAAGCGCGAGCGCACCAAGCACGAGCGTTCCAAGCACAAGCACAACCGTAGCATAACTCCCGGCGGCAAAAGCACCGTCCCGGTGCTAAGTGGATGATGTAGCAGGCGTGTGGTACGGTTTGAGACGGACTACATGAACGACGTCAGTCAAAGGGCTAGTGGACGACGTCGGAGCATGAAGAGGTGTAATCTCGTAGGTCACGTCGGTCACCTGACGGAGAACTCGATAAGGGCCACTGTACTGACGTAGAAGTTTCTCAGAGAGACCTACACGGCGAGAAGGAGACCAAAGGAGGACGAGTGAGCCCGGCGGATAGTGTACTGGGCGATGCCGGCGGTCGTAAACTGACTTCTGGTAGGTCTGAGATGCGGTGAGCCGGTCTCGGGCGATTTCACGGGCCATAGTTGCTCGGGAGATGGCGTCACGTGCATACTCTGAGGTCGAGGCAGTAGAACTCGGTAGTAATGTATCCAATGGCAGCGCAGGATGCCGACCAAACAGAAGGTAGAAAGGAGAATAGCCGGTGGTATCATGCCGCGACGAATTATAAGCAAATGTTACATAAGTGTACAACAGCGTAATCTTACCGGTACTCACCTACGGGGCAGAAACGTGGAGGCTAACGAAAAGAGTTCAGCTTAAGTTAAGGACAGCGCAGCGAGCCATGGAAAGAAAAATGATAGGTGTAACGTTAAGAGATCGGAAGCGGGCAGAGTGGGTGAGGGAACAAACACGGGTTAATGACATCCTAGTCGAAATCAAGAGAAAGAAATGGGCTTGGGCAGGGCATGTGATGCGAAGGCAAGATAACCGCTGGTCTTTAAGGGTAACGGAGTGGGTTCCAAGAGAAAGTAAGCGTAGCAGGGGGCGGCAGAAGGTTAGATGGGCGGATGAGATTAAGAAGTTTGCAGGCAAAGGGTGGATGCAGCTGGCAAAGGATAGGGTTAATTGGAGAGACATGGGAGAGGCCTTTGCCCTGCAGTGGGTGTAGTAAGGCTGATGATGATGATGATGATGACATAAGGCAAGGCAACGTCCCAATCGCGGTGGTCGGGCGAGACATACATGGATAGCATATCGGTCAGAGTCCTGTTGTGGCGCTCGGTAAGCCCGTTCGTCTGGGGATGGTAAGCTGTAGTGAGCTTATGCTGCGTGCCACAGGACCGGAGGATATCGTCAACTACTCGGGACAAAAAGTAGCGGCCGCGGTCCGTCAGCAATTGGTGTGGAGCGCCGTGGTGAAGGATTACGTTCTGCAATAGGAAGTCGGCGACATCGGTTGCGCAACTTGTTGGTAACGCACGCGTGATAGCGTACCGGGTCGCATAGTCGGTCGCGACAGCAATCCAACGGTTGCCGGAGCAGGACGTCGGGAAAGGTCCGAGAAGGTCGAGTCCAACACGGTAGAATGGTTCGAGAGGTACGCCAATAGGCTGTAGAAGGCCAGCAGGCAACGTTGATGGTCTCTTCCTGCGTTGACAGAGGTCGCAGGAGGCAACGTAACGCCGAACAGAGCGGTACAGACCAGGCCAAAAGAAGCGGCGTCGGACCCGATCGTATGTGCGGGAGACGCCGAGGTGGCCTGCGGTCGGTAGGTCGTGTAGTTCCGCTAGGACTGATGAACGGAGACGGTGGGGAACGACTAGCAGGAGCGGAGGTCCGTCAGGACGAAGGTTGCGGCGGTATAGGACGCCATCCTGAATGACGAACAGTTGCAATGAAGGATCTCGGCTGGCACAGTTGAGGCGATCAATGAGAATACGCAAGGAAGAGTCTTGTCGCTGCTCGTCCGCGATGTTAACCAGATCGGAGATAGCGAAGAGGCACGGGCCGAGGTCGTTGTCTCCAGGATCAGGCGGCTCTACAGGGTGCCGAGACAGGCAGTCGGCGTCTTGATGGAGAAGCCCTGACTTGTAATGAACAGTGTAAGAATACTCTTGGAGGCGCAACGTCCAACGTCCGAGCCGGCCTGTGGGGTCTTTCAGTGAAGACAGCCAACAAAGGGCGTGGTGATCGGTCACTACGGAGAATGGACGGCCAAACAGGTACGGTCGGAACTTAGCTACAGCCCAAACAAGAGCTAGACACTCGCGCTCTGTAATTGAGTAATTTCGCTCAGCTGTAGAAAGGAGGCGGCTGGCATATGCAATAACGCGTTCTTGCCCTTGGTGACGTTGGGCTAGCACGGCGCCAATCCCATAACCGCAGGCGTCTGTGCGAACTTCAGTCGGAGCCGACGGATCAAAATGGGCCAGAATAGGTGGGGAGGTGAGTAAGTCGACTAGCGAAGAAAAGGCCTCCTCTTGGGCAGGGCCCCAGGTAAAAGGGGTGTCTTTCTTTAGAAGGTCGGTCAGGGGGCGAGCGGTGCCGGCAAAATTTTTGATGAAACGGCGGAAGTACGAGCAGAGGCCGACGAAGCTGCGCACATCCGTAGACGACTGGGGAATAGGGAAGTCCTTGACGGCTTTAACTTTAACAGGATCCGGGCGGACACCAGAAGCGTCGACTAGATGTCCGAGAATGGTGAGTTGGCGGCGACCGAATTGACATTTCGACGAATTGAGCTGTAGCCCGGCTCTACGGAAGACAGAAAGAATGCTCGCCAGTCTTTCGAGGTGCGTGGTAAACGTGGGCGAAAAAACCACAACATCGTCGAGGTAACATAGACATGTGGACCATTTAAAGCCGCGAAGCAAGGAGTCCATCATTCTTTCGAAGGTAGCTGGCGCATTACAGAGACCGAATGGCATAACTTTAAACTGATATAAGCCGTCCGGTGTGACGAATGCCGTCTTTTCGCGGTCATTGTCATCAACCGAGATTTGCCAATACCCGGACCGAAGGTCAATTGAAGAGAAAAATTTGGCTCCGTGAAGGCAGTCCAAAGCATCGTCTATTCTTGGGAGTGGATAGACGTCTTTTTTTGTTATGTTGTTTAGGTGCCGGTAATCAACACAAAAGCGCCAGCTGCCGTCCTTCTTTTTAACCAGCACAACTGGTGAGGTCCAAGGGCTCGACGAGGGCTCTATGATGTCTTCACTGAGCATCTTGTCCACCTCTTGCTGTATGATGGTGCGTTCTGTACTGGACACTCTGTAGGCTCGTCTGTGAATAGGAGCTGCGTCACCGGTGTTGATGCGATGCGTGACCACAGATGTTCGAGCCAAAGGGCGGTCATCGAAGTCAAAGATGTCGCGAAAAGACGACAGAAGATACCGAAGGTCGTGAGCTTGCCCTGGTAAGAGGTCAGCAGCAATCATTTTTGCATATTCATCAGGCGGTGGGACGTCAGAGTCGCGGCAGTTCGACGAGGGTGGGACGCTTCTCACCGCCGACACGACGCATTCGGCAGCAGGGCACAGCGTGGCGAGCGACATACCTTGTGGGAGCGGCTGAACGTAAGAGGCAAAGTTGAGAACCGGAAGGGACGCTTGATTTGCCGACATGGTGACAACTGTATGCGCAAGGGCAACACTGCGTGTAAAGGGCACATCAGGAACCGGAGTAATGATGTAGTCACCATCGGGAACTGGCGGGACAGAGGAGAAACGGACATAAGTGGCGGCATCGGGGTCCAGGCGGACAAAGTCGGCGGTGCACAGTCGGTGAACAATTGGATCCGATGGCTCTGAAGGAACAGGTAGGGCGAGTTGAACGATGCTTGTGGCGCAATCTATAAGGGCGGAATGGTCGGTGAGAAAGTCAAGGCCGAGAATGATGTCATGAGGGCAGTGTTCGAGGACAGTGAAGAGCACAGAAGTATGGCGGCCGGCTATTGAAACACGAGCAGTACACATTCCGACGACAATAGACATACCGCCATCTGCAACACGGACCACAGTTGAGGGGGCAGGAGTGAGCACTTTCCTTAGGCGACGGCGAAGACGAGCATTCATGACTGAGACGTGCGCTCCAGTGTCGATCAGAGCGGTAACAGGGACCCCGTCCACGTCGACGTTAAGGATGTTCCGATGAGCATGAAGAGTTAAAGGAGGGTTTTCTGGTCGGGTCGTCAGAGCAGCATCACCCCCAGACGCTGCAGCCATCAGTTTTCCGACCGGGAGCGGGCATATGGGGCCGGCGACGAAGGGCGGCGAGGTCGGGGCGATGGAGATCGACGGCGCTGAGGTGACGACGAACGGTTGGTAAGCGGGGTCTGAGCGTGGTGGCCAGAAGAGGTCGTTTCCGAGGGCGAGGGAGAGCGGCGGGAATATGCAGAACCCGGCGGGTAGCGGCTGTAGGTCGAGGACGGACGGCTTCGGCAGTGTCGAGATATGTGGCCAACTCGGGAGCAGTTAAAGCAGATGGGCCTGTCATCAGGTGTTCTCCATTCATCTGGATTGCGGCTGCGTCGAGGGTAGTATGCACGTTCAGAACCGAGCTCCGGGGACATGCGGCGAGCATATGGGGCACTAACTGAGCAAACAGGTTGAATCCCAAGATTGGCAAATTCTTTGCGAACGACAGCCTGTATAAGGGATACTGCTGGAGTACTGTCTGTTGCGGGTGGATGAAACGCAACGGGGGACATTGCCTCTACTTCTTGGCGCACAAGTCGTGTCAGGCTCTCAGATGTCGGCAGACGGCTCGGTGGAGTCGAGTCTACACAGGACGACGTCGCTGTCGTATTCGGCAACCGCGTGAACTGCGGAGAAATTCGGCGGCTCTTCGCTTGTTCGAACCGGCGGCATTCCTTGATGATTGCGTCAACCGTTCCGCAGTCCTTGTATACAAGAAGGTTAAAGGCGTCATCTGCGATGCCTTTGAGCACGTGACCTACTTTGTCGCACTCTGACATAGTGGCGTCGACTTTCATGCAGAGAGCTAATATGTCCTGAATGTATGATACATAGGACTCTGTGGACATTTGTGCACGGCATGCGAGCTCCTTCTTCGCAGCGAGCTGACGCCCGAATGGCTTACCAAACAGGTCACAAAGCTTGCGCTTGCAGAGATCCCAGCTGGGGAGTTCATCCTCGTGGGTCTCGAACCCTACCCTGGCAGTGCCCGTCAGGTAGAAGATGACGTTGGCCAACTTTAGGGTCGGGTCCCACCTGTTGTGTGTGCTCACGCGCTCGTACATTGCGAGCCAGTCCTCCACGTCGACGCCGTCCGTTCCGTTGAAGGTCCCAGGATCTCTCGGATGGGCAATAATGAACGCCGGGTTGGCGGACGCCGACGGAGCGGCCCCTTCGCTGGTCATGGTTGAAGAGCCGGCGAGCTGACGACCGCTGCGGAGTTCCGTGCTTGCTGTGGCTGTACCCCGCACCTCACACCAATAATGTAACGTGAAGATGTGCACACCAAAAGGGAAAAATATATTTACAGGGAAACAGCTTACAGCCACGCAGCCGAACAACCGGGCACGCGAAGCCCAGCCGCAGAAACGCACTTCGTCCTCTTCGCGTTCCAAGCGCGAGCGCACCAAGCACGAGCGTTCCAAGCACAAGCACAACCGTAGCAATATGTTTATTACGAGCGATGTTACCTATGATTTTAGACAGGGTGATGAATATCTTGCTAATGTGGGTATTCCATGACATTGTGGGAGTAAAATCTATGCTAAGGGAGGTGAATGCCTCGATGTATTGGAGTTCTGTGCCGCTGAAAAGGATTGGAGGAGGATTGGTGACTATCTTGCCTTTGGAATGAAATATTATTGCCTTTGTTTTCTCTCGGTTTACTAATAATGAATTCAATGAAGAGCATTACCTCAAGTTATCCAGTGGTGTGTTTGTGGTGTGGTGTGAGTTGTTTCTTATCTGAGGAGGAGCAGAATAAGCTGGTGTCGTCAGCAGAAATAATATATTTGATCTCTTTTCTTATGTTGACTATGTCGTTTATGTATATATTAAAATGTATATGACCTAGAAGACTGCCCTGGGGCACAGCGTTTTAAATTTGTAGAACTTCAGGTTGGCAATTATTTATGGAAACTAATTGTGATCGCGAGCACATATATGATTTGAAAAGATTAAGGGCATGACCACGTATTCCGTGATGTTCGAGCTTTACAAAGAGAGTATTATGATTAAGCGTATCAAAAGCCTTACTAAAGTATACAAAAATTCTTAATGTAAGCTTCTAGGATTCAATATTGCTTAATATACTCATTTTCACCAAGTAATGCCTGTTCTGTTGATCTATTTTTGGTGCACCCATACTGGCAGTCGTTTATAATAGTGTGTTGTAGGAAATTATGAACACGGAAATGAATTACACTTTCAAGCCTCTTAGAGAACAAGGGCAAAACGGATATTGGCCTATAATTACTTACATTATTTCTGTCTCCCTTTTTATAAATTACGGCCACCCTAACAAGTTTAATGGCAGCTGGAAAGTGCCGGTAGAAAGAACAATGTTATATATATGCGTTAAACATGGCACAATTTCATGTAACACATATTTTATTGGATGGGTTTGGATATTACAAGAGTCTAGACTTGCCGTGTCTTTCTTGGTTTTAGATTAATGCACACCTCATTTTCATTAGTCGGTTCAAAACACAATGATTGTGAAATTTTGTAACCCAAAAGTCTTGAACTGGCAGGGTTATGAGAGCAAGTCCCAACTGAGGTAAAAAATTCTTTACAAGCTTTGGCCAAGCACGATCCACTTAGTTCAGTACTTTCAACTTTCAGGGTTTTAATTTTGTTTGGACGAGTAATTCTGTTTACCAGCAGATTAAGAGGTTTCCAATTTTCTTTAGAATTACTGGAGAGTTCTCTATCAAATAGGTTATTTTAGTAAGTAGTCCTAGCTGACCTAATTTCATTGTTCAAACGATTGCGCAAACGCTTTCAATTCAGCCAAAAGTGTAGTATCCTTAGTTCTAATGAATTTAGAGAACACTGTGTTTCTTCACGAGTCGTACAAGTCGGGCGGATATCCAAGGTTTGCGAGCCTTTTTTGGCGTAGAGTCAGTGTGCAAAAGGGCCCTCGGCAGCGGCGTCCGAGGAGGATGGCTTGCAGAGGCTGAGCGTGTGACGTCATGCTACCTCACTTTTTTTCTTCCTCCATGCCGGCGTGGCTCCGTCCATAATCACGTGACGTCCGCTCCGGCTCTCATTGGCCCTCTGTCGCTGCTCTGTACTGGCATCAGCGCGGCGTCGGCGTTTTTTTTTCTGTACCGCCAGAACACGATTTGGCAAAAACGTTCTCTCTGGAGGCTATAAACGCTCCCCTGCTGTCGACGCCGACGAATCGCCCGGAAAAACGCTCCATGCGGGCTATACTTAACCATCGCGCGTATACGCACTGACCTATAGAATTCTTAATAGTGTAGCAAGGAACGATTGTATTTTTGAGCTATTTGGCAAGGCGGTCACAGTGAACCAGGCGTTATTTTCGCACAGAATAAATTTATTCGGAGCTGAACTGAACTTAACTGAAGAAACTAAAAAATACCACTCCTGATTGCTAGGAGAAAATCCAAAAGTTGGGTGATCGCGAACTGTTAGGCTCCCAAAAAGAAATCTAAACTATAACGCAGCACAGTATCCAAATGTTTCCAAACATGTCTGCTAATGCGATGTAAAACCCAAAACTGGCACACTCGTGCCTCTCATTTCAGAAGGCTGCTCAAGCGGAGGAGCCAGCGGCAGGTCGCAACAGGAAAGCAGGTGGCGTCAGCGACATTGCACTTCTGGAGCAGAGTCAGGTAGGCCTGAATGAAAACCCTGCTCGGGAGACGTAGAAACCCATTACGCATTGTTTCGCCAGGTCTCAGAGGCGTCGCCACAGTAGTCGTCTGGCCCCTAGCGGCGAGTGCGACGGCGGCATGCACAAGAAGCATGGAGGAAGAAGTAACACTAGGAGGGAGCCTGACGTCACGCGCTCAGCCTCTGCAAGCCATCGTCCTCTGACGCCGCTACCGAGGACCCTTTTGCGCACTGACACTCTTGGGAAATAGGCCCACTACAGTTGCCAGACTTCCAACCAGTGCTTAGATAGTGGTGCGTTTTTAGTCTGACGCAACACAGCGAGAGAGCGAAACCGAAACTGAAATCCGGCTAAGAGCTACCGCTACCTTGCACGTGAGGGCCTATTTGGCATGATGCTTTCCATTATATCTTTTATGACTACGCTTCAAGGTTATGACGTCACGCTCTCTTCTAGTTTTTTTCTTTCCTCTATGACAAGAGGTACCATGAGAAGCCACCATCTCCCCTGTCGTCTCCGACGCGCTATTTGCTTGTATGGAACAACTGGCGGACCTTCATATGGTGCCAGTTTCCCGACTAGATTGGTACCAAAATTGTGACACAACCATTTGTTGTACAACTTGGAGGAAGGAAAGGTCGGGAGAGGCCCCCTCTATACGAGCCGCACGCCAAGAAGTATGCCAGAAATCACGAGCTTTCGCAAGGATTACTGGGAGTCTTTGTCCGACGGCTCACATTGCGGCAGCAGTGAGAGTTATAGCGTAGCGCGATCCGCTACAGTGATCTGCTTCCACGAGGCGCCACTGCACATGCACAGGTCGCCCTGGGGGCGTCAGATGGCGCCACGTGCCCGTCGGCTGCATGCGAGCCAGCCGCGTCGGGACCAATCAGCGTGTACCCAACGGAGCCCCGCAGTAGTGGATCGCGCCTTCATATTTGTAAACAAACGAGGTGGCGCTGCAGTCGCTAGCAGGCTCGTGGTAGGCAAAAGGCCAGGGAGTGTCGTTGCGGAGAGGCGTTGAGCGCTGGTTTTCAAGGCTTGTAGGCGCGTTTTCAGTTTCTGCGAATCACAGCAATGGTTTATGTTTACAGCTTAGTAATTTCTTGAAGTACACCAGCTCGCGTTGGCCACGTGCGGCGTATTCAGAGAAATAGTTCGCCACTGTGTATTGTATATATGGTTAGTAGGAAACAGAAAGCGTTTCTGGCGTTGATTTCTACGCTAGGCATATTGAATAAAATAGGAAGTTTTTGACACTCTGCTCTAGCCAGAATAATATTACTTCGGGACAGTAGTGAGGGGAAGTGCTGGCGTTCTTTCGGCGGAGCAGACGTGCGCTCACCGTCTGCTGACATACGTAGGTGGCGAAAAGTGGGGACAGCGTCGTGTCCTTATTCTCCTCTAGCTGTCCCGCTTAAGTGGTGTTTTTATCCGCAGGATCACGCACCAGCCAGGCCGACTTCTCCCATTGTTAAACTGGTCGATTTGGCGAAAATTTTTGACTTCAGGAAATATTTTCTTTCTTAGCCCTGGGGTGTTTTGTTTCGTCACGAAAATTTATAGCTTAATATACAGCAGAAATTTATAAAGTACGCTTTCGAAATGCGTGGTCGTCGAAAATTGTGAGGTAATTTCTTTGAGGCTTTCTTTGAGTTCAGGACCGCATTTCTTTGACCAAAGCGCAAGCGAAGAGGCCAAAAACGAGGAAGTAAACGTTAAGGTTCGTTTTCTGACCTTTCACATTTTCTGCGATTGGCATCACTCACACCTTCGTAATTTCGTAACGCATGAAAATAGAATGATTCTATTTGTCGCAAACGAATCCTGAGACGTTGAGGAGTGTAATTTATCTCTCGATTTTTTTTCTACACGTGCAGTATTATGTTCGTTATTTTTGTAAGAAACGTTTTCACGTAACTATGCATGCATAAGTACATGACCATCTAAAAAATGAATTAATAGCGTCATATGCAGAACAGGGCTTTGTGAACATGCTGGCATAAAAAATTTGCGCACTTTCTACTCAAATATTTAAGACCTTGAGGTGACTTGACGAGGGTGTTAATTATAATTACCCAACAACTGCACCAGGTATAGCTAAAAATAAAAGGCATTACAGAAACTAGGGTAGCAATTTCATATTTGCACCAAATTTAGTTTCATATCGCGTGCATAAATAACGAAAACACTTTTCATTGCCGCGCCCCCTCTCAATCTCGACACGTCTGTTAGTAGCACGCCTGCGGCTGCTTCTTTCCAAACAACCTTCGCGGTCACGGACTGCATCATGAAACATGACGCATGCATGATGCAATGAAAAAGTATGTGGCTTTTAGCACAGTTAAGGTACGCTATTCTAAGCACGCCAACGTGACCGCGCATGAACTTACCAGACTTCTTTCTACTCGAATGAAATAATTACGTCTGTCATATTAAGAAACACTCTCAAGTAAATATCAAATGCCATAAAACGTGCCATTAAAACATGCTGTGCTATTAAAAAACGAACGCGTTCCTTGGGGGCGAGTGAACCTGCCGGCGGGGGCCCCGTGCACACAGGCTCAAGGTCATAAATACGTGCGCAGCTACATACGTGCTTTTTTTTCCTTGCGCAGTTATAAGCGTACTATGCTGATGTTCAGGTGAATGAACGCAGTAAATTGCATGCTATTAAGCACATTGAGTGGCAGTGCCGATCGACTCCCAGACTTCGCGCTTTAGTACCGCGGCCCATTCCCCGTTAGCCAGTTTACTAATGCGGTATTTATCGCGAGAAGCCTATCAGGGCTAATTTAAATTTTCTTTTATGCTACTACGTGGATCGAACAGTGACGCAGCTGATCAATACATGCTGCTTCTGCAGTGCGCAGGCATGATGCAGCCGCCGGTAGCTGCAGCAGCTGCGGTAGGCACCGGCTGGCGGTAGCTGTTTTGCCTACCATGCGAAAGTCGCTGCTGACATCAGCGCCACCGCATCTTCGTGACGTCGCGAGGTGAAGGAGGTCCATAACTCTGGGCGCAGCGATGTCGTCTGCTGCATTGTCTGCTTCGCATGTGCTCATCTGACAACGGCAAGCCCGTTGAGACGGCAGCCAAATAGGAGGGAAGCGTGGGGGAGCGCCGGCTTCAAACGACTTAACCGCCTTTCCTGGATTCTTTCCCTCACCCACGCCTTACAGCATTCAGGGCGGTGTCATACGATTTCTCGTTTGTTATAGCTTGCATGGGCTAAAGTTGGAGGCTAGCTAGCGGCAAGGATTCGAATCGATGGCATTTGAGCCTTTAATCCTCTTTGCCTTTTTCTGCCACGGTGGCAGAAATATAAAAGATGGTCAAGGTTGGCTCTTGGAGCCCCACAAAGAGAGCATTCGGGGCTCTATTTGCCTGGGTGAATAAGGGCCAACGAAGCCGGTGAAGTGAATGTGCGAGCCTGGAGCTGTGTCCAGGCAGTTTGTTGTTCTTTCGGGAGGAAGATGTGTGGTGGGGGTAGACGGAGTCTTTGCTCCTTGTAATGGAGGGTTATTTTATGATTGGTGATGAGCCGGTCCCTAGGGCTACCTCTGTCTACGGTGTGCCCTGCTCGGTTGAAGCACGCTTGACGAAGAGAGTGGGCCACTTCTTGGCCGGGGTTTCCTGCGTGGGCTGGCACCCAAACAATTTGAACTGGTCGGGGTACTGTGGAGCAAGAATTGAGAATTTACGGGTTGTAGAATGAATCCGTCCCCGCAAAAAATACGTGATTGCTGTTTTAGAGTCACTCAGAATGAGTGTGGCAGTGGAGGAAGAAATGGCAAACGCTATGGCTGCTTCTTCGGCTTCAAGTGAGGTTGTTGCCTTAATCGAGCAGAAGGCTATGTGTTTGAGGTCATGCGATGCTACAGTGATGGCGTAGGCCGAATTGTGGATGTACTCTGCCGCGTCCACTTTGACCGTGTCGTTGTTGTTTGCATGAGCTTTGTGCAAAGCCTTGGCACGTGCTTCGCGTCTGGCCTGGTTGTGAACTGGGTGGACGTTTTTAGGCAGAGGGTGAATTATGAGTCTGTCCCTGATGTGTGTTGGGATGGCATGGGTGTTTTTGGGGGTGGACCTGTTGGCTGAACAGTTAGAGATGTGAGAATGTGTCTACCTGTATTTGTGGAGGAGAGTCTATCTGAGCCGCTCGATGAGCTTCAGTTAGTTCTTGTAGTGTATTGTGTACTCCCATGCGTAGGAGATGGGGGTGGGAGCTCGTTGTGGGAGATTTAAGGCTAACTTGTATGCCTGTCTTGTTAGTGCATATGCGCTCTCTTCTTCCGCCTTTGTGAGGTAGAGGTAGGGAAGGGAATAAACCATCCAACTAATCATGACTGCCTGCACCAGCCGCCTCGGGTCATGTTCACGCATTCCTCGGTGCTTGTTGGCTATTCTTCTAATCAGTCGGATGGTGTCATATGTCGTAATTGATAGTTTGGAGATGGTCTCCGTGTTTCGTACATTGTTTTGTAAGAACCTGCCTATGATGAGGTTCGATAGCGCTCACAACTGAGGGGACACAACACGGGCGCTAAACTTGCACTGAATGAACTTCATTTGGCGCTGTACGACCTTCATTTTAATTTTAAATCAAGAAACCGTATCATACCCTAAAATTAGTTTCTTTGAGTCGTGTTTGCTGGATGTATGAGCCTAGAGGCAATAAGGCTCTCTTACCGTTTACCTCGGTGCATACCAAGTTGATTAAGAGAGGAGTTGTAAAAACACGCCTGTCTAATGCAGTCAATAAGTCGTGCACCTGCCTAATGACAAGTTTCAGTAATCAGGTTGATCTCCTTCAGGAACTGGGTTACCCGAGGTAC